>NC_069506.1:77082315-77394815 GCF_027579735.1 Bombina bombina | reverse complement strand
CCTGACAAAAAGCCTGAACGTCTGGAACTTCTGACAGACGTTTGTGCAACAGAATGGACAGAGCTGAGATCTGTCCCTTTAATGAACTAGCAGATAAACCCTTTTCTAAACCTTCTTGTAGAAAAGACAATATCCTAGGAATCCTAACCTTACTCCAAGAGTAACCTTTGGATTCACACCAATATAGGTATTTACGCCATATCTTATGGTAAATCCTTCTGGTAACAGGCTTCCTAGCCTGTATTAAGGTATCAATAACTGACTCAGAAAACCCACGTTTGATAAAATCAAGCGTTCAATTTCCAAGCAGTCAGCTTCAGAGAAGTTAGATTTTGATGTTTGAAAGGACCCTGTATCAGAAGGTCCTGTTTCAGAGGTAGAGACCAAGGTGGACAGGATGACATGTCCACCAGGTCTGCATACCAAGTCCTGCGTGGCCATGCAGGTGCTATTAGAATAACTGATGCTCTCTCCTGTTTGATTCTGGCAATCAATCGAGGAAGCATCGGGAAGGGTGGAAACACATAAGCCATCCTGAAGTCTCAAGGTGCTGTCAAGGCATCTATCAGGACTGCTCCTGGATCCCTGGATCTGGACCCGTAACGAGGAAGCTTGGCGTTCTGTCGAGACGCCATGAGATCTATCTCTGGTTTGCCCCAATGACGAAGTATTTGAGCAAAGACCTCCGGATGAAGTTCCCACTCCCCCGGATGAAAAGTCTGACGACTTAAGAAATCCGCCTCCCAGTTCTCCACTCCCGGGATGTGGATTGCTGACAGGTGGCAAGAGTGAGACTCTGCCCAGCGAATTATCTTTGATACTTCCATCATTGCTAGGGAGCTTCTTGTCCCTCCCTGATGGTTGATGTAAGCTACAGTCGTGATGTTGTCCGACTGAAACCTGATGAACCCCCGAGTTGTCAACTGGGGCCAAGCCAGGAGGGCATTGAGAACTGCTCTCAATTCCAGAATGTTTATTGGTAGGAGACTCTCCTCCTGACTCCATTGTCCCTGAGCCTTCAGAGAATTCCAGACGGCACCCCAACCTAGAAGGCTGGCGTCTGTTGTTACAATTGTCCAGTCTGGCCTGCTGAATGGCATCCCCCTGGACAGATGTGGCCGAGAAAGCCACCATAGAAGAGAATTTCTGGTCTCTTGATCCAGATTCAGAGAAGGGGACAAGTCTGAGTAATCCCCATTCCACTGACTTAGCATGCACAATTGCAGTGGTCTGAGGTGTAAGCGTGCAAAGGGTACTATGTCCATTGCCGCTACCATTAAGCCGATTACCTCCATGCATTGAGCCACTGACGGGTGTTGAATGGAATGAAGGGCGTGGCAAGCACTTTGAAGTCTTGTTAACCTGTCTTCTGTCAGGTAAATCTTCATTTCTACAGAATCTATAAGAGTCCCCAGAAAGGGAACTCTTGTGAGTGGAAAGAGAGAACTTTTCTTTTCGTTCACCTTCCATCCATGCGACCTTAGAAATGCCAGTACTAACTCTGTATGAGACTTGGCAGTTTGAAAGCTTGAAGCTTGTATCAGAATGTCGTCTAGGTACGGAGCTACCGAGATTCCTCGCGGTCTTAGTACCGCCAGAAGAGCACCCAGAACCTTTGTGAAGATTCTTGGAGCTGTAGCCAATCCGAATGGAAGAGCTACAAACTGGTAATGCCTGTCTAGGAAGGCAAACCTTAGGTACCGGTAATGATCTTTGTGAATCGGTATGTGAAGGTAAGCATCCTTTAAATCCACTGTGGTCATGTACTGACCCTTTTGGATCATGGGTAAAATTGTCCGAATAGTCTCCATTTTGAACGATGGAACTCTTAGGAATTTGTTTAGGATCTTTAAATCCAGGATTGGTCTGAAAGTTCCCTCTTTTTTGGGAACCACAAACAGATTTGAGTAAAACCCTTGTCCCTGTTACGACCGTGGAACTGGATGGATTACTCCCATTAACAAAAGCTCTTGTACGCAGTGTAGAAACGCCTCTTTCTTTGTTTGGTTTGTTGACAACCTTGACAGATGAAATCTCTCTCTTGGAGGAGAGTATTTGAAGTCCAGAAGGTATCCCTGAGATATTATCTCTAGCGCCCAGGGATCCTGGACATCTCTTGCCCAAGCCTGGGCGAAGAGAGAAAGTCTGCCCCCCACTAGATCCGATCCCGGATCGGGGGCCCTCAATTCATGCTGTTTTAGGGGCAGCAGCAGGTTTCCTGGCCTGCTTGCCCTTGTTCCAAGACTGGTTAGGTCTCCAGCCTTGTCTGTAGTGAGCAACAGATCCTTCTTGTTTTGGAGCAGAGGAAGTTGATGCTGCTCCTGCTTTGAAATTCCGAAAGGAACGAAAATTAGACTGTCTAGCCTTAGGTTTGGCTCTGTCTTGAGGCAGGGCGTGGCCTTTACCTCCTGTAATGTCAGCGATAATTTCTTTCAAACCGGGCCCAAATAAGGTCTGCCCTTTGAAAGGTATATTAAGTAATTTGGACTTAGAAGTAACATCAGCTGACCAGGATTTTAGCCACAGTGCTCTGCGCGCCTGAATGGCGAATCCGGAATTCTTAGCCGTAAGTTTAGTTAAATGTACTACGGCCTCCGAAATGAATGAATTAGCTAGCTTAAGGATTCTAAGCTTGTCCGTAATGTCGTCCAGAGTAGCTGAACTAATGGTCTCTTCCAGAGACTCAAACCAGAATGCCGCCGCAGCCGTGACCGGTGCAATGCATGCAAGGGGTTGCAATATAAAACCTTGTTGAACAAACATTTTCTTAAGGTAACCCTCTAACTTTTTATCCATCGGATCTGAAAAGGCACAGCTATCCTCCACCGGGATAGTGGTACGCTTAGCTAAAGTAGAAACTGCTCCCTCCACCTTAGGGACCGTTTGCCATAAGTCCCGTGTGGTGGTGTCTATTGGAAACATCTTTCTAAATATCGGAGGGGGTGAAAACGGCACACCGGGTCTATCCCACTCCTTAGTAATAATTTCAGTTAGTCTCTTAGGTATAGGAAAAACGTCAGTACTCGTTGGTACAGCAAAATATTTATCCAACCTACACATTTTCTCTGGTATTGCAACTGTGTTACAATCATTCAGAGCCGCTAACACCTCCCCTAGTAATACACGGAGGTTTTCCAGCTTAAATTTAAAATTTAAAATATCTGAATCCAATCTGTTTGGATCAGAACCGTCAGCCGCAGAATGAAGCTCTCCGTCCTCATGTTCTGCAAGTTGTGACGCAGTATCTGACATGGCCCTAGCATTATCAGCGCACTCTGTTCTCACCCCAGAGTGATCACGCTTGCCTCTTAGTTCTGGTAATTTAGCCAAAACTTCAGTCATAACAGTAGCCATATCTTGTAATGTTATTTGTAATGGCCGCCCAGATGTACTGGGCGCCACAATATCGCGCACCTCCCGAGCGGGAGATGCAGGTACTGACACGTGAGGCGAGTTAGTCGGCATAACTCTCCCCTCGCTGTTTGGTGAAATATGTTCAATTTGTACAGATTGACTTTTATTTAAAGTAGCATCAATACAGTTAGTACATAAATTTCTATTGGGCTCCACTTTGGCATTAGCACAAATAGCACAGCTATCTTCCTCTGAATCAGACATGTTTAACACACTAGTAACTAAACTTGCAACTTGGAAATACTATTCAAGTAAAATACTATGAAAACGTACTGTGCCTATAAGAAGCACAGAAAGATTTATGACAGTTGAAATTAATAAACTGAAAAGGTTATAGCATCAATCTTTATAAAAAACACAATTTTAGCAAAGGTTTGTTCCCATTAGCAAAGGATAACTAACCCTGATAGCAGAAAAAAAGTTAAAGAATAAACGTTTTTTATCACAGTCAACTACAATCTCACAGCTCTGCTGTGAATGATTACCTCCCTCAAAACAAGTTTTGAAGACCCCTGAGTTCTGTAGAGATGAACCGGATCATGCAGGAAATACAATGAACTTCTGACTGAATTTTTTGATGCGTAGCAAAAGCGCCAAAAAAGGCCCCTCCCCCTCACACACAACAGTGAGAGAGATCAGTAAACTGTCAGAATTAGATCAAGCAACTGCCAAGTGGAAAAATAGTGCCCAAACATTTTATTCACCCAGTACCTCAGAAAATGAAAACGATTTTACATTCCAGCAAAAACGTTTAACATAAATTAAGAGTTATTAAAAAGCCTGTTGCTAGTCCCTGCAAAATAGGCTAAAGTCTTATGTACACAGTGTAATTCCAGTGAAGTACCATTCCCCAGAATACTGAAGTGTAAAATATACATACATGACATTATATCGGTATGGCAGGATTTTCTCATCAATTCCATTGTCAGAAAATAAAAGCTGCTACATACCTCTTTGCAGATTAATCTGCCCGCTGTCCCCTGATCTGAAGTTTACCTCTCCTCAGATGGCCGAGAAACAGCAATATGATCTTAACTACTCCGGCTAAAATCATAGTAAAAACTCTGGTAGATTCTTCTTCAAATTCCACCAGAGAAGGAATAACACACTCCGGTGCTATTATAAAATAACAAACTTTTGATTGAAGGTATAAAACTAAATATAATCACCATAGTCCTCTCACACATCCTATCTAGTCGTTGGGTGCAAGAGAATGACTGGGAGTGACGTAGAGGGGAGGAGCTATATGGCAGCTCTGCTGGGTGAATCCTCTTGCACTTCCTGTTGGGGAGGAGTAATATCCCAGAAGTAATGATGACCCGTGGACTGATCACACTTAACAGAAGAAAGAAAAAATAGCTTAAAGGGCCATGATACCCAAATGTTGAAACACTTGAAAGTGATGCAGCATAGCTGTAAAAAGCGGACTAGAAAATATCACCTGAACATTTCTATGTAAAAAAGAAAGATATTTTACCTCAAAAATTCCTCAGTAGCCACATCCCATTGTAAAGGACTTCTAAGCAACAAATCAGTATGTCTGTCCCGGGACAGCGGAAGGAGCGAGCTTTCGTGCACTCTCATCTTATTTCCCTATTAAGTTTAAGGGAGTATACTATGAAATCTCATGAGATCACAGTAAAATAGTTCATGACCTCAGCACTGCTGATGCTGATTGGCTGCTGTTCATTTCTTCATTTTACCTGCAGCTGAAGTATATTGTTTTACACAGCACTTAACTCTGCTGAGCTGAGGAGATAGTGAGGTAAAATATCTTCCTTTTTTACATAGTGATGCTCAGGTGATATTTTCCTGTCAGCTTTTTACAGTTATACTGCATCAGTTTCAAGTGATTTAGCATATGAGTATTATGTCCCTTTAAACACCAATTATCCTAATTAGAAGAGAAAACTTTTTTTAAAGGGACACTAAGTACATTTCATGCACCTCCCTCTAATTATGGGTGTCGCCATTTTGAAACCTAGGTTAAACTGCAAGTATCTGAAGGAGAGTTGCTGCACATGTGCAAGCAAGTCAGCACTGGAATGTAGTGAAAGATAGATTTCAACATGGTGGCAACCATGAGTAGAGGGAGGCAGGGAATAACCCCAATACTATGCTCATAAAATGTATTTAGTGTTAAAGGGATAGTATACTATAAAATTGTTTTTCCCTTAATGTGTTTCCAATTACTTTTTTTTACCAGCTGCAGAGTATAAAATGTATGAGATTAGCTTTTTTAAAGGCTTATTTGTGTATATGAATTTGCTGATTTTGTGTTTTGAAACCACAACCTAATAAAATGGGTGGAGCTTGTAGATATAATCAGATCTCATTTCTTTATCACACTGTGTACATATACCTGCTTCTTTATCTTATATCTGTCCATAAACCAATCACCAATACTTGGAGAGAACAAAGGAAAATTAATATTTTACCTTATCTCTTCTATAACGCACTGGGAGTGTAATTTCTTCCACTGGCTGTGTTAACAAAGCTTGGCCTCAAGGCCAAAAACTTTAAGGATGGGTGGGGATACCACAGGCTAAATAGACTTATTAAAATGCCAATATTAGGGCAATGGAAATACTTGTAAACAATTTAATACACTCCAGCAGGTAAAGTGGATCATTGGGAACAAATTAAAGGGGAGATTTTTTTTGAGTAAACTGTCCCTTTAATGTCCATCTAACCTTCACTGTAAAAATAGCACAGCATGTTGGAAGAACGGCATCAATACCATTCACAACAGATACATCCAACAAAGTCAATCAAACTTTCCAACAAAGATCCCATAGAGCAATGACATTCCTCATCCTAAGCTGAGAAATAATTATAAAAAAAAAAGTGATTTATATACATTTCAGGATATGGACCTTAAGGCTAGAAGGTAAAGGAGATATAAATTCCCTTGATCATAAATCCTAAGACTACCAGCAACACCCCAATGAAAACCAGAACAGATCAAACATACATATGGCATTTAAAAGATCTATTTTTCAGAGGATAATTTCTAAGCATTACAAAAGGGGAATGTCCCAGTGGACAGAATCTTTCAGATGTGCTTTGAGATATTTCCCATTTGGGAACAGCATAAATGAACTAAGCTAGGAAAAAAGCAAACTAAAATCTTACCCCATGTTTAGTAATTAATGATGTCTGCTTAGTCTGTGAGCCTACTATTAAAGGGACATGAAACCCCTTTTTTCTCTCTCTCATGATTCAGATAGAGCATGTAATGTTGAACAACTTTCCAATTTACTTATATTATATAGTTTGTTTTGTTCTCTTGGTATCATTTGTTCAAAATAATACCTAGGTAGGCTCAGGAGCTGGTGATTGGTAGCTGCACAAAAATGCCTCATGTGTTATTGGCTCACCCAATGCATTCCTCAAGCTTCGAGTAGCGCATTGCTGCTCCTTCAACAAAGGATACCAAGAGAACGAAGCAAATAAGATCATACAAGTATATTAGAAAGTTGTTTATAATTGTATTCTCTATCTGAATCACGAAAGAAAAATATTTGGGTTTTATGTCGCTTTAAAGGGACATTGTACACTAGATTTTTCTTTGCATAAATGTTTGGTATATGATACATTTATATAACCCATCTGGGAGTGTTTTTGTAACAATGTTAAGTTTTTCTTATTTTTCTTTTAAAAACATTGGGACTTGTTTAGGAGTCTGAAAATCAGCACAAAGTATCAGATGTAGACTCAAGTCTACAGATTCCTGCTTGCACCTGTTTGTGTAACGGGTCTATTCATATACGTGGAAGGATGTGCCCTTCCTGCTTTCTAAGCCCCATTCACTGGGTGTCCCAGCCTAACCTCATCAACAGCGCTAAACTGGGAGCTTCCAAGTAATTTTTCAAAAGGTTTTATACTGAATTTATTGATCAGTATCTGTGCATATTTTTCTTTATGGTAGTGTATATTACATGCAGATAGAAAATTGTCAAAAACATTTTTTTATAACAAAATAATCTCTCAGGAATATGAAGATCAAAGATTGAATTAAAAAATATATTGTATAAAACAAATGCAAAATATAAAAAATTTAAAAAAAACATGTAAACCCCATTCAAGCTAATCCTACAATGATTTCAATATTTTTTGGTACAGAGAAGCTATTCATTATAAGAAATAATATATAATGGAATAATTGATTCTATTTATACATACCTTCTAACTACCCAGGATATAGTGGGATTGTCATGATTTCGGAGGTCTAGCTCTGCCCTCTGACATATACTGACTCCGCCCAACCCGTTTCTTAACATGATGACCACGCCCATGACACACCCAGAGCTTTTGCCACTACTGCCACAGCTACGCCCACAAAACACCGGTGGGCCAAAGCCTGTAAGTCCCTTTTCACCTCATTGTCCCTGAAAGCCTACAGAATATGCTGTACAAGTATGTTTATACTATGGGTATGGTGTTATTTCACCAGCATGGACGGTCATTTTAAAGTTCAGGTCAATGTAGCTAATAACAACAAATTCAGACCCTCTAATTGTGAAACTTCTTCTAATTGTGTAGGAGGGTCATTTCATTTTAAAGAAATACACATTTAAAAAGGATCACTAAACACAGAATACCATAATGAGTAAATTCATAATAAATATTCGGATTCGGATAAATCATGTATTTTTATGACACATTTAAATTCACTTCTATTATCAAAATGTACTTGGTTCTCTTGGTATTCTCTCTTTGAAAAGCATATGTACATATTCTAGCAGCAGCAATGCACAGCTGGTAGCTAGCTGTTGATTGGTGGCTACAAACATTTGTCTCTTGTCATTGGCTAACCATATGTGTTCAGCTACCTCCCAGTAGTGAATTGCTGCTCTGAGGCTGACTAACTATATGTTCCTTAAAATTAGGCCCAGGTACCCTGGATTCAATCCCCCAAGACAATCATAGGTGTAGGGTTGCCAGATGTGCTAAATAAAAATACTGGACACCCTAGGGGGCGGAGCGAGTGGCCGTTCATGATAGTCGCATCCCAGTAAGGCTCCTTCAGTCAGGTCGGTCAACAAGCCTGAAAATAATTTGGATGAAGCCAGCTAAGCTGATTAACAGTCTCCTATACACCCGGAGATATGGAGGAAAACAACTGATGTGAGATCCAAGGCAGATTCGACACCCTTACATGAGGAGAGATCACGGCCTATGAACTAGAAGCTACGCAAGCCCTTGCCGCACACTGGAGCTTTCCCAGGTGAGGGGGAGAACTGAATTAGCAGAGCACATCAACTAGACCACATTGTGGTAAATATCAGAGGCAATACCAGACAGATTGCAGACCCTGCTGAGAAGAAGCAGGAGGAGGAGGGACACTAACTCACCGGTAAATAATGGAGGTGAAGCGCAAAATCCTAGGCCTAAAAATTTTAACGGGCACACTAAGTAAGTAGTAAACATTCAGTGACCCGGTGACACACACAGCTGCACTACTACTATATAGCATAGATTTCACTGCTAAAAAAAGACCAAGCCCATATACCAATCTGTGTATCACACACAGAGGCCTGTAATGCCACATAATACATACGGAGGCCTGAAGACAAATTACACGGAACAACGACCTGTATAGGGTATTCACGCAACATCACATCCTTAAAGGGACAGTATACACTCATTTTCATATAACTGCATGTAATAGACACTACTATAAAGAATAAGATGCACAGATACTGATATAAAAATCCAGTATAAAACTGTTTAAAAACTTACTTAGAAGCTGTCAGCTTGGCTCTGTTGAAAAGGTAGCTGGAAAGCCCACTGCAAGTGGCAAATAAGACACTCCCCCCCTCCCCCTTCTTTTGCATATGAAAAGACCCTTTACACAAACAGGAGTAAGCTGGAGAAGGTAGCTGACAGTATTCACATAAAACTTTGGGGCTTGGTTAGGAGTCTGAAAATCAGAGCAATGTTATTTAAAAATAAGCAAAACTATACATTTATTTTAAAAAACAACTTTATGGGCTATATAAATAGATCTACAAAACATTTATGCAAAGAAAAAAAACAGAATTTATGCTTACCTGATAAATTACTTTCTCCAACGGTGTGTCCGGTCCACGGCGTCATCCTTACTTGTGGGATATTCTCTTCCCCAACAGGAAATGGCAAAGAGCCCAGCAAAGCTGGTCACATGATCCCTCCTAGGCTCCGCCTACCCCAGTCATTCGACCGACGTAAAGGAGGAATATGCATAGGAGAAATCATATGATACCGTGGTGACTGTAGTTAGAGAAAATAATTCATCAGACCTGATTAAAAAACCAGGGCGGGCCGTGGACCGGACACACCGTTGGAGAAAGTAATTTATCAGGTAAGCATAAATTCTGTTTTCTCCAACATAGGTGTGTCCGGTCCACGGCGTCATCCTTACTTGTGGGAACCAATACCAAAGCTTTAGGACACGGATGAAGGGAGGGAGCAAATCAGGTCACCTAGATGGAAGGCACCACGGCTTGCAAAACCTTTCTCCCAAAAATAGCCTCTGAAGAAGCAAAAGTATCAAATTTGTAAAATTTGGCAAAGTGTGCAGTGAAGACCAAGTCGCTGCCTTACATATCTGGTCAACAGAAGCCTCGTTCTTGAAGGCCCATGTGGAAGCCACAGCCCTAGTGGAATGAGCTGTGATTCTTTCAGGAGGCTGCCGTCCGGCAGTCTCATAAGCCAATCGGATGATGCTTTTAAGCCAAAAAGAAAGAGAGGTAGAAGTTGCTTTTTGACCTCTCCTTTTACCAGAATAAACAACAAACAAAGAAGATGTTTGTCTGAAATCCTTTGTAGCCTCTAAATAGAATTTTAGAGCACGAACTACATCCAAATTGTGTAACAAACGTTCCTTCTTTGAAACTGGATTCGGACACAAAGAAGGTACAACTATCTCCTCGTTAATATTTTTGTTAGAAACAACTTTCGGAAGAAAACCAGGCTTAGTACGCAAAACCACCTTATCTGCATGGAACACCAGATAAGGAGGAGAACACTGCAGAGCAGATAACTCTGAAACTCTTCTAGCAGAAGAAATTGCAATCAAAAACAAAACTTTCCAAGATAGTAACTTAATATCTACGGAATGTAAGGGTTCAAACGGAACCCCTTGAAGAACTGAAAGAACTAAATTTAGACTCCAAGGAGGAGTCAAAGGTCTGTAAACAGGCTTGATTCTAACCAGAGCCTGAACAAAAGCTTGAACGTCTGGCACAACTGCCAGCTTTTTGTGAAGTAAAACAGTTAAAGCAGAGATCTGTCCCTTCAGAGAACTTGCAGATAATCCTTTCTCCAAACCTTCTTGTAGAAAGGATAGAATCTTAGGAATTTTTATCTTGTTCCATGGGAATCCTTTAGATTCACACCAACAGATATATTTTTTCCATATTTTATGGTAAATTTTTCTAGTTACAGGCTTTCTAGCCTGAATAAGAGTATCTATTACAGAATCTGAAAACCCACGCTTTGATAAAATCAAGCGTTCAATCTCCAAGCAGTCAGTTGGAGGGAAACCAGATTCGGATGTTCGAATGGACCTTGAACAAGAAGGTCCTGTCTCAAAGGTAGCTTCCATGGTGGAGCCGATGACATATTCACCAGGTCTGCATACCAAGTCCTGCGTGGCCACGCAGGAGCTATCAAGATCACCGAAGCCCTCTCCTGATTGATCCTGGCTACCAGCCTGGGAATGAGAGGAAACGGTGGGAATACATAAGCTAGGTTGAAGGTCCAAGGCGCTACTAGTGCATCCACTAGAGTCGCCTTGGGATCCCTGGATCTGGACCCGTAACAAGGAACCTTGAAGTTCTGACGAGAGGCCATCAGATCCATGTCTGGAATGCCCCATAATTGAGTTATTTGGGCAAAGATTTCCGGATGGAGTTCGCACTCCCCCGGATGGAAGGTCTGACGACTCAGAAAATCCGCTTCCCAATTTTCCACTCCTGGGATGTGGATTGCAGACAAGTGGCAGGAGTGATCCTCCGCCCATTGAATTATCTTGGTCACTTCCTCCATCGCCAGGGAACTCCTTGTTCCCCCCTGATGGTTGATATATGCAACAGTCGTCATGTTGTCTGATTGAAACCTTATGAATTTGGCCTTTGTTAGATGAGACCAAGCTTTGAGAGCATTGAATATTGCTCTCAGTTCCAGAATGTTTATCGGGAGAAGAGATTCTTCCCGAGACCATAGACCCTGAGCTTTCAGGGGTTCCCAGCCCACCAGGCTGGCGTCGGTCGTGACAATTACCCACTCCGGTCTGCGGAAGCTCATTCCCTGTGACAGGTTGTCCAGGGTCAGCCACCAACGGAGTGAATCTCTGGTCTTTTGATCTACTTGAATCGTCGGAGACAAGTCTGTATAATCCCCATTCCACTGTCTGAGCATGCACAGTTGTAATGGTCTTAGATGAATTCGTGCAAAAGGAACTATGTCCATTGCCGCAACCATCAAACCTATTACTTCCATGCACTGCGCTATGGAAGGAAGAAGAACAGAATGAAGTACTTGACAAGAGCTTAGAAGTTTTGATTTTCTGACCTCTGTCAGAAAAATCTTAATTTCTAAGGAATCTATTATTGTTCCCAAGAAGGGAACTCTTGTTGACGGGGACAGAGAACTTTTTTCTATGTTCACTTTCCACCCGTGAGATCTGAGAAAGGCTAGGACAATGTCCGTATGAGCCTTTGCTTTTGACAGAGACGACGCTTGAATCAGGATGTCGTCCAAGTAAGGTACTACTGCAATGCCCCTTGGTCTTAGCACCGCTAGAAGGGACCCTAGTACTTTTGTGAAAATCCTTGGAGCAGTGGCTAATCCGAATGGCAGTGCCACAAACTGGTAATGCTTGTCCAGAAAGGCGAATCTTAGGAACCGATGATGTTCCTTGTGGATAGGAATATGTAGGTACGCATCCTTTAAATCCACCGTGGTCATGAATTGACCTTCCTGGATGGTAGGAAGGATCGTTCGAATGGTTTCCATTTTGAACGATGGAACCCTGAGAAATTTGTTTAGAATCTTGAGATCTAAAATTGGTCTGAATGTTCCCTCTTTTTTGGGAACTATGAACAGGTTGGAGTAAAACCCCATCCCTTGTTCTCCTAATGGAACTGGATGAATCACTCCCATTCTTAACAGGTCTTCTACACAATGTAAGAATGCCTGTCTTTTTATTTGGTTTGAAGACAATTGAGACCTGTGGAACCTTCCCCTTGGGGGTAGTTCCTTGAATTCCAGGAGATAACCTTGAGAAACTATTTCTAGCGCCCAAGGATCCTGAACATCTCTTGCCCAAGCCTGAGCAAAGAGAGAAAGTCTGCCCCCCACCAGATCCGGTCCCGGATCGGGGGCCAACACTTCATGCTGTTTTGGTAGCAGTTGCAGGTTTCTTGGCCTGCTTACCCTTGTTCCAGCCTTGCATCGGTCTCCAGGCTGGTTTGGTTTGAGAAGTATTACCCTCTTGCTTAGAGGGCATAGAATTTGAGGCTGGTCCGCTTCTGCGAAAGGGACGAAAATTTGGCTTATTTTTAGCTTTAAAAGACCTATCCTGAGGAAGGGCGTGGCCCTTTCCCCCAGTGATGTCTGAAATAATCTCTTTCAAGTCAGGGCCAAACAGTGTTTTACCCTTGAAAGGGATGTTAAGCAATTTGGTCTTGGAGGACACATCCGCCGACCAAGACTTTAGCCAAAGCGCTCTGCGCGCCACGATAGCAAACCCTGAATTTTTCGCCGCTAATCTAGCTAATTGCAAAGTGGCGTCTAAAATAAAAGAGTTAGCCAATTTAAGTGCTTGAACTCTGTCCATAACCTCCTCATACGAAGATTCTTTATTGAGCGACTTTTCTAGTTCTTCGAACCAGAAACACGCTGCTGTAGTGACAGGAACAATGCATGAGATTGGTTGTAGAAGGTAACCTTGCTGAACAAACATCTTTTTAAGCAAACCCTCTAATTTTGTATCCATAGGATCTTTGAAAGCACAACTATCTTCTATAGGGATAGTAGTGCGTTTGTTTAGAGTAGAAACCGCCCCCTCGACCTTGGGGACTGTCTGCCATAAGTCCTTTCTGGGGTCGACCATAGGAAATAATTTCTTAAATATAGGGGGAGGGACAAAAGGTATGCCGGGCCTTTCCCATTCCTTATTTACAATGTCCGCCACCCGCTTGGGTATAGGAAAAGCATCGGGGGGCACCGGGACCTCTAGGAACTTGTCCATCTTACATAATTTCTCTGGAATGACCAAATTGTCACAATCATCCAGAGTAGATAATACCTCCTTAAGCAGTGCGCGGAGATGTTCTAATTTAAATTTAAAATGTAATAACATCAGGTTCAGCTTGTTGAGAAATTTTTCCTGAATCTGAAATTTCTCCCTCAGACAAAACCTCCCTCCTGGCCCCTTCAGATTGGTGTGAGGGTATGTCAGAACAATTATCATCAGCGTCCTCTTGCTCTTCAGTATTTAAAACAGAGCAATCGCGCTTTCTCTGATAAGTGGGCATTTTGGATAAAATGTTTTTAATAGAATTATCCATTACAGCCGTTAATTGTTGCATAGTAATAAGTATTGGCGCACTAGATGTACTAGGGGCCTCTTGTGTGGGCATGACTGGTGTAGACACAGAAGGGGATGATGCAGTACCATGCTTACTCCCCTCACTTGAGGAATCATCTTGGGCAACATCATTATCAGTGGCATCATTGTCCCTACTTTGTTTGGACACTATGTCACAATCATCACATATATTTAAATGGGGAGAAACCTTGGCTTTCAAACATATAGAACATCGTTTATCTGATGGTTCAGACATGTTAACAGGCATAAACTTGATAATAAAGCACAAAAAACGTTTTAAAATAAAACCGTTACTGTCACTTTAAATTTTAAACTGAACACACTTTATTACTGAATATGTGAAAAAGTATGAAGGAATTGTTCAAAATTCACCAAAATTTCACCACAGTGTCTTAAAGCCTTAAAAGTATTGCACGCCAAATTTGAAAGCTTTAACCCTTAAAATAACGGAACCGGAGCCGTTTTTACAATTAACCCCTATACAGTCCCAGGTATCTGCTTTGCTGAGACCCAACCAAGCCCAGAGGGGAATACGATACCAAATGACGCCTTCAATAAGCTTTTTCAGTGGTTCTTAGCTCCTCACACATGCATCTGCATGCCTTGCTCTCCAAAAACAACTGCGCATTAGTGGCGCGAAAATGAGGCTCTGCCTATGACTAGAAAAGGCCCCCAGTGAAAAAGGTGTCCAATACAGTGCCTGCCGTTTTTTTTTAAAAACAATCCCCAAGATTATAAACACTATTAATAGTTATAATCCACCAAATATGCTTAGAAAACAGAATTTATGTTTACCTGATAAATTACTTTCTCCAACGGTGTGTCCGGTCCACGGCGTCATCCTTACTTGTGGGATATTCTCTTCCCCAACAGGAAATGGCAAAGAGCCCAGCAAAGCTGGTCACATGATCCCTCCTCATTCGACCGACGTAAAGGAGGAATATTTGCATAGGAGAAATCATATGATACCGTGGTGACTGTAGTTAAAGAAAATAAATTATCAGACCTGATTAAAAAAACCAGGGCGGGCCGTGGACCGGACACACCGTTGGAGAAAGTAATTTATCAGGTAAACATAAATTCTGTTTTCTCCAACATAGGTGTGTCCGGTCCACGGCGTCATCCTTACTTGTGGGAACCAATACCAAAGCTTTAGGACACGGATGAAGGGAGGGAGCAAATCAGGTCACCTAGATGGAAGGCACCACGGCTTGCAAAACCTTTCTCCCAAAAATAGCCTCAGAAGAAGCAAAAGTATCAAATTTGTAAAATTTAGTAAAAGTGTGCAGTGAAGACCAAGTCGCTGCCTTACATATCTGATCAACAGAAGCCTCGTTCTTGAAGGCCCATGTGGAAGCCACAGCCCTAGTGGAATGAGCTGTGATTCTTTCAGGAGGCTGCCGTCCGGCAGTCTCGTAAGCCAATCTGATGATGCTTTTAAGCCAAAAAGAGAGAGAGGTAGAAGTTGCTTTTTGACCTCTCCTTTTACCAGAATAAACAACAAACAAGGAAGATGTTTTTCTAAAATCCTTTGTAGCATCTAAATAGAATTTTAGAGCACGAACTACATCCAAATTGTGCAACAAACGTTCCTTCTTTGAAACTGGATTCGGACACAAAGAAGGCACGACTATCTCCTGGTTAATGTTTTTGTTAGAAACAACTTTCGGAAGAAAACCAGGTTTAGTACGCAAAACCACCTTATCTGCATGGAACACCAGATAAGGAGGAGAACACTGCAGAGCAGATAATTCTGAAACTCTTCTAGCAGAAGAAATTGCAACCAAAAACAAAACTTTCCAAGATAATAACTTAATATCAACGGAATGTAAGGGTTCAAACGGAACCCCTGAAGAACTGAAAGAACTAAATTGAGACTCCAAGGAGGAGTCAAAGGTTTGTAAACAGGCTTGATTCTAACCAGAGCCTGAACAAAGGCTTGAACATCTGGCACAGCTGCCAGCTTTTTGTGAAGTAACACAGACAAGGCAGAAATCTGTCCCTTCAAAGAACTTGCAGATAATCCTTTCTCCAAACCTTCTTGAAGAAAGGATAGAATCTTAGGAATTTTTATCTTGTCCCAAGGGAATCCTTTAGATTCACACCAACAGATATATTTTTTCCATATTTTGTGGTAGATTTTTCTAGTTACAGGCTTTCTGGCCTGAACAAGAGTATCAATGACAGAATCTGAGAACCCTCGCTTTGATAAGATCAAGCGTTCAATCTCCAAGCAGTCAGTTGGAGTGAGACCAGATTCGGATGTTCGAACGGACCTTGAACAAGAAGGTCCCGTCTCAAAGGTAGCCTCCATGGTGGAGCCGATGACATATTCACCAGGTCTGCATACCAAGTCCTGTGTGGCCACGCAGGAGCTATCAAGATCACCGATGCCCTCTCCTGATTGATCCTGGCTACCAGCCTGGGGATGAGAGGAAACGGCGGGAATACATAAGCTAGTTTGAAGGTCCAAGGTGCTACTAGTGCATCTACTAGAGTCGCCTTGGGATCCCTGGATCTGGACCCGTAGCAAGGAACCTTGAAGTTCTGACGAGAGGCCATCAGATCCATGTCTGGAATGCCCCACAACTGAGTAGTTTGGGCAAAGATTTCCGGATGGAGTTCCCACTCCCCCGGATGAAATGTCTGACGACTCAGAAAATCCGCTTCCCAATTTTCCACTCCTGGGATGTGGATTGCAGACAAGTGGCAGGAGTGAGTCTCCGCCCATTGAATGATTTTGGTCACTTCTTCCATCGCCAGGGAACTCCTTGTTCCCCCCTGATGGTTGATGTACGCAACAGTCGTCATGTTGTCTGATTGAAACCGTATGAATTTGGCCTTTGCTAGCTGAGGCCAAGCCTTGAGAGCATTGAATATCGCTCTCAGTTCCAGAATATTTATGGGGAGAAGAGATTCTTCCCGAGACCAAAGACCCTGAGCTTTCAGGGGTCCCCAGACCGCGCCCCAGCCCACCAGACTGGCGTCGGTCGTGACAATGACCCACTCTGGTCTGCGTAAGCTCATCCCCTGTGACAGGTTGTCCAGGGACAGCCACCAACGAAGTGAATCTCTGGTCCTCTGATCTACTTGTATCGTCGGAGACAAGTCTGTATAGTCCCCATTCCACTGACTGAGCATGCACAGTTGTAATGGTCTTAGATGAATTCGCGCAAAAGGAACTATGTCCATTGCCGCTACCATCAAACCTATTACTTCCATGCACTGCGCTATGGAAGGAAGAGGAACAGAATGAAGTATTTGACAAGAGTTTAGAAGTTTTGATTTTCTGGCCTCTGTCAGAAAAATCCTCATTTCTAAGGAGTCTATTATTGTTCCCAAGAAGGGAACCCTTGTTGACGGAGATAGAGAACTTTTTTCTACGTTCACTTTCCACCCGTGAGATCTGAGAAAGGCCAGGACAATGTCCGTGTGAGCCTTTGCTTGTGGAAGGGACGACGCTTGAATCAGAATGTCGTCCAAGTAAGGTACTACTGCAATGCCCCTTGGTCTTAGCACTGCTAGAAGGGACCCTAGTACCTTTGTGAAAATTCTTGGAGCAGTGGCTAATCCGAACGGAAGTGCCACAAACTGGTAATGCTTGTCCAGAAATGCGAACCTTAGGAACCGATGATGTTCCTTGTGGATAGGAATATGTAGATACGCATCCTTTAAATCCACCGTGGTCATGAATTGACCTTCCTGGATGGAAGGAAGAATTGTTCGAATGGTTTCCATTTTGAACGATGGAACCTTGAGAAACTTGTTTAGGATCTTGAGATCTAAGATTGGTCTGAATGTTCCCTCTTTTTTGGGAACTACGAACAGATTGGAGTAGAACCCCATCCCTTGTTCTCCTAATGGAACAGGATGAATCACTCCCATTTGTAACAGGTCTTCTACACAATGTAAGAATGCCTGTTTTTTTATGTGGTCTGAAGACAATTGAGACCTGTGGAACCTCCCCCTTGGGGGAAGCCCCTTGAATTCCAGAAGATAACCTTGGGAGACTATTTCTAGCGCCCAAGGATCCAGAACATCTCTTGCCCAGGCCTGAGCGAAGAGAGAGAGTCTGCCCCCCACCAGATCCGGTCCCGGATCGGGGGCCAACATCTCATGCTGTCTTGGTAGCAGTGGCAGGTTTCTTGGCCTGCTTTCCTTTGTTCCAGCCTTGCATTGGCCTCCAGGCTGGCTTGGCTTGAGAAGTATTACCCTCTTGCTTAGAGGACGTAGCACTTGGGGCTGGTCCGTTTCTGCGAAAGGGACGAAAATTAGGTTTATTTTTGGCCTTGAAAGACCTATCCTGAGGAAGGGCGTGGCCCTTGCCTCCAGTGATATCAGAAATAATCTCTTTCAAGTCAGGGCCAAACAGCGTTTTCCCCTTGAAAGGAATGTTAAGCAATTTGTTCTTGGAAGACGCATCCGCTGACCAAGATTTTAGCCAAAGCGCTCTGCGCGCCACAATAGCAAACCCAGAATTTTTCGCCGCTAATCTAGCCAATTGCAAAGTGGCGTCTAGGGTGAAAGAGTTAGCCAATTTGAGAGCATGAATTCTGTCCAAAATCTCCTCATAAGAAGAATCTTTATTGAGCGCCTTTTCTAGTTCATCGAACCAGAAACACGCTGCTGTAGTGACAGGAACAATGCATGAAATTGGTTGTAGAAGGTAACCTTGCTGAACAAACATCTTTTTAAGCAAACCCTCTAATTTTTTATCCATAGGATCTTTGAAAGCACAACTATCTTCTATGGGTATAGTGGTGCGTTTGTTTAGAGTAGAAACCGCCCCCTCGACCTTGGGGACTGTCTGCCATAAGTCCTTTCTGGGGTCGACCATAGGAAACAATTTCTTAAATATAGGGGGAGGGACGAAAGGTATGCCGGGCCTTTCCCATTCTTTGTTTACAATGTCCGCCACCCGCTTGGGTATAGGAAAAGCTTCGGGGGGCCCCGGGACCTCTAGGAACTTGTACATTTTACATAATTTCTCTGGAATGACCAAATTCTCACAATCATCCAGAGTAGATAACACCTCCTTAAGCAGGGCACGGAGATGTTCCAATTTAAATTTGAATGTAATCACATCAGGTTCAGCTTGTTGAGAAATTTTCCCTGAATCTGAAATTTCTCCCTCAGACAAAACCTCCCTGGCCCCCTCAGACTGGTGTAGGGGCACTTCAGAACCAATATCATCAGCGTCCTCATGCTCTTCAGTATTGTCTAAAACAGAGCAGTCGCGCTTTCGCTGATAAGTGGTTGTAGAAGGTAACCTTGCTGAACAAACATCTTTTTAAGCAAACCCTCTAATTTTTTATCCATAGGATCTTTGAAAGCACAACTATCTTCTATGGGTATAGTGGTGCGTTTGTTTAGAGTAGAAACCGCCCCCTCGACCTTAGCGCTGCGGAATCTGTTGGCGCTCTACAAATAACCGATAATAATAAGTGGGCATTTTGGCTAAAATGTTTTTGATAGAATTATCCATTACAGCCGTTAATTGTTGCATAGTAAGGAGTATTGGCGCACTAGATGTACTAGGGGCCTCCTGTGTGGGCAAGACTGGTGTAGACGAAGGAGGGGATGATGCAGTACCATGCTTACTCCCCTCACTTGAGGAATCATCTTGGGCATCATTTTCTCTAAATTTTGTGTCACATAAATCGCATCTATTTAAATGAGAAGGAACCTTGGCTTCCCCACATACAGAACACAGTCTATCTGGTAGTTCAGACATGTTAAACAGGCATAAACTTGATAACAAAGTACAAAAAACGTTTTAAAATAAAACCGTTACTGTCACTTTAAATTTTAAACTGAACACACTTTATTACTGCAAATGTGAAAAAGTATGAAGGAATTGTTCAAAATTCACCAAAATTTCACCACAGTGTCTTAAAGCCTTAAAAGTATTGCACACCAAATTTGAAAGCTTTAACTCTTAAAATAACGGAACCGGAGCCGTTTTTATATTTAACCCCTTTACAGTCCCTGGTATCTGCTTTGCTGAGACCCAACCAAGCCCAAAGGGGAATACGATACCAAATGACGCCTTCAGAAAGTCTTTTCTATGTATCAGAGCTCCTCACACATGCATCTGCATGTCATGCTTCCCAAAAACAAGTGCGCAATAGAGGCGCGAAAATGAGGCTCTGCCTATGATTAGGGAAAGCCCCTAGAGAATAAGGTGTCCAATACAGTGCCTGCCGGTTATTTTACATAATTCCCAAGAATAAAATAATTCCTCAAAGCTATGAAGTATAAAATATGCTTTTATATCAATCGTTTTAGCCCAGAAAATGTCTACAGTCTTAAAAGCCCTTGTGAAGCCCTTTTTTTCTTATGTAATAAAAATGGCTTACCGGATCCCATAGGGAAAATGACAGCTTCCAGCATTACATCGTCTTGTTAGAAATGTGTCATACCTCAAGCAGCAAAAGTCTGCTCACTGTTTCCCCCAACTGAAGTTAATTCCTCTCAACAGTCCTGTGTGGAAACAGCCATCGATTTTAGTAACGGTTGCTAAAATCATTTTCCTGTTACAAACAGAAATCTTCATCTCTTTTCTGTTTCAGAGTAAATAGTACATACCAGCACTATTTTAAAATAACAAACTCTTGATTGAATAATAAAAACTACAGTTAAACACCAAAAAACTCTAAGCCATCTCCGTGGAGATGTTGCCTGTACAACGGCAAAGAGAATGACTGGGGAAGGCGGAGCCTAGGAGGGATCATGTGACCAGCTTTGCTGGGCTCTTTGCCATTTCCTGTTGGGGAAGAGAATATCCCACAAGTAAGGATGACGCCGTGGACCGGACACACCTATGTTGGAGAAATTAATCGTATTAGCCCAAAAATATGTCTACCAGTCTTAAAAGCCCTTATTAAGCCCTTTATTCTTTTACTTAACTAAGAAAATGGCTTACCGGATCCCATAGGGAAAATGACAGCCTTCCAGCATTACAAAGTCTTGTTAGAAATGTGGCCAGTCATACCTCAAGCAGCAAAGTCTGCCCACTGTTTCCCCCAACTGAAGTTACTTCATCTCAACAGTCCTGTGTGGAAACAGCCATCGATTTTAGTAACGGTTGCTAAAATCATCTTCCTCTTACAAACAGAAATCTTCATCTCTTTTCTGTTTCAGAGTAAATAGTACATACCAGCACTATTTTAAAATAACAAACTCTTGATTGAAGGATAAAAACTACATTTAAACACCAAAAAACTCTTAACCATCTCCGTGGAGATGTTGCCTGTGCAACGGCAAAGAGAATGACTGGGGTAGGCGGAGCCTAGGAGGGATCATGTGACCAGCTTTGCTGGGCTCTTTGCCATTTCCTGTTGGGGAAGAGAATATCCCACAAGTAAGGATGACGCCGTGGACCGGACACACCTATGTTGGAGAAATGAGTGTATAATGTCCCTTTAAGGAACAACTTCAACCTAGGTCATTCTACAGGATCGTACTACAAAAACCTCCATCACAGCAAGAAAAATAGCTGAAACTGCACGTTTGCCTACCTGTTTAAATACATAGGGCATTGCTACTGCACTTATCTCCTGTTTAGTATGTCACAGAGAAAGCTTGCAAAAGGAGATAAATCTCAAAGTCAACCACATAAGGGTCAAAATGCAGTAAACACCTTCTTTAAACAAACCGACACAGCTAAGAATAAGGAAAGCTCTCAAGCTTCAAGCCCATTAACTGTTGAGCGCTTATATATGCACAGAGACACTTCAAGGAGACCTTCTACTTCAGCTCCTTCACCTCTAACGGATAATCTATTTAACATAAGGCGATGGAGTCACTTATAGACCAAGTGAAAATGTGCAGAGTTAAGGAAGAATATCACGGACTTAGTGAGCAGAGTAGACTCACTGGAAGAGCACGAATGTATTATCTCCCAAAATGTTGCAGGCCTCAGCTCTAAGGTAAAAGCTCAAGATCACCACATTAACGAACTGGAAGACAAACTAGATGACCTGGAAAATAGGTCCAGACGGGAAATTTACGATTCAGGAGGTATACCAGAGACGATACAACCCTCAGAAATTCAACAATATCTACAAGATCTTTTTGCAGAAATGGCAAGAGTTAATAATTTCACTATTACTGAGATCACCTTGGACAGAGCTCACTGCTCCCTACATCCAAAACCATTGGATACGCAACCACCCAGGGATATAATAGTCCGCTTTCAACAATATCAACATAGAGAGTTGATATACTCTTTTGCCAGAAAACAACAAGCATTTCTATTCCAAGAGACTCAAATCAAGATTTTCCAGGACTTGTCCTTGAGGACCCTACAAAAGAAAAGAGATTTCTTTGTGTTGACCTCACATTTACGCTCCTTGAAGATCCCATATCGTTGGGGTTTTCCTACATCTGTAATTGTTACTAAATCGGGAAAGAAATTTGAATGTGACACTGTCCAGAACATTACTCAATTCTGTAAGGTACTGAACATTTCACCTCCTGATGTAGACACCACTTCAGCTGCACCCAAGCAAATTGCGGACCAGGACTCCTCCAAGCCTCAAAGAAGAGCAGGGGCCGAGACTGCGCTTAGGCTGAATAAGAGAAGACAAACATTTGTCGTCACCTCAGAGAATGACCCACCATGAGGTTTGACTGTAAACATGCAATTTTGTTACATTTAATCTCTTCTTGATTACAGGTTTTGACACTCGATTAGCAAGATGAACAATCTTGGACATATGACTACTTTCATTGGCTCATATGTAATACTAATAGGAGTTGCCTTTCTATTGTGAAGGGAAGCATATTGTCTCTATCTGGTTTATACGAAAATGTATTTACTATGTTCTTACCTGATTAGTTGTACCAGACTTATTTGTTTTTTTTTATGCTATTTGGGTACTCTTTACCGCAATCTGTTTTTTCTTATAGTAACCTTGAACAAATGAAGGTCAATTTAGTTTGCTATACCTACTCATGTTCCTGTGCACCGAAATTCTTAATATAGTTTGAAAAGTGGCTTTTCTTAATACGTAGAGAGGTTGTAATACCTACTTAGATATTTTCAATCGCATCTTTGCAAAGCCTTTAGTTTAAAACTATGCTGTTAAAATGTTTTTTTACATATACTCCTAAAATGGTATTGTTACGATATTAAATTTTCTTTAGAAGATATTGAAAAGTTTATAAATACTGAATAATGAAGAATAGTGGGACCACTACCACAATATCCGACATCCAGAAACAAAAATTTAGGTGAGACCGACTTGTTCAAAAGTTCCCCATTTTAACACCACACTAGCTTAGCTATTGCAATAACTTGTACAATTTTAAATAGTACTAGCTTAGCTATTGCAATACCTTGTACTTTTATATACCAGTTGCAAAACAGTACTATATCCCCCTTTTATACCGCTATCTTACCTACATCTTATACTTGAATACACTCTTAGATCTTTGATTAGATCCTTTGCAATACATTACCACAATGATAAAGCACATGTACGATGGACCTATACACATAGCTACCCAAAATGTGAAAGGGTTTTTATCTGCTTGAGAAGCGATTCATAGCACTGCATGATTTTCATAAAAAGCAAATAGATATAGTCCTTATCCAAGAAACTCATTTCAAGAAAACAAACTAACCCAAATTATCCTATAAGTACTTCAATCAACATTACTTTAGCTCAGGCCCAATTCGACATAATGGAGTTTGCATCCTGTTTAAACGCAACACCCCATTTGTCCTGTTGAGCCTGGTAGGCCTCTACTATGGAAAACCTGTTACGATTGCTAACATATACGCCCCGGTAAAACCACTTCCCTCCTTTATTTCACATGGTTGCCAATAAATTACTAGACTTTTCAAAAGGCCCGATAATACAAGGGGGAGATTTCAATTACCCCTCCGATACTGTTTTGGATACCTCTGCGGAAAAATCTTACCCCTGTCACACCCAAATAAAAAACACAATAATGCAATACTAAGCTCCTTGACACTATATGACACCTGGAGAACGGTACATACCACTCGGAAGGACTACACATTCTTTTCCTACCCACAACACTCCTACATCAGGCTAGATTATATATAATGTGACCAGACATCCTTAACCTATTTGATAGACTCCAAAATCTCACACACTCCATGGTCCAACCACAGCTTGGTCTTAACAACCTTCAAATGGTAAACTAAACCCAAAAATAGAATGAATTGGAGGATCAATGAATACATCCTTACTGATACCAATGTTTTGGAACAACTTGTTAAGAAAACAGAAGAATATTTTTATATAAATGTCCCTGTAGATACTAATGTCATAAACAATTGGGAAGCATACAAGTGCTACATCAGAGGAATCATTATTCAACTTACTGCCAAGTTAAACAAGCAAGGGTCTACACTATTTGCTTCCTTAACTAATACACTTCTGTCAGCAGAGGAAATTCATAAGCAAGACCCAAAATCCCCCCAAAAGTTAGAAGATATTACAATAGCCAGAGACAACTTAAACAAGTTTCTCATAGAGAATGTCCAAATGCGAGCCCTCACCTCAAAAGCTAAATTCTACACTGAGAACAATAAGGCAGGACGGATGCTAGCTAGGGCTCTTAAGAAACAAAGACTTAACTCATATATTCAGACTATCACACATCACACAGGGAAATCATACACTATGAATGAAGACATGGCTGATAACTTAGTCTCCTATTACTCCTCACTATATAATTTAAACTCACTCAAATGCAAAAGAGAGGCATACAGAGATAGATTTTTATCTCTCTGCCATCAAAGTCCCAAAGGTCCAGGAGAAGGACTTACACATATTAAGACGCACCAATCAAATTGCAAGATGTATTAAACACCATTAAATCGCTTCTGACAGGGAAATCACCAGGCCCAGACGGATTGACCAACACCTGCATGCTCTATTTCAATCCATAGATCAAGGTAAAGCCTTCTAACAACCACTCCTGGAGGCAATGATCACAGTTATCCCTAAACCGGGCAAGCCCGAAGACCAAGTTAGTAATTACAGACCAATATATCTCTTATAACTGTGGATATTAAAATCTACGCGAAAATTCTGGCGAATCGCCTAAATATACTTCTTCCACAATTAGTACATCCTGATCAAGTAGGATTTGTAAGAGGCCATGAGGCTAAAGATAACACTATAATAGTGATTCATGCCCTTCAAACAGCCACTGATCAAAATAGCCCCCTAATCCTCCTCTCAACAGATGCCGAAAAAGCATTTGACTGGGTCGACTGTGATTTTATGTGGTTAACCCTGTCTAAATTCAGAATTTTGAACAAATTTATATTGATAATACAGGCATTATATAACATTCCCCAAGCTAAAATTAAAATTAATAACACCATATCCCAATCTTTCAATATATCTAATGGCACTGGTCAAGGATGGCCACTATCCCCCTTATTATTAGCCTTAACAGTTGAGATATTAGCACTCCAGGTCAGGAATAATCAAGCCATAAAGGGTGTTACCTATGGAAATATAACTAAAAAATGCCTTTTGTTCGCAGATGGTATTATTTTCACTTTACAATCCCCTGCATCCTCCTTGCCAACATTAGTATAGACACTTGAAGAATACAAAAAAGTATCTAACTTTTCTATAAACATGGGAAAATCAGGGTTAATATCCATCAACATAGACGCAGCAGGGACAGAATATATATCAAGGTATACTGCCTTTCCGATTGCTTAATCTATTAGATATCTAGGATTAAGTATATCCGGAAATCCTAGGGAGCTCTACCAAAATAATTATATAAAACTCCAATCTGACGTATTCAACCGGTTAGAAGGTTGGCACAAACAAAACCACTTATCCTAGTTAGGAAGCATTAACACAATTAAATTGATGATTATCCCCAAATACCTATATATATATATATTTCAGACCTTACCAATCTCCTTATCGCACCACTATTTAATGACCCAACAGAGAATGATGGAATCCTTTATCTGATCTTACAAAAAAACGAGAGTAACACGTAATACCCTTTACCTAAGCAAAGAAGATGGAGGCCTAAATATACCCAACCTCATACATTATCATAAAGCAGCACACCTTGCATGCATCATTGCGTGGGACCATAACTCACCATCAAAGCTATGGATCCAAATGGAAGCTAATTTAGCAAATCTTCATCAGATGAGAGATGTTTGTTGGATCCCTAGGTCAATTAGACCACCAAAACTTAAAGATAAGTTAATTAGGGCCACACTGGATGTATGGGATATTCTAATCAAATTACTACAACAGGTTCACCACTAACCCCTTTGCTAGGCCACCAACTCTTTTTCAACCAAAGCTCTTTCAAAATTGATACAAAAAACACGCTATATAGAAATTTGCCCTTATTTCTACTGATTGACCAAACCCAAGTTAGAGAAAGGTTAACACTACGAGACGCATTGGGATCGCCATTCCATAGTTGGTTCTCACATTTCCAAATCCGACATGCTATACTTGATAGCCCCCACAGGCAGGACATTAATCTTCCTCTCAAACCATTTGAGAATTTATGTTTAAAACCTGAAATACAGAGGGTGCATCTCTCCATAGCATATAAGATCCTTAGAGGGTCCATCCCAGACACAAAACCAACATACCTTTCTAAATGGGAACTAGAACTTCAGAATCATTTCACAGATGAGGCCTGGAAGCGAGGATTTAAAATGACCCACTCCTCATCTGTATTATTAACACTAGCGGAATTTAATTATAAAATTCTTGCACGTTGGTACCTCACTCCTCAAAGAAAAAAACAAAATCTTTCCAGGGACGAACTCTAGTTGCTGGAGACAATGTGGTGAAATAGGTTCACATTCACACATTTGGTGGTCATGTTCAAAGCTACAATCTTACTGGTCCCAAATAGAGCAGTGTATTAAAAACACTTTAACTTCCCATTTATCACTCACACCTGCTATCACACTCCTCATATCCCACATGTTGGATGCGCTTATCGCACAAAACTACTGCAGCTGATGATATCAGGGGTCAAGCGTCTAATCCCCAGACTATGGAAGCAACAACAACCACCAACGTTCACTCAATGGGTAGTTGAAATGAATCACACTCTCTTTCTCTCGTGCAAAGGCATTACTGTTATATTTGTAAAAGGGATTATATACTAAACGTAATTTTTATTTGGGAACAAAGGCCTCGTATATAACTAAGGTGTTATTACTCATTTCAAAGATTAGTGTTTACTTTATATGTCATAATTGATTATGTGTGTAGCGACATCCAGGAGGCAGAAAGACGGTTGCAGAGGCTTTGTCAAATAAAATGTCCACTTAACTGTAGATGGTATGTGATGTAAATTCCTATTCCCTTATTAGTTTTTTTTCTCTCTTTACATATATATGTTTTTATTTATATATATATATATATATATATATATATATATATATATACATACATATATACATACATACACACACACACACACACACATATACACATGCAACAAAAGGGTCAACTGGGGGTATATAAGTATCTAAATAACACAAACAAAAGAAACAGCAAAACTTCACATTCTTTCCACTCCTGAAAGCTATCAAGAGTAGAGAGGACAGCAGTTTTTTTTTTAAATTTATATAAGTTTCATATTTTATATTATGATATGGCAGCAGTGTTAGCAACTATGTAGAACATTACATTAGTGACTTTAACCCTTTATTGACTACTTTTCAATTTTCTTACCATTTGGGACCAGGGTTATTTTTACATTTCTGTTGTGTTTGTGTTTAGCTGTAACATAGTAGATGAGGTTGAAAAAAGACCGAAGTCTATCGAGTTCAACCTATACAAATCTAAAATATATACAAAAAGCTCCAGTTAAGCTTAAATAATCCCACTAAAAGGTGACCCATTTAATACTAGCAATCATATCCATGAATTTTGTTTATAGACAGAAATGTATCCAAATATTTTTTAAATGTATCTAGGGTATTGGCATTCACTACCTCCTTTGGTAATGAGTTCCAAAATTTTATTGCTCTTACAGTGAAAAAACGTTTCCGTATAATGTAATTTTCCTCTTATTCATTTACTAACCCACTCATATTATATACCGTTTTTCTCGCCGTTAAATGGACTTTCTAAAAGATACCATTATTTTCTTCATATCTTATAATTTACTATAAAACAAATTATAAAATAAGATGAAAAAATGGAAAAAAACACACTTTTTCTAAGTTTGACCCCCAAAATCTGCTACACATCTACAACCACCAAAAACACTTATGCTAAATAGTTTCTAAATTTTGTCCTAAGTTTAGAAATACCCAATGTTTACATGTTCTTTGCTTTTTTTGCAAGTTATAGGGCAATAAGTACAAGTAGCACTTTGCTATTTCCAAACCATTTTTTTTTTTTTTCAAAATTTGCTGAAGTTACATTTTAACACCGATATCTGTCAGGAATCCCTAAACAACCCTTTACATGTATATATTTTTTTTAGTAAACAACCCAAAGTATTGATCTAGGCCCATTTTGGTATATTTCATGCCACCATTTCACCGCCAAATGTGATCGAATAAAAAAAATTGTTCACTTTTTTACTAACTTTAGGTTTCTCATTGAAATTATTTTCAAACAGCTTGTGCAATTATGGCACAAATGGTTGTAAATGCTTCTCTGGGATCCCCTTTGTTCAGAAATAGATATTTATGAATTGGCATTAATTTTTGGTGATTAGGCGGCCGCTAAATGCCGCTGCGCACCACACTTGTATTATGCCCAGCAGTAAAGGGGTTAATTAGGTAGCTTGTAGGATTAATTTTAGCTTTAGTGTAGTGCAGTAGAGAACCCAAAGTATTGATCTAGGCCCATTTTGATATATTTCATTATACCATTTCACCGCCAAATGCGATCAAATAAAAAAAAAATCGTTCACATTTTTACTAACTTTAGGTTTCTCATTGAAATTATTTTCAAACAGCTTGTGCAATTATGGCACAAATGGTTGTAAATGATTCTCTGGGATCCCCTTTGTTCAGAAATAACAGACATATAGCTTTGGCATTGCTTTTTGGTAATTAGAAGGCCGCTTAATGCCACTGTGCACCACACTTGTATTATGCCCAGCAGTGAAGGGGTTAATTGGGTAGCTTGTAGGGTTAATTTTAGCTTAAGTGTAGAGATCAGCCTCCCACCTGACACATCCCACTCCCTGACCCCTCTCAAACAGCTCTCTTCCCTCCCCCACCTCACTACTGTCACCGCCATCTTTAGTACTGGCAGAAAGTCTGCCAGTATAAAACATTTTTTTTTAAATTATATATTTTCTGCAGTGTAGGATCCCGCCTTACCACCTAACCTCCCTGAGCAGTACTCCCTCCAAAAGGCACTCTAACCCTCCCCCTCTCACTATTTGCCACCATTTTGGGTACTGGCAGATGTCTGCCAGTACCCACTTTTCAATAAAATTTGCCCTTTTTTATATAAATCAAACTTTTTCTGTAGTGTAGCTGCCCCTCCCTTAATACCCTACCCCCCTCCCAGACCCCTTTCCCAACATTATTCCCCCCTCCCTCTTCCACCACTTCTTGTTAAGTGCTCCAGCGTGCACCCCCGAATGAGATTCCCCACTGGCCGGAAGTTCCCAGCGATGGGCCTCTAACCCGCAATGGCTCTCACCCACCAACGAACCACAGTGTGGCTCTCTCTGCATTGGATGCTTAAGAAAGGGTATTGCAGGATGCCTCAATATCGAGGCATCACTGCAGTACCCTAAAAGCACCTGGAAGCAATCACGATCGCATCCAGCGCTTAAAAACAGGGTACGTCCTTGGTTATTAAAGGGACACTGAACCCAAATTTTTTCTTTTGTGATTCAGATAGAGCATGCAATTTTAAGCAACTTTCTAATTTACTCCTATTATCAATTTTTCTTTGTTCTCTTGCTATCATTATTTGAAAAAGAAGGCATCTAAGCTTTTTTTTGGTTTCAGTACTCTGGACAGCACTTTTTTATTGGTGGATGAATGTATCCACCAATCAGCAAGGACAACCCAGGTTGTTCACCAAAAATGGTCCGGCATCTAAACTTACATTCTGGCATTTCAAATAAAGATACCAAGAGAATGAAGAAAATTTGATAAGAGTAAATTAGAAAGATGCTTAAAATTTCATGCTCAATCTGAATCACGAAATAATTTTTTTGGGTACAGTGTCCCTTTAAGTGACAGTTTTTGTAATATGTACCCTGTACGTCCTTGGTCCTTAAGGAGTTAATGTAGTTCTGAGGTAATTGTAATATGCCATAACAAATCCCCAAATACGGAATTCCAAAATCAAAATTTATGCTAAAATCTAAAACATTAATAAAAAAAAAATTACAAATTATCAAAAATTACTATTTTTCCTTCCTATAAGTCACAATCTTTTGTGTGTGTTCTAAAATGCAAATAACAGTCTATATTTATTTAAAAACAACAGATATTACTTTTCTGATTACAGTAACGTTCTATCTTTCTGAGGGTAATATGTATACAAAGGTAATGTTATATAAAACTACCTTTAGTTACATGTATCAGCTGTTTTATGACATGCAAATATTCCCTATATGACATAAGATATTGTTTACACGTGGTTCCATCCCCTCTCAAAACTGTTCCATTATTAAAGATGCAAATATTCCAAAATCCAAACTATTTTGAAATCCAAACCTTTTCTGGTCTCAAGCAGTTTGGATATTTGGATATAGGGTTTTCTACCTGTACCTACATTTGAGATTTTAATCCAACCGAATGGAAAGATGATATAAAGAATACCACAATTCCAAAAGTATGCACTTATAGCACTCTGGGCCCTAAACTAAAGGGTGGGTGGTCCCTGCTGGGATTTGATAAAAATTAACTTTTATTATAACCTTTAAAAAACCAAATTGTTGGTTAAAGTACAAACACTATTAAAATACACTCCAGTACCATATACCAGTAATATCAACATTTATTGGATCACCGGTTATTGGAATTAGGCCTGTCTATATTCACAGTCATGAATGATCCAAAAAATATAATAACAAAATAACGTCCGCTAAAACACTGTTACAGTGTAACTACATCGAATAGTGATTACAAGTGTGAGTTGGGTATATGTAATCAGAGAATGGGTAGAACGTGTCCCCTCTATTTGTTAATCACTGGATTACTGAATTCTAATATTAAATTATGGTTTTGCCTTGTAAAATGTCGAGACAAGGAAAATGATCCTCAGTGTCAGAGTGATTGTCATTATATCGAGTAATCGTATATTATTCCCTCTGCTCAAGTATTACAAAATCACTGGATCAGATATACCATGCTGATGTTCAGTCTATATTGTAACTTCAGTACACTGCGGTAATAGCCTGCAGCTACTACCAGGTCATATGAATAATTATTCAGCCTAGCTATGTCTGTGCGGTGTCAGAGTTGGTAATCACAATGAGTTAAAGTGCTATTATTCCGGCGTCCCTTATGTGTGAAGGGCTAAATATTTCTATTGTAGCTAAGTCTGGCACAACCCAGACTGGATAAGTTAAATATTTGTAAATTAGAGAGCCTTTCTAGTGGATCGATCTGGATACTAATAACCCAGTTTGCCTGTATAAGTTTACCATTACTTGTTAGTCATAATATTTCTTCAGGTACACACCACTGCAAAGCACCTCACACAGTTCAATATATGAATGTAGCTATATCGAGTAATCGTCTGTTACTCCCTCTGTTCAAGTCCTTCGGTATCACTGTATCAGACACACTATGCTGCTATTCAGTACAAATTATAACTTGAGTACATTGCGGTAATGGCCTGCAGTTACTACCAGGTCATATCGATAATTATTCAGTCTAGCTATGTCTGTACGGTGTCAGAGTTAGTAATTCTGTCTGTACAGTCACAATGAGTTTAGGTGCTCTTATTCCGGTATCCACTATGTATGAAAGGCTGTATAAATCTGATATAACTAAGTCTGGCACAACCCAGACTAGGTAAATTGAGTATATGTAAATTACAAAGTCTTTTTAGTGGATCAATCTGGATAGTGATAACCAAGTCAGAAGATATAAATTTTCCATTGTTCATTAATCATAGTATTTATTCAGGCACACACCACTACACATCATCTCGCACAGTTCAATATATAAATAAAGCTAAGTCTGGCACAACCCAGGCTGTGAGTTTTTACTGTTATAAGTTATTTTTCATTCCAATCAGCTGTGCAGCACTCATACAGCTACGATTATGTTATTCGCAGTCTGAGTAGGATATTAACTGTGAGTTTATATTTTCTACTGTCCACTCTGTTGATAGGCTATATATAAAGTTAAATTATTATCTGGCACAACCCAGTTTCTATATTGAATGTTTATATTTTACACAGCCTTGCAGTGGATACGCCCGGTGCTTGCTGCCCGGTGCACTGATACAACCTTGTAAGCTAGAATGATCATTCAGACATTCATTCAGTTCAAATTCCCTTGATTCATTATCGAGGGCAAATAGTGTAATTGTGATACTGGGGTACTGGTTTGTACCATATCCCCAAATACACCCAAGTCACTCACTACGAAGTATAATATAAAGGTACAATTTTAGCGGTACATGGATAAATGGTACTGGGCAGTTAAAAAGACACAAAAATTCGAGTGTGAAGGAATCAACACTCTCCCCTCTTTGAGATTTTAAATAGAGCATTTTTAACCTTTAAATACTGTTGACATAAGCCACACCTTCTATCAACAAAACTGGAAAGGGGGGGGGGGGGAGTGTAATGGCCATGGTAAAAAAAAAAAAACACTGGCTTTGTAATTAAGCTCAAGCAGACTTATTGTGCAAATACAAAGCTGATGTATGAGTATTCATCTGTATTTAAAGGGATAGTATAGTCAAAATTAAAACTTTCATGATTCAGATAGAGCATGCAATTTTAAAGTAACTCTCTAATTTACTCCTATTATACATTTTTCTTCATTCTCTTGGTATCTTATTTGAAAAAGCAAGAATGTAAGCTTTGGAAACCGGCCCATTTTTGGTTCAGCAGCTGGGTAGTGCTTGCTGATTGATGGCTACATTTAGACACCAATCAGTAAGTGCTAACCAGGCGCCGAACCAAAAAGTTTAATTTTGACTAGACTATACCTTTAAAAAAAACTTTCCGAATATTACCCTTCAGACAGAACTCGTAGAATATTCTAACTAGAACCATTCCCAGGATAGAGCCCATCACTTAATTATAATCTCTGTTGACATTACAATCAATTTATTTAAAACAATTTATCTGAAAACTGCATTCAGTTGAACTATTTTTGCCAGCTGTCCCAATTTATGTGGGACAGTCCTATTATATTACTGGCATTCTATCATGTGGTATAATTGTAGCAGGAGTTTACCAAAATCTGCTCTTAAAAGGGATACTGAACCCAAATTTTTTCTCTCATGATTGAGATAGAGCGTGCAATTTTAAGCAATTTTCAAATTTTCTCCTATTATAAATTTTACTTTGTTCTCTTGCTATCTTTAGTTGAAAAGCAGAAATGTAAATTACGAACTGGCCAATTTTTTGGTTCTGCACTCTGGATAGCGCTTGCTGATTGGTGGGTACTGTGACGGACCGCCTGGTACCCCGAATTATTACCTCCATCAGAACACTTCTCTTGTCCTGGACATCCCTTTATCCAGAGCAATAGCTCCCTGTATCTCCCTTTAACCGCAGTCTAAAGTTATTGAGGTGAACATAGCTGAGGCAACACTCAGGGGTCTGAACACAAAATTAACACTATTTAAAAGCAGCACACATATTTATACACCCTGGCATTCCAGAGTCACAGAGTATCAGGTAACAGAGGGAATTGGTTAAACAGTAAAGCAAACATATGAAGAATACATCAAACCTCTAACAATTGTCTATTCACAGGTAAAACAGATTAACATACTGTATCAAGTTTATTAACTGGGGGAAGAAAGTTTACTCAGACAATCTGATTTTGGGCAGTCTAGTTAACATAATCACACAGGAACACAATCAGTTTACCATCCTGAGACACAATCAGATCTGAAGCGTAAATAAAATACATCTTATTACAATATATAAAAACAGCTCTTATGAACTATAAAGTCCTTTATGCCCACTTGGTTTATAGAGTCACATTTGCACCCACAAGGGGCACTCACACCCTGTACCCATCCTGTATTTATGGATACAGGGTGAAGTGGACATTAGACAGAGTTATTAAAGTACATGGGGTGTCCAGCATATACAATTCCACATTTCCATGCAGTCTCTGGGTATCCTTAAGCCCATGTACCCCCCTGCCCAAAGAATGCTCCATAACAGGCCCTCAGATCTTGGTGACTCACGTCACATATCTCCCCCTTTGGAAGGAGACTAACACAGGAGGAGACCCTATACGGGTTGACTTCGAAGTTAGTCCGTAGATCCATTCCCCCAATGCCCGTTTTCACACAGTACCCCAAACAAAATTGTCCCAAACAGAGCATCACTCTCTGACCTCTGCCTCTCTCATAGAACATACCCGCTGCTGGTGAGAAGTGCCGACTGTCCCTTCTCCCTGGAGTCCTTTCAAAACAGAGTGGTTGGGCTCACTCCAAAATGTTGTTGCGGATCTGGGCCAACTGCCATGCATCCCTGGAGAATACAGGTGGAGACTGTAGTCCCATCCACTTGTACTGGATAGGAATCTCCCATTGCTTGTAGAGAGAGGCCGACATCTCTCTGTCCCAATGCCAGCTCCTCTGGTCCATCTGCCAGCGTGAGGCTGTCATTCCTGTTTTCTGGGGCGCCGGCTAGGGGTGGGGAGAGGCCAACAACACTCTGCCCTGTTGCCTGATCTTCTGCTGGGTAATCCGCATCTGACACCTCAGAGGAAAAGTCAATTAGATCCATGATCTCTAGGTCCTGCTGGGGAGATAAAAGGGTGACTAGGGTCCCCATGCCAGGGGGTTGGGGGATCTGGGTAGACTTCCCCATATCCCTGCACTCCACATGTGGAGACCACTGTCTCATCCACACCTCCCAGACCAATATCCGTGGATATTAAGTCCACTAGATCCGCTGCCTCTGAAGTAAGTAAAGGACCACTTTCCAGCAGTTCTAGGTAATCAACCTCAAGGTACCATTCCTGATAGATAAGCCATGTCAGGTCAGGCTCTAAGGCAAGTGCTTCCGATGGCTGCAACAGCTCCTGCCTCTTGCTTTGAATGTCCCAGAATCGATATTCCTCAGGACTGCCAAAGTCAACTTTCTCCTCAAATGCAAGCCATCACCTTCCAGGGAATAGGGCATTTCTGCCCTCGACTGCCACCTGTCTGCAAACCAATATAACGCTCTGTACCGATCCTCAAGCTCGACCTCTCTTTGCACCAGACACTTCGGCTATCCCCTCACCTGTGGGTTGTCCTCTCAAGCAGAGCCGCAAGATTACCTGGTCCCCGAAGCTCCATTCTGGGGAGGGCAGGACTTTGCCTCTGCAGCCACATCAATTCTCCAGTGCATCTTCCCACATCTCTAGCCGAATCAGGGCTCTCCATTCCATGCACATCTCCTCTGGAGCTTGCCCTCCTAGCACAGCAAGGGCAACTTTGACTTGCCGCTCGAAGTCCCATATCGGAACTTCCCATTTAGAGGTATCTGATCCCAGCATCTCAGTCATCTGAATGATCCTGGTGATCATCCTGGTGAAATGCTTCACCACCTCAGCGTTCGTTACCAGGACTGCTGCTTCGGATGGGTTGGCTCCGTAGATTGACAACCTTCTCCGCACTCTGCTGTGGAATTTTTCCTCCGCATTATCCATAATTGTCTGGCTGCGATCCTTCACTGGCTGCCATTGACGCATCTTTGTAGTGCTGCTTAGGGACTGATAGCTAGGCAGCACATCCCTCCAACCCAGCTTGTCCTGTGCAGAAACAGATTTGTCAAGGTTGGTCAGCACTTGCTGCATTCGCCATAGCTCCGATTCCATAGTCCAGCATATAAAATTCCACATTTCCATGCAGTCTCTGGGTATCCTTAAGCCCATGTATCCCCTGCCCAAATAATGTTCCATAACAGGCCCTCGGACCTTGGTGACTCACGTCACAGGTACATTTAGCCACCAATCAGAAAGCTGTACCTAGGTGCTGAACCACAGATGGGCCGGCTCGTAAGCTTTACATCCCTGCTTTTTCAAATAAAGATACAAAGAAAAATTGATGAGGAGTAAATTAGAAAGTTGCTTAAAATTGGACACTATCTGAATCATGAAAAAAAAAATGTGAGTTCAGTATCCCTTTAAGCATTTACCTTTTATTGTTTATGCATATAGAGAGAAAAAAAGTGCAACCATAAACCAAAAAATAAGATTATATTGATATCTAGGCAAAAAACAATCTGTCACATACGGATCTAAGAGTCAACAGTTAGGAATTAACTTCATTCATCACAATTATCCTGGGCATAATGAGTCACCAAAAAAGAACAATTGAATTGAAATACTTCTCAAATGATGTGCTGAGCAATAGTAAAGGAAGTTAACTCAATAAAAATGTTATTTCAGAGGTTGTGATTACTTAAATTTAGGAGCCACAAACGAAATTATAAAAAAAGATTTAATTTTTTTTTTTAAAAAATGTACTTAACCCCTTAACGACCAAGGACGTAAAAGGTACATCCTACAAAAAACAGTCGTTAACGACCAAGGAAGTACCTTGTACGTCCTCTGGGGTTTTAAGCGCTGGAAGCGATCGTGATCGCTGGAGCCACTTTTTCAGGGTATGGGTATTGCAGTGATGCCTCAATATTGAGGCATCGTGCAATACCCTCTGGTAAGCAACCGATGCAGAGAGGGCCACTCTGTGTCCCTCTCTGCATCGGCCAGCGATGGTGCTGATCGTTGGTGGTGTGGGAGGGATAGGAGGGAGGCGGTTGGGCGGCCCATCGCTGGAGGGGGTGGGAGGAGGTGTGAAATCCAGGAGGGGTCATGAGAGGTGAGGGGGCAGGACCACTACACTACGGCAAAAGATGGGCAGGAGGGAGAGGGGTAGGGTATTGGGGGCAGCTACACTACAAAAAAAATTGGGTCTTTTTATTTCTTAATTTTTTATTTTTAATTTGTAGCAAACTGGGTATTGGCAGACAGCTTCCAGTACCCATTTCAGAAAACTAAGGAGAATCACACAAGGAGTGTGGATATCTCCTGGAAGTATGCACCTGAAAGCACTCTTAGCCTAGACTCTGTGGCAGTAATTCCAGAACGGGTAAAATTAAAATATAACTTTTATTATGAATTGCTCTTAAAATAAGGGTAACACACAAATTAAAAACGACACTAGCACCTCCAAGACATCTATTAAGTGGTTCACTCTTTAGGAGGACTTATTAGATAAAAGGCCTAATGTATATAATTATATTCTCCTTAATAGAGTTATCTTTGTTCTGCTATACTGCTGCTATTGGGTCCAAATAATGTATGTGTGCAGTCATAACCCAAGATGGTGGCAAATAGGTAGGGGGGGGGGGTTAGAGAGTTGTTTGGGGAGGGGATCAGGGGAGGATAATACACTGCAGAATATATATATAACTCTAAACCATGGAATGCACTCACTGGTCTTTTCAAAACAAACGTGCTTTAATGTGACGTTTCGGGGACCGTATCCCCTTCCTCAGAAGGGGATACGGTCCCCGAAACGTCACATTAAAGCACGTTTGGGATACGGTCCCCGAAACGTCACATTAAAGCACGTTTGTTTTGAAAAGACCAGTGCATTCCATGGTTTAGAGTTATTGATTTGCTGTTTGCACCCTGGCAGCTGGATTTGAAGTGAGAGTGCTCTTCATTTGCTAATATATCTATATACACACAACGATTATTTTAATTTATTTGATCGCATTTAGCGGTGAAATGGTGGCATGAAATATACCAAAATGGACCTAGATCAATACTTTGAGTTGTCCACTAAAAAATAATTTATATATATATATATATATATATATATATATATATATATATATATATATATATATATATATATATATATATACAGGGAGTGCAGAATTATTAGGCAAATGAGTATTTTGACCACATCATCCTCTTTATGCATGTTGTCTTACTCCAAGCTGTATAGGCTCGAAAGCCTACTACCAATTAAGCATATTAGGTGATGTGCATCTCTGTAATGAGAAGGGGTGTGGTCTAATGACATCAATACCCTATATCAGGTGTGCATAATTATTAGGCAACTTCCTTTCCTTTGGCAAAATGGGTCAAAAGAAGGACTTGACAGGCTCAGAAAAGTCAAAAATAGTGAGATATCTTGCAGAGGGATGCAGCACTCTTAAAATTGCAAAGCTTCTGAAGCGTGATCATCGAACAATCAAGCGTTTCATTCAAAATAGTCAACAGGGTCGCAAGAAGCGTGTGGAAAAACCAAGGCGCAAAATAACTGCCCATGAACTGAGAAAAGTCAAGCGTGCAGCTGCCAAGATGCCACTTGCCACCAGTTTGGCCATATTTCAGAGCTGCAACATCACTGGAGTGCCCAAAAGCACAAGGTGTGCAATACTCAGAGACATGGCCAAGGTAAGAAAGGCTGAAAGACGACCACCACTGAACAAGACACACAAGCTGAAACGTCAAGACTGGGCCAAGAAATATCTCAAGACTGATTTTTCTAAGGTTTTATGGACTGATGAAATGAGAGTGAGTCTTGATGGGCCAGATGGATGGGCCCGTGGCTGGATTGGTAAAGGGCAGAGAGCTCCAGTCCGACTCAGACGCCAGCAAGGTGGAGGTGGAGTACTGGTTTGGGCTGGTATCATCAAAGATGAGCTTGTGGGGCCTTTTCGGGTTGAGGATGGAGTCAAGCTCAACTCCCAGTCCTACTGCCAGTTTCTGGAAGACACCTTCTTCAAGCAGTGGTACAGGAAGAAGTCGGCATCCTTCAAGAAAAACATGATTTTCATGCAGGACAATGCTCCATCACACGCGTCCAAGTACTCCACAGCGTGGCTGGCAAGAAAGGGTATAAAAGAAGAAAATCTAATGACATGGCCTCCTTGTTCACCTGATCTGAACTCCATTGAGAACCTGTGGTCCATCATCAAATGTGAGATTTACAAGGAGGGAAAACAGTACACCTCTCTGAACAGTGTCTGGGAGGCTGTGGTTGCTGCTGCACGCAATGTTGATGGTGAACAGATCAAAACACTGACAGAATCCATGGATGGCAGGCTTTTGAGTGTCCTTGCAAAGAAAGGTGGCTATATTGGTCACTGATTTGTTTTGTTTTTGAATGTCAGAAATGTATATTTGTGAATGTTGAGATGTTATATTGGTTTCACTGGTAAAAATAAATAATTGAAATGGGTATATATTTGTTTTTTGTTAAGTTGCCTAATAATTATGCACAGTAATAGTCACCTGCACACACAGATATCCCCCTAAAATAGCTAAAACTAAAAACTACTTCCAAAAATATTCAGCTTTGATATTAATGAGTTTTTTGGGTTCATTGAGAACATGGTTGTTGTTCAATAATAAAATTAATCCTCAAAAATACAACTTGCCTAATAATTCTGCACTCCCTGTATATATACACACACACACACACACACACACACACATATACACACACACACGTGAAGGGTTATTCAGGTATCCCTGACAGATATCAGTCTTACAATGTAACTTTGCTAAAAAAAAAAAAAAAAAAAATGGTTTGGAAAAAGCAAAGTGCTACTTTTACTTATTGGCCTATAACTTGCAAAAAAAGCAAAGAACATGTAAACATTGGATATTTCCAAACTCAGGACAAAATTTAGAAACTATTTAGCATGGGTGTTTTTTGGTGGTTGTAGATGCGTAAGAGATTTTGGGGGTCAAAGTTAGAAAAAGGAAATTTATGCTTACCTGATAAATTTGTTTCTTTTTAGATACGATGAGTCCACGGATTTCATCCTTACTTGTGGGATATCGCCTCCTGGTCAGCAGGAGAAGGCAAAGAGCACCACAGCAGAGCTGTATATATAGCTCCTCCCTTCCCTCCCACTCCAGTCATTCGACCGAAGTTAGGAAGAGAAAGGAAAAGCCAAGGTGCAGAGATGACTGAAGTTTAACAAAAATAAGACCTGTCTCATAAAAACAGGGTGGGCCGTGAACTCATCGTATCTAAAAAGAAACAAATTTATCAGGTAAGCATACATTTCCTTTTCTTTTTAAAGATACGATAAGTCCACGGATTTCATCCTTACTTGTGGGATACAATACCAAAGCTATAGTACACAGATGAAAAGGGAGGGACAAGACAGGGAACCTAAACGGAAGGTACCACTGCTTGAAGAACTTTCCTCCCAAAAACAGCCTTAGCCGAGGCAAAGGTATCAAATTTGGAAAATTTGGAAAAAGTGTGAAGAGACGACCAAGTTGCAGCTTTGCAAATCTGTTCAACAGAAGCATCATTTTTGAATGCTCATGAGGAAGACACAGCCCTATTGGAATGAGCCGTAATTTGTTCAGGAGGCTGCTGTCCAGCAGTCTCATATGCCAAATGGATGATACTCCTCAGCCAAAAAGAAAGGAGGTAGCCGTATCTTTCTGACCCCTACATTTCTCGGAAAAAACAACAAACAAGGAATACGATTGACGAAAATCCTTGGTCGCCTGTAAGTAGAACTTCAAGGCAAGGACCACATCCAAATTATGTAACAGACGCTCCTTCGAAGAAGAAGGATTAGGACACAAAGTAAGGAACAACAATTTCCTGATTAATATTTTTATTTGAAACAACCTTCGGAAGAAAACCAGGTTTGGTTCGCAACACCACCTTATCCGAATGGAAAATAAGATAAGGAGAATCACATTGTATTGTAATGCCGAAAGCTCAGATACTCTTCGAGCAGAAGAAATAGCAACCAAAAATAAAACTTTCCAAGATAATAAATGGAACCCCTTAAAGAACTTTAAGAACTTAATTCAAACTCCAAGGAGGAGCAATTGGTCTAAACACAGGCCTGATTCTAGTCAGAGCCTGAGAAAAAGATTGGACATCTGGAATATCAGCCAGACGCTTGTGTAACAAAATAGACAAAGCAGAAATCTGTCCTTTTAAGGAACTTGCTGACAACCCTTTCTCCAATCCTTCTTGGAGAAAAGACAAAATCCTGGGAATCCTAACCCTACTCCATGAGTAGCCCTTGGATTCACACCAATAAAGATATTTACGCCATATCTTATGGTAAATTTTCCTAGTAACAGGCCCACGTGCCTGAATCAAGGTATCTATGACCGAATCAGAAAACCCTTGCTTAGATAAAATTAAGCGTTCAATCTCCAAGCAGTCAGCTGCAGAGAAACTAGATTCGGATGATGGAAGGGTCCCTGAATGAGAAGGTCTTTCCTCAATGGGAGCTTCCACGGTGGCTGAGATGACATGTCCACCAGATCGACATACCAAATCCTGCAAGGCAACGCAGGGGCGATGAGGATCACCGATGCCCTCTCCTGTTTGACTCGAGCAATCACCCGGAGAAGGAGAGCAAATGGAGGAAATACATAAGCTAGGCTGAAAGACCAAAGCACTGCCAAGGCATCTATCAGCTCGGCCTGGGGATCCCTGGACCTAGACCCGTATCTCGGAAGCTTGACATTCTGACGAGATGCCCTGAGATCCAACTCCGGCCTGCCCCATCTGAGAATCAGGTTTGAAAATACCTCCGGATGGAGCTCCCATTCTCTCGGATGAAATGTCTGTCTGCTCAGAAAATCCGCTTCCCAGTTTTTGTCAGTTGTACTGTAAAAAGTTAAACAATATCAGTACCAATAGAATGTGATATAACAGAAGCAGCACCTCGCCTCAACAGCTCTGCTGAGGCGCCTACCTGTCCCCACGGTCCTCCGACCACTCTTAGGTACTATCCGGAATGGAGCCCACAAACGCCCAAGACCGCTTGCTTAACTCTCAACCATGCGGTCGTGGCGTCACTCACAATGTCTTCCAGCAGCCGGGACTTCCGGAGTGAATTAACTCTGCGCTGCAACGAAGAAAAGCACGCCAAAGTAAGCTCCGCCCATCGTGTGCATCTCATCGGCCATAGCTAAAATCAGTCCTAAAAAAAACGGACAGATAGGACAAAAACACAGCCGTAAACCGGAGTCTTATTGCAAGACTCCGGCAACATACCCCCAGCGTCAGCCCCAAGTACACTAAGCAGTGACCTGTAGAAAGCCCCTCAGGTATAAACACACAGTCATGTTATCAGACTTTTAGGCCTAATAAAATATAGCTCTAACATCTGATATAACGTCCTTGTGTCGGTTGACATGCCACATGAGAACCCCACACACTGTTACACAGGAAAGCCCTATCCAGAGAGCCCATTTTCCCCAACAGATCAGAAGTGTACAGTCATTTCTGAGATAGCAAGTGGCCTAGAAAATAAAAGACTGCACTTACCTCTATGCTGAGCGACAGCATGATAAGTTCCACAGGAACAAGAGGCCTTCTCCCTCCTGCAGCTCTGTGGACACAGAAAGGGCCTTAGTTAATAGCTGCTAAGACCATCATCTGAAGGGCAGCACTAGCATGGGAGGCGCAGTGAGGGTTAAGTCCCACCAGTTCCCATTGCTTTAAAGCCACCTGTAGCTCTACTCTAGAGGCTGACAAGGAATACGGCTACACCCTATAGTAAAATAGCACTCACTGGTACCATTTTAAAAATAATAAACTCTTGATTGAAGAATCTAAACTAACACCTCACTTTACCTCTTCTTATCACTAACACAGGCAAAGAGAATGACTAGAGTGGGAGGGGAGGAGCTATATATATACAGCTCTGCTGTGGTGCTCTTTGCCTCCTCCTGCTGACCAGGAGGCGATATCCCACAAGTAAGGATGAAATCCGTGGACTCATCGTATCTTTAAAAAGAAAAGGTTTTTTTTTTTTTCTATTTTTTCATCATATTTTAGATTTTTTTTTATAGTAAATTATATATGATATGATGAAAATAATGGTATCTTTAGAAAGTCCATTTAATGGCTAGAAAAACGGTATATAATGTGTGGTTACAGTAAATGAGTAAGAGGAAATTTACAGCTAAACACAAACACCGCAGAAATGTAAAAATACCCTTGGTCCCAAACGGTCAGAAAATTGAAAAATCACAACTTGGGAAACACTCCCCCGACATTGTGTTCCTACAAGAAATCCATCTTAAAGATGAGGAATTGCGCAAATTAAAATCTTGATGGGTTGGAAGAGAAGTGCTTGCCACCCCTTGTTCGAATAGGAAATGTGGGGTAGCTATTTTAATTCATAAAAATGTAGTTTATCAGGTCACTAAAATAGAATGTGACCAAAACAGTAGATATATTATTATCCATATTTTTATTAATGGCATTCAATATACATTATGCAATGTTTATGGTCCGAACCATTTTGCCCTGAATTTTGGGAATTAATTAAAAGAAAATTATACCCATACAGTTGTCGAAAGTTGATCCTCGGAGGAGATTTCAATATGACACTTTGCCACAGCATTGATCGAATGCTTTGTAAGAAAACTACGGAATATAATAAAATCAGCTAAATATTTAAAAAAAATTCTGTTCATCACTTAAACTCAAAGATATCTGGAGGATCACATTCCCAGACACGAATGCATATTCCTGCAAATCTAAATCACATCGTACTTTTTCCAGGATAGACTATATTTTAATTTCAGAACAACTTATTTTGCTAGAATTCATTCCCAAAATGTATACCGGTATTTTAAATTTCAGACTACACGATTGTATCGTTGGTTTTACATCTAACCAATATAGAAAATAATCAAAACATCAGTTTCACCTTCCCCTGATTTTTAATGAACAATAGTACGTTTGTTAACTGGCTAGCGCAACAGTGGAAAGACTATTGTTCTTTAAATATCGCATATTATGACAAAATTGAAACCTTTTGGGATGGATCTAAAATGGTTTTAAGAGGTTAGATTAAAGCTTAAATGTGTAAGTGGAAAAAGATATGCGCAATACATGAACTTCAATTGTCGAATCAAGTTAAAAATGCCTTTAGGACATTATAAAAACCTTCCTACGCAGGACAATTGGTCTTAATACTGTTGGTTTAGAACAGAAAGAGAGGTCTTTATCAAACAAAAATGCATGGACGAAGATAATAAAATCAATAATCTCTTTAAAAGGTACTATGGCTGTTCAGCTAAATATCTTGCCAAAGTGGTAAAGAATAATAAGAGCAGAAATTATATTCCCATCATTAAAGACAGTTTTACCAGATATACTGATAATAAAAACATTAAAAGTCTTTTTCAGATATTACCAGAAACTTTATTCTAAATTGGATATAGATGTGATAAATAAGGAATTCTTCTGGTCCGAAATAGTATTTCCCAATATTTCTGCTAGAGAATATTAATGCCCCGATCTCTATTGATAAGATTGTGACCACTATCAAAAACGCTAAGTTAAATAAGGCAGCCAATCCTGCTTGGCTCCCAATAGAACTATATAAAATCCTCTCTGAAGAGATTACATTTACCTTAGCTAAACTTTTTAATAGTTATTATATATCTGCTAATCATATTTCTAGCTATTTTGCTGCTGCTAATATTACTCTAATCCCAAAAAAGGGAAAGACCTCGAAGAGCCATCCTCCTATAGACCAATATCTGTTTTAAACTCTGATTATAAAATTCACACTTCTATCATAGTCAATATACTAAACACATGTCTACATCAAATTATCCAGGATTCATGCATGGTAGAAATGTAACTACCAAGCTACGGAAAGTGGAAATTATGCTTGACTATTTTTGGAATAAAAATATCCCTCATAAAAATAATAATAAAAAGGCAGGTAAGGATGTAGCATTATTAACAGTTGATGCAGAGAAGGCGTTTGATTCTATTTCTTGGGACCACCTATATCAGTTTGGCTTTAATGGCCATTTTTTACAATTTATTCTAAATGTTTATAAAAACCCCTTCTCATTTCTTCTTATTAATGGCAATTTATCTCTGAAAATTTCTCTTGGTCGGGGAACTCGTCAAGGCTGTCCTCTCTCCCCCTTGCTCTTCAATATTTCCATCGAACCTTTAGCCATATGGCTACACCAAGAACTCGGTGGAATAAGATTTGGTTCAGAATTTCTTAAAATCCTCCTATATGCTGATTACCTATTTTTTGGGGAAGATTCAACTACTATCCCACAAATACTTTATATGTTCTCTATCTTTAGCTCTTTTTCGGGCTATAAGACTAAATGTTGAAAAAAAGCGAACTTCTATGGATTAGGAAACTTAGGGATAGCTATGCAAATCATCCCTTTAACATCACAGACTGTATTAAATACCTGGGAATTTTTCTCCATAAAAACTCTAAGTTATGGTATAATTTGAACTGCCCCCAAGTATTTCAGATCTTAAGAATTGGGTCACTTTCCCCCTTTCCTTGTCTGCCAAAGTAAATTTAAATAAGATAATCATATTCCTTTAAATATTATACTTACTTCAAAACGTACCTCTCTTTATCCTTAATCAAGAGATTCTAAAGTTCAATTCTGCCTGTCTCCAAAATTTTTTTAAATGGCCATAAGGCACGAATATCAATTTCTAAACTATGTCAAAAAAGGATAAATGCAGTTTTGTCCTTTACAGACATTAAAACTATACAACCTTACTACATTAGTCAAGATCACTTTGGATTGGTTTACAGAGTCAAACAAAGTCTCCTCTAGGGAGATTGAAAGCGTGTTAATAGCTCCATTCTCTTTAAAAACTATTCTTCATTGCCCTGCAAAAAACCTTCTGGTAAATATAACTAACTTAATATCTATCAAAAATGCCGTTGTTGAATGGCCAAGAATATTTACTATTTTAAAAACTTAGATTACAGATTCTCTTTTTTACCAATTCAGAGGAATCCAGATTTTTTACTAGGGATCCACCATGCAGTTTTTAATCACTGGTCCTTTAAATGGCTTAATTACATTAATCAAATACTTTCCTCATCTGGTCAAATCATTAATTTCAACAATGCAATCCGCACTTTTGAAATCCTTAGGTCAAATTTGCTTGCATATTTCCAAATATGACATTTCATTAACTCGCAAAACTGGAATTTTGATTCTCTCTATCGCTGGTCTGAAATTAATGAACGTACGAAAAAGTTTGCTGCAGGTAAATATTCCCTCTCTCTTCGATACAATATTATGCTAGCTAAACAGGGGCAAACCCACTTAAAATACTTGTCGGGTCATTATTATTTTTTTCATGATTGTTCTGAATTGTTGATTTTGTAAGATGTTTCGGAATATAAATAAATTTATTAAAAAAAAAAAAAAAGAAAAGAAAAAAAAGAAAATTGAAAAATGGTCTGGTCACTAAGGGGTTAAAGGTACACAAAACCCAATGTTTTTCTTTCATGATTCTGGTAGAAGATTTGATTTGAAACAACTTTCCAATTTACTTCTATTTTCTCATTTGTTTTGTTCTTTTGGTATCCTTTGCTGAAAAACATACCTAGGTAGGCTCAGGAGCTGCTGATTGATGGCTGCACATATATGCCTCATGTTATTGGCTCACCCAATGTGTAAACTAGCTCCCAGTAATGCATTGCTGTTTCTTCAACAAAGGATACCAAGAGAATGAAGCAAATTAGACAATTTAAAATCACGTTCTGTTTGAATCATGAATGAAAACATTTGGGTTTCATGTCCCTTTAATGGGACACTGTGCTGTATTTTTGTTCTCCTTGAGTTCCCAATAACTTGTTCTACCAGCTACATATTATTAAAAGGGACAGCAAAGTCAAAATTAACCTTCAATGGATTGGATAGAACATGACATTTTTAAACATTCAAATTTACTTCTGTTATCAATATTGCTTAGTTCTCTTGGTAACCTTTGTTAAACAGTAATCATAGGTGAGCTCAGAAGAGTGCACGTGTGTCTCTGGCCATCTGGCAGTGTTTGCAACATTGTTTATAGCAACATTATACATAGATACAAACACTGCTGTCATAAACTGCTATATAGACACGTGCACAAAGAAAACAAAGCAAAATTTGATAATAGAAATAAATTGGAAAGTTGTTTAAAATGTCATACTGTATACAAATCGTTAAAGTTTAATTTTGGCTTCACTGCCCTTCAAATGTATTGGCATTTCTCCTTTAGGTTCATTTTTGCAATAGGAATAGCTAGTTTTACCCTCTGAAACTATCACCCATAATGTAAATGTCAGTGCCTAAGTATTAGCTTTTGTGCGAGAGAGAGAGAAATAACAAAAGCAGGCCTGCTATTCCTGCAAGCTCAGCCTACTTGAATGGTCATATTCTTGTGAATAATATGCGATGGTTTCACGAAGTAAAACCAAATATTTCAAATACAAAAATAAACCTAAATAAGCAATTCCCCATATATTTAATACATATACGGTGTCTCTTTAAACATCCACTGTATATAGTTTCTTACAGTTAGTGATTACATAGTGTGTTTCTCAGTACAAATATCCACATCAAACACACATTAATAGTTATTACTGACCTTCATTGACCCGAGGAAGATTGGATTTATCAATCGGGATATTGGTCATCTTGTGTGGTTCAATTCCGCCGTCTTCTACAACAGACTGCTCTGCTGACATCAATAAAATGTGACCACAAGCTGCAAAAGAAAAGCAACGTACGTTAAAAATAGTGATTTTTACGAACAACGAAAAAAAATCTTACGCTTTCAAAGTTACTTAAAGGGATATGAAACCCAATTTTTTTCTTTCATAATTTGGACAGCGCAAGCTATTTTAAGCAACTTTCTAATTTACTCCCATCAACGTTTCTTTGTTCTCTTGGTATAGTTATTTGAAAAGCAGAAATGTAAGCTTAGGAGCCAGCCCATTTTTGTTTCAGCACCTGGGTTGCACTTGCCAATTGGTGTCTAAATGTAACCACCAATCAGCAAGCGCTATCCAGTGTGCTAAACCAAAAATGAGCCGGCTTCTAAGATTACATTCTTGCTTTTCAAAATAAAGATACCTAGAGAACAAAGAAAAAATTATAAATACAGTACATTAGAAAGTTGCTTAAAATTGCATGCTCTATCTGAATCATGAAAGTGTAATATTAACTAGACTATTCCTTTAAAAAGACACAAAAAATGATTTTTAACAACTAAAGAAAAGAAAAATCTTACACTCAAAGTTACTTTGAATCTTTTATCATGTTTTAAAGAACTTTAAGGTTACTTGAATAATTATTTGAACTAAATGGTACTTTTTTTTTATGTTTCTATAAGTGACCACCTGGTTAACAATGTGAGGTCCACATGACGCTGTAAAACTATTAGGAGAAATACTCCTAAAACATACAAGAAATAGCCAAACTGCTCCGTGGGAGAGTGGTCAGAAGCCAGTTTATCCAAATGACTAGATAAAAAAAATTGTCCAAAAGGATTATTGACGGGATATCCTGTTCATACTGTAAAAAGGTGATTAATAATAAACATACTGGATAAAGCCTGTCTGTTTACTAATAAAAAGGGGGTGGGGGGCAGAGTTTGTCAGCTATATGAATCTCAATGGGAACTGATAGTCAGGGTGATGACAAAGGATAAATCAGGAGAGGTGGGTCTGCAAAATAGATATCGTGATGGTGTCCTACAATACACCTTGAGGGTGAGAAAAATGAAAAAATGAAAAATGAAATTATATATATATATATACACACACACACACATACATACATATATATATATATATATATATATATATATATATATATATATATATATATATATATATATATATATATATATATCAAAATAACAAGAGTATTGCATTGAGCAATGATACTTTTTTTATTGGACTAACTATACATTTATAAGTTGACAAGCTTTCGGAAGAGTTCCTTCCTTTATCAAGTCTGAAACAATACTGACCAATTCAATGGAATTTACAGATTGTATCTTAAAACACAGAATAGCTAAGAAGACAGTGCAGGGAGAGGAGGAGGTGTCGTAAAAATCATGAGGGGGGCTTAGGTAACAGGCAGACAGTGTCCAGTGTAGGAGAACAGACAGGGGAAATATATAGCTTTACATAGAGCATATACTGACATAAAGTTATATATCAACATTGAATCAATATCTATAAATATGTGAAATTGTATATACAGGGGGAATACAAAAGTTAAAAAAAGACAAAAGTGTGGACATAGGCTTACCTGTGTACCTATGTATAAAGAATGTGGAATATACAATGTAATTGACTAAATGAAAGTACATTACAAAAGATTTTGATAATGTGTTAAGAGTCCACATTTAGTCCAGAATTTAACAAGTTGAAGTGCATTATCATTTTCATTTCAAAGGTTTTTCTTTCCATGGTGTTTTTGAAGTTGCCTCTGAGAATTTTGATGTTTTGGATGGAGTGGTCAGGTTGGGTGAAATGGTGACCAACAGGGGTGCAGTATTTTGTTTCACAGTGGTTTTTGATTGAGTGTCTGTGTAAGTTCATTCGAAGGTGCAGTTTTTGGCTTGTTTCTCCAATATAGCATCCCAATGTATCATGTATACCACATTTGCAGATATACATGAATATGCCCCTTTAATGTTATAAGATTAATTATTGTGATTTGCTGTGCTGCTTTCACAAACGTGTTGACACAGTTTGCAGAGAGCTTTATAGCAGCACTTGGTTCCATTCTGAGTGTTCTATTTCTCAAGGGGTAGATTCCTATGTACCAGTTTCTGCTTTAGCTTAGGTGGTTGCCTGTATGCCGGGATTGGGGGTTTTGGAAAGATTTTTTTGAGTGTGGGATCCTCTAAGAGTAGTGGCTGTAAGTCTTATGATTTTTCGTATCCCTTCCACAGCAGGGTTGTATTTGACTACTAGTGGGATACGTGATATGTTTTTCTTCTCCCTGTATTGTAGTAAGTGTTCACTTGGAGTATTGAGGGCAGAGTTAATTTTTTTATTTATAATCCTTGTTTTGTAAGCTTTTTCTCTGAATATTGGGACAGTGTGATGAGGTGTTTGTCACAGTCCTTGGTATCTGAGCAAATTCTGTGGTATCTTGTAGCCCGACTGTAGATTATGAAATTTTTAATGTGATTGGGGTGGGAGCTGGAGCTGGAGCTGTGGAGGTAGCTGCATCTATCTGTTGGTTTCCTGTATACAGATGAGTGCAGTTTGCCATTTGTGATGGATATTGTTGTATCCAGGAAGCGGACACAGTCTCTAGAAAAGTTCATTTTAAGCTTGATTGATGCATGAAATAGATTAAATGATTTCTGAAAATGTTCAAGGTTTTTTCTCCTTCTGTCCATATGATGAAAATATCATCGATATAGCGAAAGTATTTGAAGGGTTTGTGAGGGCGAGTGGCTAGGAATCTCTGTTCTAAGTCAGCCATGAAGGGGTTTGCATACTGTGGTGCCATTTTTGTGCCCATGGCTGTTCCCATGGTTTGTAAGTAGATGGAGTGGTTGAAGATTAAATAATTGTGAGTAAGTATAGTATCCTCCTTGCTCAGTGTGCTTAGAGGAATATGGCTACACCTCACTGACGAGGCCCAATGAAGGACGAAACGATCATCTGGGGTTGCCGTGTTCCTTGTTCAGAGAAGAATTGCCTGGTATTTCGGCGCTGGACTGACCCTAATAGGCGGGTTCAGACTGATATACTACAGGAAAGTTCTACTCTGTGAAAAGCATTACCGGGCTAAAAGAAGCTGCACCCAGGTAGTAAATCGCCATAGAACAGGCTAACAATGGAATTGAGCCAGTTGTTCGTTCCTGTGAGTGCACTTCTCTCTGTATGTATTTAGTTTTCCTATGGGAAAAAGGGGCAACCAGACGTGGACTCCTTGCTCAGTGTGCTTAGAGGAATATGGCTACACCTCACTGACGAGGCCCAATGAAGGACGAAACGATCGGTCCTACACAAACCAAACTTACAGTGGGGTAAGTGAATGCTATTAAATAAGAGAAGTGTTCTTGTAGGGTCCAAATTGGTAGAGGGATCGGAGATGGTCTATGTGTATCAATACGGTAAACTATAGGGCTAAATGATATACTTATCCCCAGATATTGATGGGTATTACTTCTTCCACCAGTACTTCTATTTCCCTGGTGGAATGGTCTAAAATCTCACTAAGAGGCGTATGTATACTGCATTTTCGTATGGGAAGGAGATGCATACATTACAAAAGTGCATAATGAAAATTGTAAATTAAAAATCATAAAAAACAAATAAACCATTCACACATAAATAAGCAGGGAAAAAGTGTAATTGTTAAAGTGTATCGAAAATTGTAACAAAATCGTTCACCAAAAAAAAACCCGGTGAAGTTTAGATAATCAGCCCCCAAGTCTTTTAGATTTTTTTGGAGCCCTCTTAATTTTACTCTTCTGGATCTCACAAGGCTACAGTTCCTGCTTTAGCCGCCCGGCTCAAGGCTTTGATAAAAAAGGCCAATGTGGTGGTGGGCAAGTCCCCTCCTGAGCGTATTGCTGCTCATTCAACCACAGTAGTGGCTCTCTTATTGGACCTATCATAATTATGCTTCTCTTAACCAGATTTGTAAAGCTGCTAACTGATCGTTGTTAGAGAAAAATATTTTAACTCTGCCATTTTGAGATAAGAATTCCACAAGTTGCCTACGTGTGAAGATTCTGGATTGGCTCCAACAAAAGGTTAAGTGTGGGTTGGTGCAGAGTTTCTTACTAGTCTGCCTTGGTCTGTAAATCTCTGGGTACCCCCTGTGCTCGGCCTTTGGACATCGTTGATTAAGTTCAACTTCAGTCCAATGCTACTATTGGGTACGGTGCTACTGCTATTCCTAGAGAACGAGAGCGAAGCCTGATCTCTGATCACCTCTCGGCTTTGTTTCTGGACAACCCTGGTCACCCTGGTTTGAGCCTGTACTCGCCTATGCTGAAGGGAGCATCCCTAAGCTGTAGCAGACTTGACTCTAATGATAAATAAAACTGTTGATGTAAGCCCTCTAGCATAAATTTGACTGATGATATAAGAGGCCAGGTACTTTTTTTGTTTGTCTCCCTACTGTTTATTATTTGGGTTTGTTGGAAAATTTGGTCGGAGATTTTTAGTGTGGGACTTCCCCGACAGCCACAGTACTGCTAAGAGTCGAGAGAGAAGGGTAAGAGTACCCTCCATCATAGCAAGGAAATGATCTTAGCAAGGGTGACGCGGTGCCATCCTTAAAGGGACACTGTACCCAACATGATTCAGATTGAGCATGAAATTTTAAGCAACTTTCTAATTTACTCCTTTTATAAAATTGTCTTTATTCTCTTGGTATCTTTATTTGAAATGCAAGAATGTAAGTTTAGATGCCGGCCCATTTTTGGTGAACAACCTGGGTTGTCCTTGCCGATTGGTGGATAAATTCATCCACCAATAAAAAACTGCTGTCCAGAGTACTGAAACCAAAAAAAAGCTTAGATGCCTTCTTTTTCAAATAATGATAGCAAGAGAACGAAGAAAAATTGATAATAGGAGTAAATTAGAAAGTTGCTTAAAATTGCATGCTCTTTCTGAATTACAAAAGAAAAAAATTGGGTACAGTGTCCCTTTAAGCAAAGGGCGTCCAAAGGATCCTCCTACCCCGCAGGAGGATGTGAATAAAAAATATGGCATGTGGGTCAGCCGGCATCTGCCTAAATGGTGCAAGTTGACTAAGGGAATGGATTTTGGGATTTTCAAAGGGGGAACCTTTGAATTATCCAACTGGGAGAATCTCTATAGAAATTTTAAGAAAAAATTCATAGAGCCTAATGAGAAGGCAGCTTGGAGTAGATGGACTGTAGAATCCTATCAGAGATAGCGAAGGGCCCAATGTATTTTTACTATAGAGATCAAGACAGGGAGAACAGACCAGCTGGTAGGGGAGAAGTCAGTCAGAATCAGATAGGGAAGAGGCAGAACAAATAGAGCAGCTTGCAGTCTCTCTAGTGGAGCATACCATGGGCAATGCAGAGGCCTTAATAGACCTAGGGGCCAGACCAAAGACTCCTGCTAGCCTAAACACAGTGTCCCCCACTGGAGGATTGCAATCTCCTCTTCCTTTTTACCCCCCTTTATATGTTGAACACCAAGTTAAGGCCACTGCCCCATCATTTGTGCCCCATACCACCTCATGGCAAGATCCATATGCCCCAAGGCAGGAAGTAACCTTGAAGGCCAAGGTATGGGAAAAATGCTCACTGCCACATTGGTTTCGGGACTGAATAAAGAAATCCATGATAAATTGGTTTCCGCCCATTCTGATTGGCGAGAAATCTCAGATAGAGCATTAAACTTTAAGCAGCTTTCTAATTTACTCCTATTATCAAATTTTCTTTATTCTCTTGGTATCTATATTTGAAATGCAAGAATGTAAATTTAGATGCCGGACCATTTTTGGTGAACAACCTGGGTTGTCCTTGCTGATTGGTGGATAAATTCATCCACCAATAAAAAAAGTGCTGTCCAGAGGTCTGAACCAAAAAAAGTTTAGATGCCTTCTTTTTCAAATAAAGATAGCAAGAGAACAAAGAAAATTGAAAATAGGAGTAAATTAGAAAGTTGCTTAAAATTGCATGATCTATCTGAATCATGAAAGAAAAAAAATGGGTCCGTGCGGCACTTAGTCATAGGTTAACAGGTGAGTGTGTACCATCAGAATATATACCTCTACTCTCCAATCACAGTGACAAGCACATAAACCGGTAGAAATAAGGGGCACATATTGATATTAACAATTAATTTAAAACAAGGGGAAAATATGTTATAGGAAAGATATTAACCTAACCATTGTCAATACAAAGATTAAGTGACAATAAGGGGACACATAGGGACAAACTACTGACTTAAATAAAAAAATAATAATAATAAAATGAAATATAAATATAAAAATAAAAAAACCCGCTAAGTGATACAATTCATTACTTTAGATGAACAAATAGAGAAGAAGCAAAAACCTGTAGTCACAATACGATACATGGTTAGAGGATAACAAGTGAATGGCTAACAAATTTAAGTATTATTGTATTTAATTTCACGCGACACAAACAAAAGAAAATGGATAAAATTCCAACAAACACTCAATAATATACCATTTTTTGTCTGCTATTCAGAAATATATAAGCATGTGTGTGTAGCGTGAAACCACCACAACAATAAAAAATCCTGTGGTATCTTAAAATTAAAACAATAAAAATTTAGCATATACCAAAGACTCAACAAGTATCCACTTTAAAATTTGTCTAACAAGTAGAATACCTCCACAAGCAAATATGGTCCCACTGTACTTTAAACAACTATATTGGTATATTAATGTGTCAAGGATACTTAGACACTCCCACAGTAAAACATAATAAACAGATGCATCATGTTAAATACAGAGATATACCCTAAAATGGAGGATCTAATCTACAAAAAGGCTTATATCCCACTCTTTATTTAAACCGTGGGGTTCTCTGGTGTTCAGTATAAAAATCCAATACAACTCTTTTTTTGTAAGAATCTTGCTCTTATTTCCACCTCTAGGTGGCACAATTACAAGATCAATTACCTTCACACCAAAGTTTGCAATATTAGTAAAGTGAAATCCATTAAAATGGTTAGCTACACTCAATGTTTTTACATAATTCTTCACATCACGCTTATGCTCACCTACCCTAGTTCTCAGCGTGCATGTAGTCTGACCTACGTATTGTGCCTTACAGAGATTACACTCCAATAAGTATACCACAAAAGTGGATGAACAGTTAGCATAGTGACTCACATTATAAGTAAGACCTGTTGGGGTACTCCCAAATCTATAGATGTATCAGATTAGATCTATAGATGTATCAGATCAGATTAGAGGCGGCCTTCAAGGTCTAAATTAGCATATAAACCTCATAGGTTTAGCTTTCAACTAAGAATACCAAGCGAACAAAGCAACATTGGTGATAAAAGTAAATTGGAAAGTTGTTTAAAATTACATGCCCTATCTGAATCATGAACATTTTTTTTTTCGCCAGACATTATGTTCATTATAGAACATAAGTTATGTTCAGCTCCACAACTCCAAGAAACTTTGTTATCAATAGTCCCAATAATATAGTAACATATAAGAGCTTTCACAAACGCCAACACTAATATTCCTCAACTGAACCACCTGTGACTAAATAGCGGTCAGCTAACTTTTCGGACATGCTGATACATCTGTAGACTGGCTGCGATACATCTGTAGACTGGCTGCGATACATCTGTAGACTGGCTGCGATACATCTGTAGACTGGCTGCGATACATCTATAGACTGGCTGCGATACATCTATAGACTGGCTGCGATACATCTATAGACTGGCTGCGATACATCTATAGACTGGCTGCGATACATCTATAGACTGGCTGCGATACATCTATAGACTGGCTGCGATACATCTATAGACTGGCTGCGATACATCTATAGACTGGCTGCGATACATCTGTAGACTGGCTGCGATACATCTGTAGACTGGCTGCGATACATCTGTAGACTGGCTGCGATACATCTGTAGACTGGCTGCGATACATCTGTAGACTGGCTGCGATACATCTGTAGACTGGATGCGATACATCTATAGTTATAACCAAATATACTGTACTAACAACACAAACAGAAATATATTTGATAATATCAGGGCCAAACTTAGCATTTGCAGGGCCATGGGCAAGATCAATTTGTGGGTGCCCTCAGCCAAGCGCCCTTATTCCTCTCCCCTGTATGCCCTGCCCCTTGTATAGGCAACCCCTGTGCCAACATTCAGTGATACCTATATAAAGAAAAAACACTAAATATTTGACCTCCTGATACCATAAACGCTTCTCATAAACTAAATACAACAATATTTGAAGTCTATCTAATTGCGTTTAATTTTCTTGTACGCTATATTAAAGGGCCATAATACCCAAATGTTTAAACACTTGAAAGTGATGCCGTATAGCTGTAAAAAGCTGACTAAAAAATATCACCTGAACATCTCTATGTAAAAAAGAAAGATATTTTACCTCAAAAGTTTCTCAGTAGCCAAATCCCATTGTAAAGGACTTCTAAGTAGCAAATCAGTATGTCTGTCCCGGGACAGCGGAAGGAGCGAGCTTACGTGCACTCTCATCTTATTCCCCTATTCAGTGTAAGGAAGTTTGCTACGAAATCTCATGAGAGTTAAGTGAAATCTCATGAGATCACAGTAAAAAAGTTCATGTCCTCAGCACTGCTGATGGGTTGCTGTTTATTTCTTCATTTATTTTTTTTTACCTGCAGCTGGGCAACAGCTGAGTATAATTTTTTACACAGAACTTAATTGTGAGGTAAAATATCTTCCTTTTTTCACATAGAGATGCTCAGGTGATATTTTCCTGTCAGCTTTTTACAGCTATACTGCATCAGTTTCAAGTGATTTAGCATATGAGTATTATGTCCCTTTAAATGCTGGCATAGATAATACTGATTAAGAGTAGTGTAAAACAGGGCTCAACAAATTTATACAAAATTTAGGAGCCAGCCCACAAATTCAGGATCCAGAAACTTTAGACCATTCCTATGAGATATAAAATGTGTGTGTATCTAATAACATCATAATATAAACTAATCAATACATAATTTGTGGGGGGTTTTCATAAACAAGTTGAAGCTTTTTGTGAGAGCCAACACTTAAAGGGACATTAAACACAAAAGTTTTAGAAAGAGCATGCTCTGTAAAATAATTCTTCATTTACTTCTATTATAAAATTTTCTTAGTATCTTTTGTTGAAAATCAGTGATACAAGCTCAGGAGCGTGAACTTGTCTGAAAAACTATATGGCAGCAGTTTTGCGAGAGCATTTTTTACTGCCATGTACCTAGGTATCTCTTCAACAAAGAATGCAATGATAAATAAGCAAATTTGAGAATATAAAGTAAATTGAAAAAAAAAAAAAAAATTGTATGCTCTGTCTGAATCACAAAAGAAAATTTTGGGGTTTCAAATCCCTTTAATTAACACTATAAAAAAGCAACACAGTAGGTTGTTTAAAATGGCATACTCTATCTGAATCATGATTTTTTAAATATTGACGTTACCGTCCCTTTAAGGCATGCAAGTCAAACAAAAATGATTTTCTACACTGAACTGTATTGCTTGCTAATGAATCTATAATGCAGTTATTGGGTGGAAAAAATATTAAAAGGGACATAATACTCATAAGCTAGATCCCTTGAAAGCGATGTAGAATGTAAAATGCTGACAAGAAAATATCAACTGAACATCTCTATGTAAAAAAGGAAGATATTTTATTTCAGAATTTCTTCAGCTCACAATAGTAAGTGCTCTGTGAAGACTTATCCTTTAGCTACTGTCAGTTGTATGTTGGGGGGGAGGAAGCCAATCAGCTTCAACATTGCAGATGTCATACTTTGCTTTAATGTGGTCTCAGGAAAAGTTGAGTAGTAAAAAATCATGACTGTGCCTGCACATGACAGATACACACACTGCCTTGCAAGTCCTGGGACTAGCACTCTGATTGGCTGCTTAAAGTCCCTTTACAATGGGATGTGGCTACTGAGGAAATTTTAAGGTAAAATATCCTCCTTTTTCACATAGAGATGTTCAGGTGACATTTTCTAGTCAGATTTTTGCAGCTATTCTGCCTCACTTTCACGTGATTCAACATTTGGGTATCATGGCCCTTTAAAATAACTATGTCAAAGAAACAAAACAATGATTATGAGAAAGAATGAAACACACAAACTTACATAGCAAAAGTATTTTTGGTTTTGTGCATTAAAAGGTGGTGTAATCTATGACCTGTTGATGACTAGTTGGCGTGTCATGTTTGACAAAGAACGGGGGACCAAAATAGAACTTAAAAAGCAGAGATAATCCATTATTATGGGTGAGGTTTAAACAGCTAAACTACGCAAATATATGTTAAACTAAGGAAACAATCACGCAAAAAAAAAAAATAGTTGCTGACCTCACTAAATTGTTAGTCTATACAAAGCTGAGCAGGATATATAAGGTTATTCATCCAAATATATCCCTTTATTGGCCGATATTCACAAATAAATGGGCGAGATCTATTGACATGCATTTAAATGGACATTAAACCCACAGCTTTTCTTTTATTATTTTGATAGAGCATGTGATTTTAACAACTTTCGAATTTACTTATATTATCAAATTTACTTCCTTCTCTTGGTCTGCTTTGTTGAAAGAGCAGAAATTGCACTGCTGGGAGCTAGCTGAACACATCTGGTGAACCAATGACAAGAGGTCTTTAAGTGCAGCTACCAGTAATACACTACTGCTCCCGAGCCTACCAACATATTTTTAACTAAGGATAACAAGAGAACTAAGCAAATTAGATAACAGTAGTAATTTGGAAAGCTGTCTGAATGATTATAAAAAAAAAGATTACACCATAAAAAAAAATGTCAGTCACAACATATTTTCAGATGCCCCCTTATCTATAACTAGCAGACATTGTAGAGAAAAAAAAAAAGGAATCATGGCCTTCAGTGGGAATTAAATGACTACTAAATGTACTAAATACAGTAGTACAATGACTACTAAATGTACTAAATACAGTAGTACAATAAAAACACAATGCAATAGCACTTACTTTGAATTTAAAACAAGCAGTAGAATATTTCCTGGCAAATATCAAAGTTAATCCAATTTTCCCTCCCCCAGTACCATGTGATAGCCATCAACCAATCACAACATGCATATAAGAATACACAATGTGCTTTTGCACATGCTCAGTAGTAGCTGGAAACTCAGAATGTGTGCACATTTTGATAAGGGAAGTATATTGGAAAGTTGTTTCAAATCGCATGCTTTATCTTAATCATGAAACTCATTTTGACTTTAGTGTCCCTTTAAAGGGACATAAAACCAAACATTTTTCTTTCACAATTCAGATAGAGCATTTTAACAACTTTCCAAATTACTTCTATTATCCAATTTTCTTTGTTTTCTGGTTATCCTTTATTCAAAAGCAGGAAGGTAAGTTAAGGAGCGTGCATGTGTCGGCAGCAGTTTTGCAACAATGTTATACAGTAGCAAGAGCACTAGATGGCAGCACTATTTCCTGTCATGTAGTACACTAGACATGTGTATGCTACCTACCTAGGTATCTCTTCAACAAAGAATAACAAAAGAATGAAGCAAATTCAATAAACAGAAGTCAATTAGAAACTTTTTTTTAAAATTGGATTCTCTATCTGACTCATGAAATAAAAATTTTGGGTTTCATGTTCCTTTAAGCACAATATTATATTATTATATTTTAACAAATTTACTGAATCTTTATTATCACAACATCTAAACAGAAGTCCATTTTGTAGTTTGTTTTTCTTACTAAATATGGAAATTATTCTTTTTCATAAAGAAAAATAATTATAATATTTTCACTAATGGGTCAGCTTTAAGGGACACTAAACGCATTTTTTTTTTAATGATTCAGATAGAGCATGCAATTTTAAGCGACTTTCTAATTTACTCCTATTATAATTTTTTTCTTTGTTCTCTTGCTATCTTTATTTAAAAAGCAGGGATGTGATGCATAGGTGCTGGGCCATTTTTGGTTGAGAACCTGGGTTATGTTTGCTTATTGGTGGGTAAATGTCAGCCTCCAATAAGCAAGCGCTATCCATGGTGCTGAACCTAAAATGGGCTGGCTGCTAAGATTTACATTCATGATTTTCAAATAAAAGATAGCAAGAGAACGAAGAAAAATTGATAATAGGAGTAAATTAGAAAGTTGCTTAAAATTGCCGGCTCTATCTAAATCATGAAAGAAAGAAAGAAAGAAAGAAAAAAATTGGGTTCAGTGTCCCTTTAAAATGCAATAAAATGAGTGAAGGTATTTGTTTCAAGAGTAGGTTTTTGTATGGATGCATAATTGTGCAGTCATAGTTAAAATAGACATTTTCTTTCATGATTCAGATAGAGAATACCATTTTAAACAACTTTCCAATTTACTTCTGTTATCTAATTTCCTTCATTCTTCAGATATCCTTTGTTGAAGAAATAGCAATGTACATGGGTTAGCCAATCACATGAGGCATCTATGTGCAGCAGCTAATATCTAGATATGCTGTTAAACAAATGATATCAAGAGAATGAAGCATATTAGATAATAAAAGTAAATTAGAAAATTGTATACTCTTTCTAAATCATAAAATAAAAAAAATATGGGTTTCATGTCCCTTTAAGTTGAGCAGTCAATGTAAAATACTGTTCATATGTTTATCATTTTGTAATTAAAATCAGGTATTTTTTTTGTTAGTGTTTAAAATGTAAAAAGTATACTTTTTTAGTATAGCTATGAAGATTTGTAGACAAAGCTACAGTAACAATTACTGTGATAGACTTTCACTGGATTTTGGAAGTTACATCACTTCAGAGCTTATGACAATATTGAGATGGGTACTGCCATAGACTCACTAATCATGCATTGTTGAAAACCAGTTTAGTTGGCTTATATTGGAGAAAGTACTGTAAGTGTTTTACTTTCAATCGCCTAGATTTAGAGTTCTGCGGTAGCCGTCAAAAGCAGCGTTAAGGGGTCCTAACGCTGCTTTTGGCCGCCCGCTGGTATTTAGAGTCGTGTAGGTAAAGGTCTAACGCTCACTTTCAAGCCGCGACTTTTCCATACCGCAGATCCCCTTACGTCAATTGCGTATCCTATCTTTTCAATGGGATCTTCCCAACGCCGGTATTGAGAGTCTTGGCTGAAGTGAGCAGTAGACCCTCTACCGACAAGACTCCAGCCGCAGAAAAAAGTCAGTAGTTAAGAGCTTTCTGGGCTAACGCCGGTTTATAAAGCTCTTAACTACTGTGCTCTAAAGTACACTAACACCCATAAACTACCTATGTACCCCTAAACCGAGGTCCCCCCACATCGCCGCCACTATATTAATTTTTTTTAACCCCTAATCTGCCGACCGCACACCGCACACCGCCGCCACCTACATTATCCCTATGTACCCCTAATCTGCTGCCCCTAACATCGCTGACACCTACATAATACTTATTAACCCCTAATCTGCCCCCCCCAATGTCGCCGCTACCTTACCTACACTTATTATCCCCTAATCTGCCTACCGGACCTCGCCGCTTTTCTAATAAACTTATTAACCCCTAAACCGCCGCACTCCCGCCTCGCAAACCCTATAAAAATAGTATTAACCCCTAATCTGCCCTCCCTAACATTGCCGCCAGCTAACTTCAAGTATTAACCCCTAATCTGCCGACCGGACCTCGCCGCTACTATAATAAATGTATTAACCCCTAAAGCTAAGTCTAACCCTAACCCTAACACCCCCCTAAATTAAATATAATTTTAATCTAACGAAATAAATTAAATATTAACTAAAGTATTCCTATTTAAAACTAAATACTTACCTGTAAAATAAACCCTAATATAGCTACAATATAACTAATAATTATATTGTAGCTATTTTAGGATTTATATTTATTTTACAGGCAACTTTGTATTTATTTTAACTAGTTACAATAGCTATTAAATAGTTATTAACTATTTAATAGCTACCTAGTTAAAATAATTACAAAATTATCTGTAAAATAAATCCTAACCTAAGTTACAATTAAACCTAACATTACACTATCAATAAATTACCTACAATTATCTACAATTAAATACACTAAACTAAATTACAAAAAATAAAAAAGGATTACAAGAATTTTAAACTAATTACACCTACTCTAAGCCCCCTAATAAAATAAAAAAGCCCCCCAAAATAATAAAGGTCCCTACCCTATTCTAAATTAAAAAGTTAACAGCTCTATTATCAGCCCTTAAAAGGGTTTTTTCGCGGGGCATGCCCCAAAGTAATTAGCTCTTTTGCCCCAAAGTAATCAGCTCTTTTGCCTGTAAAAAAAAACACAATACCACCCCCCAACATTACAACCCACCACCCACATACCCCTACTCTAACCCAAACCCCCCTTAAATAAACCTAACACTACCCCCCTGAAGATCTCCCTACCTTGAGCCGTGTTCACCCAGCTGGGCACCGATGGACCAAAAGAGGACATCAGGAGCGGCAGAAGTCTTCATCCTATCTGGGCAGAAGAGGACATCCGGACCGGCAAACATCTTCATCCAAGCAGCATCTTCTATCTTCATCCATCCGACGAGGAGCGGCTCCATCTTCAAGACCTCCGGCGCGGAACATCCTCTTCCTTCCGACGAATGAAGGTTCCTTTAAGTGACGTCATCCAAGATGGCGTCCCTCGAATTCCGATTGGCTGATAGGATTCTATCAGCCAATCGGAATTAAGGTAGGAAAAATCTGATTGGCTGACTTAGAGAGAGTGTTTCCCCATAGGAAACAATGGGGCTGCGTTAGGAGCTTAACGCTGCTTTTTTGCAAGTGTTAGTTTTTTTTTCTGCCCAAACTGCCCCATTGTTTCCTATGGGGGAATCGTGCACATTTTTCCAGCTAGCCGCTACCGTAAGCAACGCTGGTATTGAGAGTTGAAGCGGCGGTAAATATACCTGTACGCTCCCTTTTTGGAGCCTAACGCAGCCCTTCAGAGAACTCTTAATACTAGCGTTGTTTAGAAGCAGCGCTAGAAAAAAAAAAGACGCGTAACTAACGCACCCTTTTGGCCGCAAAACTCTAAATCTAGGTGAATGTGTTTACAGTGACTACTTATACCAGCTACAGAGTATTAAAATGTATGGGAAATTGCCCCTTTAGGTTTATTTATGTATTTGCTCTTTGAAACCTCAACCCACCGTCCTCAAGAGCACAGAGGCAGGGCCTGCAGGAAGAGCTTTTTTCTCTATATACAAAAGGTCTCCTATATATATATATATATATACACACACACACACACAAAAGCTAATACAGAAAACGTCATTCTCAAATTTTAGAATAAGCCTAAAGTTGCAATTTACAATACCTTTAAAGGGACATTGAACCCAAATTTGTTCATTTGTAATTCAGAAAGAGCATGCAATTTTAAGCAACTTTCTAATTTACTCCTATTATCAATTTTTCTTTGTTCTCTTGCTATCATTATTTGAAAAAGAAGGCATCAAAGCTTTTTTTTGGTTTCAGTACTCTGGACAGCACTTTTTTATTGGTGGATGAATTTATCCACCAATCAGCAAGGACAACCCAGGTTGTTCACCAAAAATGGGCCGGCATCTAAACTTACATTCTTGCATTTCAAATAAAGATACCAAGAGAATGAAGAAAATTTGATAATAGGAGTAAATTCGAAATTTGCTTAAAATTTCATGCTCAATCTGAATCACGAAATTAAATTTTTGGGTACAGTGTCCCTTTAATGCTATGTGGCTGATAGAACAAGTCTATGTGAATACACTAAAAAGACAATGTACTCAAGCAAGTAGCTGGTAAGAGACCATTGCGTTCCAAACATGAGAACAGTCTCTCACGGTGAATACTGCAGTATTAATATTTTCTGTATAGGTGGCTGTTTCAACAGGCTTTCTTTATTTTGTCATTTGAAACAGCAAAGTTTAACAAACAATGTAATACAATCCAGCAGGTAAAATGGATCATTGGGTACACATTAAAAGGGAAGAATATTTTACAGTACAATTTCCATTTAAAAAAGTCTTCCAACAAAACTAAGAATTGCAAAATTGTGAGAACAGGACTTTTTCCTAACTTTAACATGGACAAGTAAATAAATGTTATATATCGAATATGGCCGTGGGCAGCAGCATTTGATTATTTTCATCACTGGGTATAATAGAAAACAAAAATATCTGTGCAAATTCAGATATCTGTTACACTTTAAAAGGGATACTAAACCCAATTTTTTTTCTTTGATTCAGATAGAGCTGGCATTTTTAAGCTACTTTCTAATTTACTCATATTATCAATTTGTCTAGCTATTTTTATTTGAAAAGCAGGAACGTAAAGCTTACGAGTCTGCCCATTTTTAGTTCAGCACCTGGGTAGTGCTTGCTGATTGGTGGCTAAAATGTAGCACTATCCAGGGTGCTAAACCTAAAATGGGCCAGTTCCAAGCTTACATTCCTGCTTTTTCAAAAAAAGATATGAAGAAAATTTGATAATAAGAGTAACTTAGGAGAGGAAAAAAATGAGAAAGAAAGAGAGAACAAGAGAAAAAGAGAAAACAAAGAAAAATGTGATAGAGTAAATTGGAAAGTTGCTAAAAAAAAAAAAAAAAAATTAAAAAAAATAATGTATGTTCTATGTGAATCATGAACATGACAAACTTTGTGTTTTATGTCCCTTTAAGGAACTTTGGCATGCATGAGCAAAATTATTTTATCTTGAATTTGAGCATCTTTGTGAACTAAACAACAAGTGGTGTCCTATTAGCTTTCTTGACCATCTGATCAGCAAAAAAAAAAAAAATGATTGCATATATACAGAAGTATTTAGGAAAAAGACAGCAAACAGCCTCCTGTTTGGAACCAGTTACCATCCTGAGAACCCTAAAAGGGGAATACCCTATGGCCAATTCTTACAATTACGTAGGATATGCTCTGATGAGCAGTCTTTTGACAAACAGGCAAGAGAGATGTCTAAAAGTTTCCAGGATTGTGGCTATTCTAAAATAACACTACAAAGAGCACTATACAAAGCAAAATCACAAAATAGAGTCTTCTGTATGATCATAAAGAACGTGATAGTGCTGATAAAAAAATTAGATTTATTACCAAATACAATTCTCACTGGACAAAGTTGAGGAACATTTTAAAGAAAAATTGGTATTTACTATCCAAGGACGACACTTTGTATCAACATGTTGGGGCAGATGACTGCACGGAGAGCAAACAACCTAAAAGATCCTCTGGTGAATAGCTAACATCACATGCACAAATAATTGTTGGTTGCTCTCCCTGTAAACATTGCGTTTGCTGCGAATTTGTCAAGAGGACAAAAATCTTCTGTACAACAACAGGGAAAAATTACAAAATGAAGTCCTTTACAAACTGTTCTAAAAAAGGAGTCATCTACCTTTTGTCCTTGCCCATGTTTTTACGTGAGAAAAACTTTTAGAGAGTTTAGATCTCGCATCACTGAGCATTGTGACGATATTAAATATCTCAATATAGATAGTCCGATAGCTAGGCATTTTGCTCAATAAAATGAATCCAAACTGGACAGCTTGGAATTTATTGGTATCGAGCATGTAAAAACTAGTAGACTAGGGGGAAATGTTGATACCATATTGCTTCAAAAAGAGACAAGATGGATCTATAATTTGAAGACCCTTTCACCTATTGGCTTGAATGAAAAAATGTAGTTCGCCTCCTTTTTTACTAAAACTTAACAAGCCTATTTGTATCCTGTTCCACATTATTGTAGCCTTCTGTAATTTATGGCTCGACTTACAAAGCGATTTGTTTCATAAAAGTATATGTTAAATTACCCAAATAAAGTATTTATACATTAAATTTGGAGACAGTATATAAGATTCATGGAAACAATATTACTGTTAATTTAGACAAATAACGTTTTGGCGTTATTTGGATAAATCTTTGATGTTATAAGTCTGTGTTTGTGTTCGTTTTGGTATGGAAGTTGCTGCGATATTCGGAAACCTAGCTGTGTTGAAAATGAACTGTCAAAAAAAACAGTTATATTGTGCAAATATACAATCGAAATTAGCTATCCGGCATATTCACGCAAGTGAAACTTTGTAGCACTTTAAAATCAGCTAGAGTTACGACAAGTATAGTCATATGGAACTCTTGGCCAATAAAAGGATCAACCTGTCATCCTCACCTGGAAGAAGCTCCCGGCTGCCATTTGAAAGAAGCGAAAAGTGCAAGAGGACGTGTAGGTGTGCAGCTAGTACACTGTGGGATCCGCCCACACTCTCCGTACCGGATTCTTTCAAGACCTTTTCAACATAAGGAAAATAACTCATTCTTGGGACCGAGACAAGACGCCTAAGGGGCAGGTTGTATACCTTTGACCAGTGGAGTTGGCTAAATGCTAAAAGCGGTCCTGCTTTGGTAAACTTTGGCTGTATGCCCATATTGATCTTACCGCCTTAAACCCTTTGTGGTCTACATGTGTTGCATTTAAGAACGCTGTGTGGTCTTGGTTCCGGTAACGGAGTAACAATTACTTGGCATTTCCCTGCTTGTGATTAGAGCCGCAACAACTAATCGTCATAATCGATAATAATCGATTATGAAAATAGTTGTCAACGAATCTCATAATTGATTAATCGATTAGTTGGTTTGCAATTAGTTGGTCTGTGCACAACACCAGCTGCTTCACTACAATGAACTCCTGCATATGGTATTGTGTTTTATGGTTATGTCCTTAGCCTAAAGGACATCTACAGACGTCTACTTTTCACTTTTTCAGGACAGTATACGTTTACAACTACCCCTGGCTTATGTGCAACCCAGATATAATAGTCATCATTTGTATTATTTATATTAAATCTGGTGATTTGGAACTATGCTTTTCATGATATAGTGCCAAGCTTGTTGTTTACACCTTGCCCCTAGATTGATGGGAGTTATTTAAATTGATGTGCACTATTATCTGTTTGCACAATTATTAGCGTATTGCTTGCTATTGCTGATTATATGTACTGTATAAATAAATGTGTAAGGCTTTGCCCTGTTATTGATATACAGTCCTTAACGCTTTTTTATTTTGTTTTTATTAGTTTTTTTTTTATATTTTTAATAAATTGTGATAATATGTACCAGATTCAACCTTTATAAGTATATATCTGTTATTTTTAGAGCGGACTAGATATTTTCCCCTAAACTTATAGCTGGTTATTTACCATTGCATATAGATATTCAAGATATTTTTTATGTTAGAATGAAGTCAAGGGTTACTTTATTGAGAGGCCCCTTGCCAAGGTAGAAAACACTTAGCATTGGTGAAGAGCTAACAAAGATAAATATCCCACTTTGGTGAAATTGGCAAAACCCTACTTATACACCTCAACAGCCTTTTCTCTGCTGCAGGAAATATAGCTGAAGAGAACCAGCCTTAGCCAGAAGCATGTGGACATGTTGAGATGTTTGCATTTCAATGCAAAGTTTCTGAAAGAGTGAATAACAGAATGTTATTAACAGTGATAGCCTAACTCTTTCTAGTTCTACCTCTTTTCAAACAGTTTGTGGTTTTGTTTTGTTTAATTATAAAACTGTGCTCTACTGCATAAAAATTGAAGAAACAGTTGAGTTAATGTAAAGTTTTAGTCTGAAGTTTATATTTGTAACACTCAATATATGGATTTTATTTAAAACATAGAAAACTATTATTGACTCTTTTTATCCGATTAGTCGATTAATCGAAAAAATAATCGGCCGATTAATCGATTTTGAAAATAATTGTTAGTTGCAGCCCTACTTGTGATATTGAAACTCTACGTTTTCCAGCCTCACATCTCTAGTGCTGGACATTCATATGGTGCACTACTGAACTGTGAGGGGCCCATGAATGTTGTGTAGTATGTTTTGTCTGTCTCCATGTCTTTTGCTATTTAGACTGTTTTTATGCATTTATGTAAGATAAACTATTTTTTTGCATTAACCTACTGTGTACCTGTGATTATTTTTTTCTGAATTAACCTACTGTGTACTTGTGATTAATTTTGCATACAGTCTGAGTGCTGTAAACCTGGTCTTTTGGATGTTCTCTACTTTGAACTATCCACTTATCTGTAGTTTCTATATGGAAACACACACATACACATATGAATATATATTTAAAATTAAAAATGTTCTTCTAAGCAGTATTTCTTAAAGGATTACTTTCTGTTATAATTTTTAAGATAAACAACTAACATATTAAAGTTAATAAATATTAATTAAAACCTACTGACCTATATTTTCTCCAAAACGAAGTTTCATAACGTTCTAAAAGTTATATCTTTTTTTCGCCGATGATGTCACGTTATCCTGCCCACTATTTTCAGCACTGAGTGTTCAAAATACTTAAACCAATAACTTTGTGTTTAAAGCGCCATTTTGAAACCTAGGTATTGTAAACGGATTGGTACAGAGCAAAGGATACCCACGGAGTGGGTTTGGAAAACAATTAAATTTGCAGACAAGATTTCTGATATACGGTAGAGATATGTTAATGAAATGCTATTGATAAAAAGCGTATTTTGGGTAGTTAGTTAGTAACAGGCATAGAAAATATTTACTTACAGTGGCCCTTTAAAGCATCTTCGGCTTTAGCGCAGTTGGCCTAACGCACCTTTGAGTTACTGTGTGAGCAAAGGCCAGAAGACACATTATCATTCCCCATAGAAGTTTATCAGGGAAAGGGAGTTACTTTTAATGTGTAATATGAGCACAAAATTGGGAGTCAATTGATTTAACTTGCGTGGTATTAGCACTCAAAGGCACTAATATATGTGTGCTCCACTTGTAATCTAGACCTGTATGTTTTACAGTGCAACACAAATAAACCTAGTTGGATGAACAGAAGTAAAAAAATAAAGGAGGTGGAAATAGGTGGAATTGACATGATCGTTTAAAGGGACACTGAACCCAATTTTTTTCTTTTGTGATTCAGATAGAGCATGCAATTTTAAGCAACTTTCTAAATTACTCCTATAAACACTTTTTCTTCATTCTCTTGATATCTTTATTTGAAAAAGAAGGCATCTAAGCTTTTTTCTTGGTTCAGAACTGGACAGCACTTTTTTATTGGTGGATGAATTTATCCACCAATCAGCAAGGACAACCCAGGTTGTTCACCAAAAATGGGCAGGCATCTAAACTTACATTTCAAATAAAGATACCAAGGGAATAAAGAAAATTTGATAATAGGAGTAAATTAGAAAGTTGCTTAACATTTCATGCTCTATCTGAATCACGAAAGAAAAAATTTGGCTTCAGTGTCCCTTTATTCTAGGGAAAACACAAATAAGTCAATACGTTGCCATAGTCTACTGTACCTTACTGTACTAATAGCAAATAATGTTATATAATTCTGCACATAGTGCAGAATTATACAACATTAGCTTAGCGCCAGGTTTCTAAAGCAAAGGGTTAGATAGATATTTTGCAACAAAAACAGAACACCGCTCCTGGCTCTACTGAGCAGGTCTGTTTTCTTCTAAGCGCATCTGGGCACGCTGTCTAATCACAGCCGGCCCGATCGCGCTATTAAACCCAATGTAGCTCGCTCCAGCTACCAGACCAGAGCAAGCTACCAAAATTTAGGTAGTCTTATGTGTCCGCAGAAACACCAGAAATGATCTAAGCAACAAAATATATCTTAACGTTCTAAACTAAAAAGGTCCACAAACTATTTAAAGGGACATGAAACCCAAAATTGTTCTTTCATTATTTAGGTAGAACATACAATTTTAAACAACTTTCCAGTTTACTTCTATTATCAAATTTGCTTCATTCTCTTGGTATCATTTATTGAAGGAGCAGCAATGCACTACTGGTTTCTAACTGAATACATGGGTGAGCCAAGGAAAATCAGTATATATATATATATATATATATATATATATATATATATATATATATATATATATATATGCATCCACCAATGAGCAGCTAGAACCTATGTTCTTTGAGGAAACTGAGCTTTCAAAAAAAAAACTTTCAGCAAAGGATAACTAGAGAAGGAAGCAAATTAAATAATAGAAGTAGATTGTTAAGTTGTTTAAAATTGTATGCTCTGTCTAAATCATGAATGTCTTATTATGACATTACTGTCCCTTTAATAATAAAATTTACCATATATTTAATGGTCAGAACACACACAAAAAAAAAAACAGAAAAAAAACATAACATAGAACTTTAATTTGCAATAAAAGAAATGGTCTGTCACACATTGCATATGATTAGGTATCCCCATTAGCACTAGTATACTGAAATGTTACAAATCAGCATCATGCCTAAGGGTGATTGGCTTATAAAGGAGGAGTATTCAGCTAGCCCTTTATGGATGGTTACAACCAATATTGTGTGACATTTAAAATACAAAATGTGCTTTTCACAATTTGTTACTAAATCAGTAACATTAAAAATGCTTATATTTTAAATATGCAAATTATATGCACACAATAGAAAATGATACTGTATCAAATCATGTTAAAAAAACATGGCATGGACCAACAGAGAGACAGATTTACAACAATCCCATAGAAAATATATAAATGTACCTTATCCTCTTCTGCATAGCATGGATGAGGCCAGAAAACATCCAGCAATATGACTCTATAAGACATCAATAGCTTTAGAACAGAACTACTCTGTTTATGTCTTTTAAAGGGAAGCATCTTGGCTCATCCAATAGATTCCATAACAAACCCTCAGTTAGCATCTTATAGTAAATGGGCTTTTACACAACATATGATTGTGGTTTGGAGATAATGGGAAATAACCCATGATGGGAACTGGAGCACTGCAACATTTATGTAAGATTTTTTTTTTTTTTTTCCTAAGGTAGAATCCAGATTAGCAGCAAAGGCTGCAGTGATTTACTCTCAGGACAAAAGAAACACTGGGAGCTCCCCCGTATAAACTAGGTATATATGTCGCTAAAGATACCCCCCTGCAGCCCTGATACCTGAGTACGGATCCCCAGACTCGGTGCCAGCAGAAGGGCCGACTGATGTACACAGCTCACCTCCCTGGGATCGCTGTGCTGGGCGGGCTGCGCTTCCTCTCCCTCCTCCTACTCCTGCAGCCGGCTCCTGCTTAGTACTCACATACAGCTGATCTGTAAGTAGCTGGAGAGACGGAGGCCGCCGGGGGACATACTTCCCATTCCCACTAACCACTAATAACACAAAAAGCCACAATTCCTAAAACTTGCATATAAACAAATACCAAACTAGGGTGCTTCTGTAACGTATATAGCTTTGTAGGTGTATGTTGCACTGTACTATATCTGACTGTTTTAGGTGTGTGTACATATATGTATATATATATATATATATATATATATATATATATATATATATATATATATATATATATATATATATATATATATATATATGTGTGTGTGATATATATATATATATGTATATTTATATATTATATATACACAGATCATATATGTGTGCATAGTTATCTATCTAGCTATCTATATAATATATAGATATAGATATATACACACACATATATATATATATATATATATATATATATATATATATATATATATATATATATATATATATGTGTGTGTGTGTGTGTGTGTGTGTGTGTGTGTATATATATCCGTCTGTCTATCTATCTACACTGCTGGTGTGTGTGGTTATCCATACATACATACATGTAATATCAGTTTCATGTTCCAATGTTATTATGTAACTACTGTATGTTTTGGTAACAAGGACATGGATAATTAGTAAGTTGGTCAATTTGCCTTATGTCTTTCTAGCATTTGTATCTAGGTATTTAGGTAAAACATACAGAAATATAATGAACTGAAAACTGAAATAAAGAGCTATTTGAGGTGTGTGTGGTATCCAGCAAACCATTTTAGGGTTAAAAAGATTAACTTATTGAGAGGTCATTTGCTTTGATTTACAGTTCAAAAAATGTAACAGTTTTGTAGATCAAATTTTAAAAGATGCATTTCTGCTATATACAAATGTGAAAAACAATTCTTGTAAGGGTTATCAAAGGTTTTGTTTTTGTTTTTTTATTTTTAGAGTCTTTGAAAAAGCATTTTTTTCAGTTAACCTCCTTCAAAACATAATTTCCTACTTTTGGAAGCATAAAACACACCATTCCCTCTTGAAGTGTCAACTGCACTCTAAATGCACTCCAGGATAGATTCATGCTTAATATGGAGAAAGTATTTCAAGGGTTATATCTGTGGCCCTAGAGATATGTCAACTTGTCAACCGCTATTAGCCTCCCTCATTTAAGGGTCTTGAGTCAGGGGCAAACTACGGCTAGTGCAACTCATTCTCTAAACTGTTTTCCCTTATTTATTATTAATTTATTTAGTTTTTTAAATTTATATTTGAGCTTTTTCCAGCCCCCTTCCAAATACTCTCTCTAACTGGTGTTCATTGCCTGATGTACATCCATGCTCTTTTGCTTGCTCTTCCACCAACCATTGCTAATCAAGCATTATGGCCAAAATTAGGCAAGTAGAAACCTTGCATCTGGAGCCAGATACTCTCCCTTGCATTGCCACCTGAGCATGTTCCATTACCAAATGTGGGCTTTCCTCCACTTGATACGCACTTCCCAGTCCCTGAGCACTTCACTATGTATAGACAGGAACCTTGCGGCACTTAGAAGACAGAGCAGACAAGAGTATGGTTTGGTTTCTGGATGACCAAAAGATGATGTAGAGGATATAGATCATATCTATGATCCAAAGTATATTTGTAATTGTCAAAAAGGTGGTGTACTCAGCATGGATTTAATCTGAAGGATAATATGTGTTTGTAATTCAGAAAAAAGGGTGCAGATGGTATGGACCTAATATAAAGTCTAATACTTAAATAACAAACGGGGAGTGCATGAGCAAAGTCTAGAGGAGAGCTTCTCAACTCCAATCTTCGGGTCTTATTAATGATATATTTTCCTCTACAGATTAGCTGATGTTATTATCTGATTGGTAACTGTGGTCCAACCAGTTCTTATGCAAGGTAATCATAAGCATTAAAAACTTTTAGTGGGTCATGAGTGACTGTAATTTGGAAACTACAGAACAAGATCTTATGTGGGGTTATAACTGGCAAAATGGGGTTGCATATGAAACTGGTCTAGTCTGAGGTCTGAAGTAGGTTTATAGCTGATAAAAATGGAGTTGCAAAAGGAATGGATATGGTCTGAAGTCCTATGTATGCCTATAACTGTCATAAAACAGGTTTAGGTAACACCTGTATTGTCTGAGGTCATATATTTACTTTTAATTGAGAAAAATTGATCGCAGGGACCATAAATCTTGTTTATGGTCTCATGTGCATATATGTGTTACAAAATGGGATACAGCATTCAAGGATATGGTTGGAAGTCTGATTTTGGCTCAAAGCAAAGCAGAGGATATGGGTCTGGTTTTCAGATCTGATTTGCTGATTCATTAATGAAACCTACAGATCAGATGAAAATATGGGCAAAGTTATGGGATTTTTGCTGTTAAAATATATTGTTTTTATGTTTCTAACAGAACTGTGTACTGTTCTTAGCATTCCAAAGGAACACAACTTTGCTGGGCAATGACAGGTGCATCTGCCCCTATATGGAATACACCTGCCTGACAACTCAATGCTCCTGTGGGAAAAGCAAAAATCAGTGAGTACAGTGCTCCCTGGGGCACCATGATATATCTCCCTTAAAGGGCACCCTTCAGGTGTATTCCAGCTGATCAGCAGAAACAGAATGTTCTAGAATGCTTGTAAATTACAATGTGCCTCCCACGAACCCTCTTCAGACCCACTGCTAGTAAATACAGTAATACAACTGACTGAAGAGTATATAGTAATCAAAGACTTACTCTGTTGTAAGCTCCTCAGCAACTCTGCTATATTCACTAGATCATAAGCAGGAAGAGGCAAACAATGAGCTAAAAATATTTTAGACACAATGGTTTCACCAAAAATCCATTAAGGACAGAGAAAATAGTGAGAAGGACATAGCTAGGGTTTAAAAACAGCAAGATTATAGACACCTTTGTAATGGGTCAATGAACACATTCTCCGGCATCTTTTTATTATTATTATTATCTGTAATTTGCACCGCTGATCCTCTGGCATACACCCGAAGTAAATCTTGGGGAATGAGTTTTACAAGGGAGGCTTCGCCCCCCTTAAACCCCTCAGGCGGAGGAAAAATAGATAGTGAAGATAAGAGATTACAGTGCCCATCTGATTGGTTGTGAATCCTGTCACTCACTGAGACACGAACCAATCAGATGTATGGAATCACCGGAAGTGACGTTAGATTGGAGTTTTTGATGTGTTGGAGTTCTCAATAGAACACCGGCTCCAAATAGAGCTGAATGCCTGTGGTAGCCGACATATTCGGCATCCGTTGTTACCCGGAAGCAACTAATGCATATGTCTCTTGGTTATTCTTATTGAAGTCCTGGAGTTTTAGTCCTGATCTGCTTTCCTGGTTCTGATACCAACATGTGCCCTGGTTTTTGTTTCTTGGCTCACCTCTTCCTGTACCTTGAACTGCAGACTGATAAACAGATTCTTGAATTTTAGAACAGAAATGTTATCTATTTTTTTGCCTGACCTTTCTGCTTTGACATCTAGCTATCTGTTATTTTGGTATTGGACTTTAGCCTGGCTAGATTGGCTGCTGACGTTTGGTTCTGTCTTCCTGGTTATAACCTTGGAAGTTTCTTGACATTCACCTGCAACACATCGCCTACTATCTTAGTTACAGATCCTAATCAAGGTAAAATCCCTAATTACCTTATATAATAACCAAGCCAAAATGGATCTAGTTGTGATGACAAATATTAGCATTATTTTGCAGCAACTTACAGCTCTGGCCCCCTCTATGCAAAAACTACAGGCCTCCCAATTAAATTTACAACAGATAGTTGAAGTACTTCAGTTACAATCCAATGTTGGAGTCTCCACCACCTCAACCACTATGACCTCATCTGCTGCTGAGGGGTCTAGTTTGCCTGCTGCCTCCAGAGTGCAGTGATTGGTACATCTGACCTTTCCAGAGCTGAATTTGCCATTATTGGAAAGGTTTGGTGGCAACAGACACAGCCGGTCAAATCCTGTTTTCTTTCAAACCTGGGACACATGCTTCTGACTTTGTTAAGTTTTGCACCGCTGTTGCCTTACTAACAGGTGAACCTCAGATCTGATTAAGAGGAATAACAATATTCTTAATACCTTTGACTCTTATGTTAATGCAATGGGTATGGTGATGATCCTCATCATAATTCATCTGCTCAAGTGGCTTTGAGGGTTTTTCAACAAGGAAGGAAGCCTGTAGAGGTCTATATTTGTGGCTTTCATCACATTGCCAAAGACACAAACTGCAATGCTTCTTTTTTTCTTTCCCTAATGTCATATTGTTTTATTAAGATTTTTCCCCCCTTTATTTAAGTTTATTCAGTAAGGACAAAAGAGGTCAATTTCAGTCAACATACAACAAGTTTCACACATACAATATCAAGATAACAATCTTAGTAAAAATGTTGGTTATCATGGCTTCGATGTATATATACAGTATATATATATATATATATATATATATATATATATATATATATATATATATATATATATACAGGTGGCCCTCGGTTTATGCCGGTTCAATTTGTGCCATTTCAGAATAACAACCTTTTTTTCAGTCATGTGACTGCTATTGAAAAGCATTGAAAAACAGTGCACTAATTAAAATAGCCAGTAGGTGGAGCTGTCCACATGTGTTGCAGCAAAGTTTTTTAATCTTAGCAGTCTGAAATTAATCTGTGTACACAGAACAGACATTAGCTATCGAGAAGCTTTCAAAGCAGCAAGATCTAGGAGCCACTTCCCTATTATCTTCCTGTCAAGCTGCTTGAGTTGAGGGTGCCTAACTGCTTAATTAGTCCAGATTGAAATGCATAGAATAGATGCAGACCCAATATTATCTAACATGCTAACAATGCAGAGAACTGTTTGCAGAAAAATGCAAGTAAATTTTTTTTTTTATAATGTTTGATGATACACTCTGTTGTGTGATTATTAGCAAATGTTTTTGTTCACTAAACTTAGTTTGATGATACAGTCTGTTGTGTGATTATTTAATTAGGTTTATAATGCTGTTTGGCATTTAAAGTCTTCATTTAAAAGCTTTAAAAATAATGTATTAGGTGTTACTTATGTCAATTTTGAGAGGGGCCTGGAACCTAACTTCCTTTACTTCCCATTGACTTACATTATAAACTGGGTTTCAATTTACAACCATTCCTTATGGAACCTAACCCTTGCGTAAACTGAGGGCTACCTGTGTGTATATATATATATATATATATATATATATACACACACACACACACACACTCTCCGGCCACTTTATTAGGTGCACCTGTTCACCTGCTTGCTAACACAAATTGCTAATCAGCCAATCACATGGCAGAAACTCAATGCATCTAGACGTGGTGAAGAGGACTTGCTGAAGTTCAAACCGAGCATCAGAATGGGGAAGAAAGGGGATTTAAGTGACTTTAAATGTGTCATGCTTGTTGGTGCCAGATGGGCTGGTCTGAGTATTTGAAAAACTGCTGATCTACTGGGATTTTCATGCACAACCATCTCTAGGGTTTACAGAGAATGGTCAGAAAAAAATATATCCAGTGAGCGGCAGTTGTGTGGACGACAATGCCTTGTTGATGTCAGAGGTCAGAGGAGAATGGGCAGACTTGTTTGAGATGATAGAAAGGCAACAGTAACTCAAATAACCACTTGTTACAACCAAGGTATGCAGAATACCATCTCTGAATGCACAACACATCGAACTTTAAGCAGATGGTCTACAGCAGCAGAAGACCACACCAGGTGCCACTGTTGTCAGCGAAGAATAGGGAACTGAGGCTACAATTTATACAGGCTCACCAAAACTGGACAATAGAAGATTGGAAAAACGTTGCCTGGTCTGATGAGTCTCGATTTCAGTGACATTCAGATGGTAGGGTCAGAATTTGTGGTAAACAACATGAAAGCATGGATCCATTCTGCCTTGTATCAAGTTCAGGCTGGTGGTGGTTGTGTAATGGTGTGGGGGATATTTTCTTGGCACACTTTGGGCCCCTTAGTACCAATTGAGCATTGTTTAAATGCCACGGCCTACCTGAGTATTGTTGCTGACCATGTCCATCCCTTTATAACTACAGTGTACCCATCTTTTGATGGCTACTTCTAGCAGGATAATACACCATGTCACAAAGCTCAAATCATCTCAAACTGTTTTTTTGAACATGACAATGAGTTCACTGTACTCCAATGGCCTCCACAGTCACCAGATCTCAATCCAATACAGCACCTTTGGGATGTAGTGTAACGGGAGATTCACATCATGGATGTGCAGCCAACAAATCTGCAGCAACTGCCTGATGCTATGATGTCAATATGGACTAAAATCCCTGAGGAATGTTTCCAACACCTTGTTGAATCTATGCCATGAAGAATTAAGGCAGTTCTGAAGGCAAAAGGGGGTCCAACCCAGTACCAGCAAGGTGTACCTAATAAAGTGGCAGGTGAGTGTATATACAGTTGTAATCCAATTTATTCAACCCCCATTGCAAATCATGTTTATTGTCAAAATTTACTGACTTTCCGCTGTTTGCAATGAACAAATCAAACAAAAGCAATTGAAATAGCTCAACACAACAAATGCTTCAAGTGCTTTCCCCAAATTTAATTGAAAATGCAACTTTTACTGAATTCTGCAGTCTCACAAAAAAACATAAATATGCAAAACAGGTGTTATCTCAAGCACATCTGATGCAACTAATCAAGGGCTTCATTAGTTGGACCAGGTGTGCTTAAGCTAGAACACATGAAATATCTGAACTGGCTAGGGCTTTGATGAGTGTCACGTTTGACTGCATGTTAGAAATATGGCTAAGTCAAAAGAATGGTCCAAAAAGTTAAGAAAATAAATCATCACCCTTCACAAACAAGAAACAGGATACAAAAAGATAGCAAAGGCACTGAATGTTCCTAAAGTCACCGTTGGAAGCATAGTTTGTAGGTTCAAAGTTAAAGGAAAAGTGGGGTACACTACCAGGACAGGGCAGAAAAAGGAAGCTATTAATGACTGCAACCAAATTTCTGAGAAGGTAGGTTGAGAAAAACCCTCGAGTGACTGCAAAAGACCTGAAGCAAGAAGCAAGACCTGAGGTTTCAGTTTGCACAGACAAGTACTAAATGCAGAAGGTTTCCGTGCCAGAACTCCGAGACGTATACTACTACTGAAACAAAAGCACAAGAAAAGTCGGCTCAAATATGCTCAAAATCATATAAATAAGTAACACTAGTTTTGGGATTCTGTTCTGTTGAGCGATGAAACAAAACTGGAACTTTTCGGCCCGATGGTTCAGCGGTATGTCTGGAGGAAGAAGAATGACGCATACGCTGAAAAGAACATTCTGCCTACAGTTAAGCATGGTGGTGGTTCAGTGATGCTCTGGGGCTCATTTGCCTCCTCTGGCACTGGAAACCTGCATTGTGTGGAAGGCAAAATGGATTAATTGAAGTATCAGGAAATCCTAGGAGAAAAAGTCATGCCTTCTGTGAGGAAGCTGAAGCTTGGGTGTTATTGCACCTTTCAACAGGACAATGATTCCAAGCATACCTCAAATTCCACCAAGGCTTGGTTGCAGAAGAAGTCCTCGAATATTCCACAGTAGCCATTACAGTCACCTAGAAAATCTCTGGTGGGATTTGAAGAATATTACTGAACTGGAGGCCATTGGTCATGAGGAATGGGCTAAGATTCCTCAGAAGCAGGTGTCTGGATATGCATCTCATTTGCAGCAGGTCATAACAGCAAAAGGGTGCTCTACTAAGTGTCAGGTTAGGAAAAGTCCAGAAGAAGACCCAAATGCTAGGGCGAACTTAAACAACACCCTTGCACTCTGAGTTTAATCCAGGACGTGACCCCACGACAACCTCTAAAAAACAATGTACTCACGATATGGAGCAGCCTGAGTCCAAAGTAATTCAAGATATCAGCCAAATAGACTTCTGAGTAAGGAACTGGTTTCAGGAAAAGTCTTCCACAGAATCAGGAGAGCAGGGATAGTCACTTATACTCAGACAGAGGAAGGGTAAACAAGAAACAGTTAATAATGCAGGAGTAGGTAACCTGTTATCAGGAAGTTTGAGGGTTAATACTGTGTATTCAGTCCTTGAAGAGTTTGGCAACAGGTTATCAGGCAGTTTGTAGGTTTATACTGAATAGTCAGTACATGCAGAGTTAGATAACAGGATAACAGGTAGTTTGAGGGTTAATACTGATTAATCAGTACTTGCAAGGATTGGCAACAGGTTGTCATGCAGTTTGAGAGTTTCACAGAATAGACAGTCTTTGCAATGTTTGGCAACAGGATATCAAGCAGTTTGAAGGCTTACACTGAATTAACAGTATTTGCAGAGTTTTGGCAACAGGTAAACATGCAGTTTGAGAGTTTCACAGAATAAGCAGTCTTTGCAATGTTTGGCAACAGGATATCAAGCAGTTTTAAGGTTTACACTCAGTAAACAGTATTTGTAGAGTTTTGGCAACAGGTAAACAAGCAGATTGAGAGATTCACAGAATAAATAGTACTTGCAATGTTCGGCAACAGGTTATCAGGAAGTTAGAGGATTAACCCAGGATAGTCCGTCTTTGCAGAGTATGGCAGTTAGAGAGATTCCACAGCGAAGTCCTCACAGGAGCCACAAAGAGTAACAAACAAAGGGGCACTGAAGAAACAGGAAGCCCGGAATAAAAAGCCTGGTAGTGACATCATCAGGAAGGGGCGGCTCAGACTACCTGTCAATCAAGCACACAGAGAGGACAGCTGGAGCTTCCCAGCGGCCGAGCGTGACACTAAGTATTAAAGATGCTTGCCATGAAGGGGTTGAATAATTTTGAGACTGCAGAATGTATTAAAAGTTGCATTTTCAGTTGAATTTGGGGAAACCACTTGAAGCATTTGTTGTGTTGAGCTTTTTCAATTGCTTTTGTTTGATTTGAAAGTCTGTACATTTTGATAACAACTGTATATACATATATTCATACGATTCTCTAAGGTAGAAATATAGGAAGGTTGAAGTGAAAGCCATTGTGTAAATCAACGGAGAAGAACTGCCGTTGAGTAAGGAAACATATTGTTGTAGAACTGCAGATCTTACTAGGGGAAAAGTATAGTGCTGAATGTTATGGTGATGTGGAGTTTTAGTGATTAATGAAAAAAACTCAAATTGAAGGATTCTTACTACCTCTTTATTTTTATTCTAGTCTGGATTCCCATTTAAAATACATTCTATAAGAAAAGTGTAACTTTTCTGAAATCAGATAATGGTATCTTTCCAACAAGAGGTTGTGTTGGAATTGCGTTTTTTTAGCTGTTTTGCACTATTGATAGGTAGATGTGCTAAGCAGAGGTGACCTTTTGGATTTCATTTCTGAGTGTACATTGAATAAGAAAACTAATGGACCTAGTTGCAGGTTACTCGGTAACACCATGTTATGAAAGGTTGTATTTTAGAACATGTCCACCAAATATGGAAAGGGCTCCCTGTGAAATTGCAGTTTTTCCAAAATCGGTCACATGCTCCTAGAAATAGATACTTTTATCTTTAAGGGGTTAAGTACCATCAGAGTAAATAAATATTGAATGAGCGTACTTCTTAATACTCAGGAAAATATTACACCACTCTTTAGTTGATAATGTGAACGGGAGTTCCCTATACAAAGCTTTAACAAAGGAGGGTAGGGTTCCAAGAGAGGGGGTATTAAGAAGTGCATTTAACATTTTTTTTAAAGCACATGAGCAACTGGTAAAAGAAAATGGTGCAACTGGTAATAACATAGTCACTACTGGAATAGCCTAAACAAGCTCTCATCTGTGCTCTAGAAAGGAGGCCAGAAGATTCCACCAATGTACATATTAGTAACATGCAATGTAAATTATGAGTGAGTGGCCGGCTGGAAAGTCTGGATTATTGAGAACTGGAGTTAGAGGAGATATTCTAGTATTGAATAAGGTATTGTTGAATACGAGATGGCCTCTGGTGGGGAGGTATACAGCACAGTCTTCCCAACTGTGGCAGCTATCAGGGATATATGCACACCCTTTAATGATCCTATGTAAAAATACTGCATTATAATATGATTTCAGATCTGAAGCCCCTAGTAGTCACCCTCGCAGAACTAGGGTAGTGGAAGTGGCCTTAGCTACCCTAGCTGGATGTCTTTTCCAAATGTATAAATTAAATATGGCTTGTAGCCAAGGTAAGTAAGTAGTGGGCAGTGGGATATTCACACTTTGAATTAGTTATAACATTTTATGAAGTTAGTTTATATAATAAGTTAGGATCTGTTAATAGTGGATCTCCCCAAGTAAGTAAGATAACTTTTTCTAATAGAATATGGCTTATTACTTGAGATTAAACATATCTCTAATTGTGATAGATGAATAGGGAGGAGTTCTGATTTACTTTTACACCATTAGCATCTAAGACTTTTTGTGCTGCGGGGAGGGATTTCCCTGGGGAGGAGTCATAAATAGGTCATCAGCAAACATAGCCAATTTATATTAGCCACTTCCAACATAAATTCCATTGACCTCTACAGTATTCCTCAAATATCTGGTTAAGATTTCCATTGACATTTAATCTTCTGATCTTTTTTATCAGTTTAATTTGGGCCTCTCTGAACAACTGAAAGCTGACCTTTTTCGTGTGGGTCTACTAGCAGACTTGTAAAGTATGATCTCCTTAGTCATCCAAATAGATAGGGGATATGCTACCCAGTATTTTCTAACTTCTCAGTTCCACCCTACCCCAATGCCTATTCCCACTGCTGAGTCTATGTTGCAGGAAGAACCTATGCAGGTCGAAGGGGCTTGTTTCTTCTTTTGAATGTGTTAAAATCAAATATCTGAATGTTTCTACTGTGGCAAGGCTGGTAATTTTTTATGTAATTGTCCTGTGAGGCCTTGGAATGAACCCAAAGAAGATAATAAGGATTATGTATCTTTTTTTTAATCCATCTTCTGTTTCCTTTTCAATATACTTATCAGTACCCTTTTCATTACAATGGTCCACACAGCTAATTTAAATTGATGCAGTCGCTGATTCTGGTGCAAGTGAATGCTTCTTTGATTCTTCTTTGGCAAATAATATTAGAATTCCTTTGTTTTTTTCATTTTGGATCTGCATAATCCTTTAAAATCTGGGATACTGGTAGCTTATCTTTTGCTTCTGTCTTTTGTCAAAGTTCCAGTCTGTGCCAGTCTGCTACAATTTTAGGTGTTCATCAGAATACTTTGGAACCTATTCCTGAACAAATGAAAAGAGATCAGATCATCTTCCTCCCAAATGTCCTTATGACTTTCCCATTGATCTAGTCTCAGGAGCCTAAATACTTGCCATGCCATTTGGATTATGAAATGCACTAGCTATGCTCTAGCACTTTTGTAATAATATATTTAGAGGCTTATTGGACACTTTTATTGTTATTTACTTCAACAATGTTGCAGTCTTCTCATCCATTCAAGAATTGCATGTTACACATGTTTGTCTGTATTATCAAGATTAAGAGCCAGTTGTCTGCCAAAGCTGGAAAAGTGTCAATTTCAGTCTCTTTAGTAGAATTATTGGGGTACATCCTTTCCTGATCATATTAGGATTGATCCCAATGTTTCTACAACTCTAAAAATACAAATATCCAGCAAGCAATGGGGTAGAAAAAAATGTTAAAACATACTGTTTATTAGTTCCATTAAAAACAGATACAGAGTAGGCGGCATCAGGCTACAAATAGCTATGATTATCATAGGGAGGGGCTTTAATCCTACAGCCAGTAAAGCCAATTAGATAACTTTCTGGCTGATCTATGGATTCCTGGGTTCACATGATGGCCGGCTTGAAGCACAGAACTAACGGTCGGAGTAAGTACCGGGGTCCTACTAAAGGTACTTTAACTTGATTTATGTCTTTATGTACAGCCTGCATATGGATTGAATTGGGTTTATACACCTTAGTGTAATGTCTGACATTGAGGTAAATCCGCATACTGGAGAACTAGGTGTTTGTTGATGATTACCAGATCAATTGCAGAGAACCAGAAAGTTTCACACTTGCCATAAATGATTTGGGTGCAGTTTATTACATGCAGACACTTTATAGCAAGTTTGCTCAATAAAAAATTACATTCTTCATTATTGTACCAAGATTTACTAACTGTATCCTAAATCTACAAGCAAATATAGCAGCTTTGCAACCCAGCTACACCAGAGGCTTAAACAGTGTTTGACAAACTCAAGGGACTGTTTACATCAGCACCAATTTTGGTCAAGCTGGATTTTCAGAGAATCTTCTTTTTTAGAGGTGGATGCCTCTAATGTGGCTATTGGTGCTACGGTATATTGCCCAGAGGGTGGACTCTAAGGATCAGATGCATCTGGTTGCCTTTTTCTCTAGAAGTCTGTCATCTGCCGTGGAGAATTATGATGTGGGAGACAGTGAATAGTTGGTGATTAAGTGTGTATTGGTGGAGTAGAGGCACCTGTTGGTAGTTGATGTTTACCCTATCACTATTGTTAAGGATCACCATAGCCTAGAGCAGGGGTGTCAAACTCAAATTCATCGGGGGCCACATCAGCAGTTTGGTCACCCTCAAAGGGCCTCAAAGGGCCGGTTGTATAGGACTATATATATATTATATCATGCTGGTGGTATTGATATTTAAAGAGCTAGGGAAGGCTTAGCAATGCATTAGGGCTAACAACTGCTGGCTTCTGCTTATTATGGGCCTCTGGTTGTGGTTTATTATAAAATTAATCAGTGAGTAGAGTAGTCAGTAATAAATTATAGATGGCGCCAGTGCCAGACCCCTCCCTTAAGTTCAGAGACCCCCATCAATATGTGGACAGACAGTGACACAGTGCCCCCCCTCCCCCATCCCCAGCCTGGCCATTCAAGATTTTCCAGCAATCAATCTGTGGACAGACAGCAGTGACAGACAGTGCCCACCCTGGCCCCCCCATCCCCAGCCTGGCCATTCAAGATTCTCCTACCTGGCTGTACTGACGGTCGACACTGTGGACCTGGACTAGTTGTCTGACTCCACTTGTGACTGAGCTACCTGCAGCCTGCTGCCTGTCAAGCGGACGCGGTGGATGGAGTCTGGAGACGTCACGTCAGGCGGCCATGGCTGTATCCCTCTGCTTTCTCCCGCTCTCATTCAGAGTGAGTGACGTCACGTGAGGCAAGTGAGCTGCACCTGGTCACCAGTCCTCCACTGACACAATCACAATACGCATGCGTGGCGCGGCGTGCACTCACTTGGACCTCCCCCCCATAATGATCAATAGGCAGTATTAGGCTATCTATGCCGGGCGGCCGGGCCAGCACACTGTGGGAGGGAGAGGAGTGGGACGGGAGGCGGCAGTGACAGTCAGTGAGGAGGCACACAGGCAGGCTAGGCAGCAAGTCAGTACTCTGCAGGTGTACTCTGCTATGCATAATAATAATAAGGCGGCGGCTACACGGGCCACATGACAAGGTCTGGTGGGCCGGATTCGGCCCGCGGGCCTTGTGTTTGACACCCGTGGCCTAGAGTATCTCCTTTCTGCAAAGCAACTTCATCCCAGACAAACTCTTTGGGCATTGTTTTTTTTTCCTAGATCTAACCTTGGCATTTATTGTCAGCCTGGGTCCAAGAATAAGAAGGCAGGCACCTTATCCATAATACAAAACAGAAGAGATGCAGACACTGCTGGTGTGAAAAAGTTAAAAACAGTCCTTTATTGGGCTTAAATAAAATACAAAAAATCCATACGAATGGCAGTCACACAGACAAGAGGGACAAATATCCTGATGCGTTTTGCGCCCCCTAGTGGTGCTTAATCATAGGCTAACACATGTAAGACCAGGTAACCCTTATATAAAGATAAGTTAACCCTTTCCTCACATTGCGGTACATCATTAAAAACAATAACAATCAAAGACATATGTGCTATATTGGTGAAGTGGAAATTGTTGAAATGATTAGCTACTGCTGAATCCTTATAGGTATTTTTGACATCTCTAACATGTTTACTGAATCTTGTCCTGGCTTTACGTGAGATTTTACCCACGTACTGACTTTGACATAGGTTACACGTTAAAAGATACACTACAAAAGTAGTTTTACAATTGGCATAAAAATTGATGTTATATTTAATATTATCATAGTTGAATACAAAAGTATCCCCTATTTGGATGTTAGTGCAACTGTTGCAGTTCCTACTTCTACATTTAAAGTTTCCTTTTCAAGTCAACCATTTAGGACTTCTTGAACTATTTTTATTTCTTACTAAACTAGGAGATAGCGATGTAGCCAAAGTCTTGGGTTTTTTAGAGACAAATCTACATTTATTTATCATAGGTTTAAGTACTTGATCCCCTGATAGTATATGCAGATGTTTTTTAAGAATGTTTACTATACTATTATATTGCTGTGAATATTTCGTAGTAAACACAATGGCGTTTTTAAAATTATCCGACTATTGTGAACATCTGTACTGTTAGATTTAAAGTTATGTGTTTTTAATGACTTTCTACATACTTCTAGCTGAGTGGAATCATATCCTCTTTTGTTTAGTCTTTCCTTCAGTTCCAATGATTGTTGTTCATATACAGTGTCTGACTTGGTATTTCTACAAAGTTTAATAAACTGTCCTCTTGGGATAGCCTTAATTAAGTGCTTGTGATGCTGTGAAGCAGCATGCAAGGTAGTATTACCTGCTGTAGGTTTTCTAAAGGTTTTAGTAACTATCTGATTATTAGATATTTGTAATGTAAGATCTAAAAAAATTATCTCATTTTTATTAAGTTTCCTAGTAAACCGTAAACCTAAATCATTGGAACTCAAATAAGTTTGGAAATCGCTTATAAAGTTATGGTCCTTCACATTGCTTCTCACGAACAGCAAATCATCAATGTAGCGAACAAAGAGTAATATCTACTCTTGCCAGGGGTTAAGGGAAGAATAAATAAACATTAGCTCCCACCAAGCTACAAATATATTGGCAAATTCCCGGGGCAAATTGTGCCCCCGTTGCGGTCCCCCTGATTTGCAGATAGTACTAATTGTTGAACAAAAAGCGTCGAACTTCAACAGCTTTAATAACTAGATGCTGCGGTATGCTCGTATATAAAGATGTTATATCTGCTGTGATCCAGTGGTAGTCTTCTTGCCACTCCAATGTATCTAGTGTGTGCAATAAATGTGATGTGCCCTGAAGGTAACTGAGTTGTCTCTAAGCTATTGGTTAAAGAATGAAGTCCATCCATTCACCCAGTGGTTCCAAAAGAGAGTCAATACCAGCCACTATTGGTCTACCAGGTGGACAAAATTTCTCCTTATGTATCTTAGGGACATGGTGGAAAATGGGTGTAATGGGGTTTTCTGGAACTAATACTTCTCGATCTGTTGGATTAAATACCCCCAACATAATTCCATCATCGACAAGTTTGTGCATATTCTCTTTGAATTTAAAAACAGGATTAGATGGAAGTTGGTGATAGACTGTAGTATCTGAAAGTTGTCTGTAAGCCTCCTGGAAATGGAAGGATTTATCCATGACAATGATACTGCCACCCTTGTCTGAGTTCTTTATCCCAATCTCCTCATTGTCTTGTAGAGATTTAATGACTGCACGTTCCATGCGTTTCAGATTTAAGATGACAGCATCCTTGAAGTCCATCCATTCACCCAGTGGTTCCAAAAGAGAGTCAATACCAGCCACTATTGGTCTATCAGGTGGACAAAATTTCTCCTTATGTATCTTAGGGACATGGTGGAAAATGGGTGTAATGGGGTTTTCTGGAACTAATACTTCTCGATCTGTTGAATTAAATACCCCCAACATAATTCCATCATCGACAAGTTTGTGCATATTCTCTTTGAATTTAAAAACAGGATTAGATGGAAGTTGGTGATAGACTGTAGTATCTGAAAGTTGTCTGTAAGCCTCCTGGAAATGGAAGGATTTATCCATGACAATGATACTGCCACCCTTGTCTGAGTTCTTTATCCCAATCTCCTCATTGTCTTGTAGAGATTTAATGACTGCACGTTCCATGCATTTCAGATTTAAGATGACAGCATCCTTGCCTGAGTCAATTTCTTCCTCTAATTTGAGGATATCATCCTGTACAGCCTTCTGATAGGCATTGATCATAGGACCCCTAAAATTCACTGGATAAAAATTAGACCTATATTTTTTAGGTTTCTGAAGTTTATCAAAGGGAACATCCAGGTCATCCTCATAATTATATAATTTACTTTGACACACACTGAATGGCAAATGAGGTTTGTTAATAGCTTGCTCAGTATCTATATCAATATCCATATTTTTACTTTGTATGTTGTTCCTGTTAGACAATGCAAAAAATCTTTTTAAAGCTAACTTACGTATAAACTTATTTATGTCCAATAGAGTATTAAAACTCGAAAATTTATTGGAAGGAGCAAAGCCCAGCACTATGAATAAGACAGATTTTTCATCATTACTTAAAGTATATTGGGATATATTAAATATACTGAGTCCTTCTGTGGCAAGATTTAAAGAGTCTATTAGTTCTGTTCCTTTTTCTTCTTGGACTTTCCTCCTCTTTTTTTTCTCCATCTTCTTCTGTGTCTCTTTCTTTTCCCATGGTCCTTCGTGTCTTCGGACGCACCACTGGTAAGGTCACCTCCACTTCCTCCCCCGATGACTCCTGTAAAAAAATACAAGAACAGGGAGAGGAGGAGGGAGAGGTGGAGAGTGAGGAAGAAAAGGTAGAGGAACAAAGGGAGGAAAAGGAGCTAGCAGTAGTATTAGCTTCAGATTCTGATGGCACTAAATGCTACTTCTCTTGTAGCCTTCTTTTTAAAATGGATTTTGGCACATTTTTAGTGGGATCATTATTCTGCTGGGCTTGTCGCTTTTTTCACCCATATTTAGTCCTATTTTCACGCTGTTGTTGGCGAACAGCTGTCCAGTTATATACTTTATTTTGGTCATAAACCTCCTTGTCTCTGTTGAAATTATTTCCTTTTCGGGAGGCTTGCTCTTGATCACACTTCCTAAGTGCTTCATCCATTTTTTTCTTGTGTACTAAATACTTTATATTTGCCTCTAGGGGTTTTAAATCATCTTTGATGTTATCCACAGCTGTTTTTAACTTCATTCTCTTTTTCTCTTTAACTCAAATTAATATATTAATGAGTTTAAAGGAACACTCTGTCAATGCTGTGTTTCATTCTTCCATGTCAAGGGGATCATCAAATTCAAAAGAAGGGTATTTCTTGATTCTGAGACCTCTAGGGATCCTCTGTGCTTCCACATACTTGTTGAATGCCACAATGTCCCACATAAGTCTAAGGTCAGAAATAAGAATTTGTTGTAACAACTTAAAATAGGCTTTTAATTCAGAGTTTTCCACTTTGCTCACCTCTTTGTAAAAGACCTTATCAAAAAAGTATTTTCTAATGCCCATATCAAACATGTCCTGTTCAATGTTTCTGAAGAATGTACAGGAATGGATTTACTATCCAATATATTAGTCCCTAAAGCCTCTATGTTTGTGTTAATGTCTACCATATTGATATATGTACACACTATAATACGCTAAGAAGCCAATGGGATGAGCTCCGGAACCAAATGGTAAAGTAAGACCACTAAGAACAGTAAGTTATTTTTTGACTTATGAATAAAAAACGCTTTTCCAGATATTAAATGTGATACTAAATAAAACAGGTAAAATAGAAGAGCTGTACTCACATCATCCTTAGGCATAAATCCGGATATATGCGATTTAGCAGGTCTTTAACAGGATCTAACAGCCCCCATCTATGTAAAGATGATCAGGATGCGAACAGAGTCCATGGCATGCGGCTGCATTAGACCGGGAACTGAAACATCAGGGGTAAAGGTTATCCAATCCATAGGCTAGCAGAGAGGAGTGCCGTAGCTGCAGGCAATTTTACCACTATCAAGGATACAAAACAGAAGAGATGCAGGCACTGCTGGTGTGAAAAAGGTAAAAACAGTCCTTTATTGGGCTTAAAAAAATACAAAAATTCCATACGAATGGCAGACACACAGACAAGAGGGTTCAAAGGGGCTGACGCGTTTTGCGCCCCCTAGTGGCGCTTAATCATAGGCTAACACATGTAAGACCGGGTAACCCGTATATAGGCATAAGTTAACCCTTTCCTCACATTGCGGTACATCATTAAAAACAACAATAAAAATTAATCTATGGGGGGCGGAGCCGGCTGCCGAGTAAGATGGCTGAACTCTGAGTGAGCTCTAAAAGCCCCGTCTGACTCAAAGGTTAAAATCTCCCTCATTTGGGCACCAAATCGCAACAAACTTCTTGGGGTAGCTACCCGGGTGCTCCGGAACCTGCTCAGTAAAGTTCAATAACGGATCTCTCACGGAACCATGTGAAATGGTCTGAGGCCTACCGGACATTGCACAGCTTCACCTACACTGGAGCCCAGATGGTATACAGCACTAGAGCAGTTCTCCTGCCCTCATGAGACTGTAAAACACAGGAAAACCGCAGGAGAAGTGGAGGATGAGAACCTAACTGAAAATCTATGCCACTATAGAAAAATAAAATAACGCAGCAAACCGCAAGTATTAAGCCATAATCCATCTAGTTAAAATCACTAAACTGAAAACATGGTGCTTTTGTTTCTCTTTCTACTATGCCCTTATACTCAAAAGCTGCAGGAATAGCGGGGGGGGGGGGGGGGAGAAGTGGCAGCTGTGCTGAAAGTTAGAGCAAAGAATCTACTAATCTGCAAATGATAGCACACTGATTAAAGTTATACAGAGCCTTTAACCTACTTCCCCACTACTTCATTAGAGACTGATATATTACTGCACATTTATGTAATATAGGGATACTCTCTTGGATTCTTATCAAGAAGCATAGCCCTTCTCCTACCCTCACTAATTAATTACAGGACCTCAGTGGAGGTTATGGAATAGCTGCAGCAAAGATCAATTTTTTTTTTTTTTTTTTTTATCCTGTCTTTTATTCTTGCAAGAATATGTCGCCTAAAAAGAATACTAACAAGCCGGAAAGGGGGCAGAAGCATCCAGCTCATAAAACGCCTACGGTCAACACCTTCTTTAAACTGCATGATAATGGAGCCCAGGTGGAGGTGCCAATTGTACCCCTAATCCAAAAGCACCATCAGATTCAGAAGATGAAGAAACCTGCACAGATAATATGGTCTCTATATCTCAAACCTTGTTGGAATCTTTGCCATCTAAAAAAGACTTCTCAACATTATTGTCACAAGTACGCAGCTGCATTAAAGAAGAAATCTCAGGCCTCAGAAAAGACATTAATGAAATAGGAAACAAGGTTGAATACCTTGAGGAGGTTCAAGAAATCAAGCAGGAGGAAATATCTATTTTGCAGCAACAACTAAAAGGTCAGGAAACCTCCATTATGCAGCTTCACGATAAGCTTGAGGACTTAGAGAACAGGGAAAGGCGTCAAAATCTTAGAATCCGGGGAGTGCCGGAATCAGTTCTCACCTCATCAATACCGGGATACCTGCAGGAGCTCTTTACACACATTAAAGGGGCCCCGTACGACCAACCCATTCAATTTGATAGAGCCCATAGGGCATTGCGCCCCAAATCACTGGATCCAAAGAAACCTAGGGACATCATTTTAAAATTTAAAGATTATTCCCAGACAGAAGAAGTCTCAGAACTTGCACGCAAACAGAGATCTATTACTTTTCAGGATAGCAACATCCACATTTTTTCCGGATTTGGCCCCAAGAACCTTGCTAAGATGGAGGGAATTCAACCACCTCAGAGCACATTTAAGGAACTTAAACATTGCATATCGGTCTGGTTTCCCATGCTCGGTCCAGGTCATAAGACACGGTCAAAGATTCGTATGTAATGATGTCCTGGAGACAGAAAGCTTTTGTGCAGACCTACATATCGATCCACCACTTGAACCCATTATATCTTCAGGATCACATGAACAACTCAGAAAGGAAGATGTCTCAAAGCCTCAAAGAACAAAATGGCAAACAGTGCCAGCCAAAAGACTTAGACCTGCTCATTCTGGTCCTTCTCAGGAAACAGTAGAACCCCCATGAACACTCTTCACAGCAAGGGGTAACAGATTTTAGAAGAATTACTGTGTCTCCTTCCATGGTGGAGATGTGGTGTTTATGTTATTCAGTTCAACATTCTGATTTTTACTGGCTAAAAGTTCAAGTTAGGCCTATTTTGAAATGTTAGCTGTTCATCACCACGAAGGTACCTCTGCCCCTTCTAGTCTTCCTGGAGATCGTGGGGTAAGAATCACCGAGTGGTAAGATAAAAGCACGATTACCCACTTATATTGACTATACTGGTTATATCTCTTAAAAACCTTTATACCCTGTTGATATTTGTTAAATTTGCAAACCTGAGTCACTCCAGATTTCAACTGACTCTATATGAACACTTTTGATTAAACAGGGTTATTGACTTACCAGGTTCTACGTATCCTCTTTCCCCATAAAGATGTGTGGACTTTAACAATTGGTCAGTTGCTCCATTATTTAATATTTATAGATTTAATCATTCTAGCTCCGAAACGAATATAGTAGTCAGTTACTTATTGTTATTTACTTTTAGCTAATTTGTTGTTATCAATGTTTGGTTGCTCGCTTTTCCCCTCTAACTATTTTAGAGGCTGCTGCTCAGAGTTCACTGCGCAGTTGAATCACTGAACCATAGTACAGTTTAGTTGATATAGACTTGTTATGCTCTAATGATATTTATTTGTGTTAGAGCTATAGGTCAGACGGGGATATCTCCCCAGTTTTTTGTTGTTGTTTAAAGGGACAGTCTAGTCCAAAAAAAGCTTTCATGATTCAGATAGGGCATGTAATTTTAAACAACTTTCCAATTTACTTTTATCACCAATTTTTCTTTGTTCTCTTGGTATTCTTAGTTGAAAGCTTAACCTAGGAGGTTCATATGCTAATTTCTTAGACCTTGAAGGCCGCCTCTTAAGAATGCATTTTAACACGTTTTTTACCACAAGAGGGTGTTAGTTCATGTTTTTCATATAGATAACACTGTGCTTGTGCACGTGAAGTTACCTGGGAGCCATCACTGATTGGCTAAACTGCAAGTCTGTCAAAAGAACTGAAATAAAGGGGCAGTCTGCAGAGGCTTAGATACAAGATAATCACAGAGGTAAAAAATATATAAATATAACTGTGTTTTTTATGCAAAACTAGGGAATGGGTAAACAAGGGATTATCTGTCTTTTAAAACAATAACAATTCTGGTGTAGACTGTCCCTTTAAAACACAATGTATCTCACTAGTTTTTGGATTCCTTCTTTGAATCCTATAATTAGAGATTTCTCTCTCAGTATGTATATCTTACAAATTGCTTATTACTGTCCTTTCTCTCAATCTCCCACTTTCTTTTTCTTTTCTAAATATTGGTCTTACATGTGTTATATATTGCGCTTGCAGGGGTATTCATCGTATCTACAAATTTTTTACAGCTCAATATGGTTGATATAAAGGGACATTCGCTAACATTTATGACCCAAAATGTGAAAGGGTTTAACGTACCACAAAAACGTTCTATGGCCTTACGTGATATAAAACTAAAAAAGTGTGATATTTTATTTTTACAAGAGACGCACTTTAGGAAAAACTTTGAACCTAAATATTTCTCACCTCACTATACCCAACACTATCATAACAGTCACCCTGACAAAAAAATAAATGGGTTAGTATCCTTTTTCATAACTCAGTACCATTTCAGCTCCACAGTATAGAAGCAGATAAAGAAGGGAGATACCTTGGCCTGAAGGGCCTTCTATTTGGAAGACCAATCACGCTGATCAACATTTATGCCCCTAACACAAAACAAAGGCATTTTTTTCAAAATATTACTAATATGACTATCCCTTTCACAACAGGCCCCCTATTAGTAGCTGGGGACTTTAATATCCCTCTTGACCCATCGATAGATAGTTCCAATCCAAATATTCTTATTCCCCAAAAATCTCTGAAATCCATATGGTCAAACTTACGCCTTCTTACACTCCATGACACATGGAGAATCTCACACCCACACATTAGGGATTACACTTTATTTTCAAACCCAAATAAATCATATTCCCGATTAGATTATATTTTAGTAGATCATTTGTTCCTAAGTCTCCTAGAATCCTCCAGGATCTCATCAACCACTTGGTCCGATCATTCTGCAGTCATTAGCAAATTCAGATGGCCCTCTGCTCCAGTTAAACCATTTCTATGGCGGTTGGACAACTCTATTCTATCTGACCCAGTTAGCATACAACACTTAGAAAAGACACTTACAAACTTTTTTCAGGAGAATTTGACATCGGATACTAACACTAGGGTAGTATGGGAAACTCATAAATGTGTTCTTAGGGGAGAACTCATTAAAATTAAAGTGCATAAAACTAAACAATATAGGGAAAAATACACACAACTCGCAGCTGCTCTCTTAGAAGTGGAGCATGAACACAAGCTTGATCCCTCAAACGAAGAGACTCTGAGGAAACTATTAAAACTCAGAACTGAGATAAACAACATGCTACATATTAAATCACAAGAACAAGCATTTTATCTTAAACAAAAAATTTTTACAGAAGGAAATAAACCAGGTAGAATGTTAGCGAGGGCACTCAGAAAAAAACAAAACTCTTCTTATGTACACCATTTACTAAATGACACAAATCAAAAGATAGAGGATTCAACCTCTATAGCGGAATTGTTTAGACTATATTATGCAAAGCTCTATGATTTATTTCCCAACAGGAAAACTTTGGAACATGAACACATATGCTCCTCATATCTACAACAGCTTTCAATCCCAGTCTTACAAACAGATATGGTAGAATTCCTCCAAAAACCAATAGATGCCTTAGAAATAGAAAAAGCAATAAAAACTCTGAAGCCAGGGAAAAGCCCAGGACCAGATGGGTATACAGGCTTATATTTCAAAACCTTCAAACACATTTTAATTCCCCGCCTCCTTACCCTGTTCCAGTCTATAGACCAAAATGAGCCGAACATGTTGAAAGCTTTTATAACAGTACTGCCCAAACCAGGCAAATCCCCAAATCCCCAGCCAGCTCACTTCCGACCTATCTCCCTCCTGAATGTTGATTTAAAAATTTACGCCAAAGTTTTGGCAAATAGACTCAATGCAGTCCTCCCTTTGCTGATTCATGTGGATCAGGCAGGCTTTGTACCTGGTAGAGAGGCCAGGGACAACACCACGCATGTGCTGCAACTTATGCAATTTGTTTCTTTACATAAAACCCCTTCAATCCTCCTGTCAACAGATGCTGAAAAGGCCTTTGACAGGTTGGATTGGACCTTTTTAAAACTCACCCTCCAGAAATTTGGTATCCCAGAGGAATTTATCTCCAATATCTTTGCACTTTATGTGGGCCCAACAGCCAAAGTTAAAGTGAATGGTATCCTGTCTGGCTCATTTCATATTAAGAATGGGACGAGACAGGGGTGCCCTCTTTCCCCCTTATTATTTGTACTCTCTATGGAAATTTTGGCAATCAAGCTTAGAGGCAGCTCGGAGGTGAGTGGTCTGCAGATTAACCAGACATAATACAAAGCTACATTGTTTGCGGACGACTTACTGCTTTCCCTTACCAACCCAACTAAATCCCTCCCTGCAGCTCACCTAATTTTGGCCCAATACGGGAGAGCCTCAAACTACGCAATAAACTCTTCCAAATCGGAATTACTTCCAATGGAAATCTCTCCGGCAGAATGTAAACGATTGGAAGTTGATTATCCATATCAGATTCAAACCAAAACGTTAAAGTACTTAGGCGTACATTTATCACCTAACCTACATGACCTGTTCAAATATAACTATGAAAGATTTATACACAAATTCAACTCATTTATTGCATCTTGGCTCCCTAAATCAATTACTTGGATAGGAAGGATTAATGTGGTAAAAATGAATTTGTTACCTAAACTTTTATATATCTTCCAAACAGTCCCTATCCCACTTCCTAATCACTTCCTCCCTACACTACAGTCCATCACTAACTCTTACATATGGCGTAAAAGACCACCAAGGATATCTAAAACAACACTATATCTGCATCCAACTAGGGGAGGGCTAGGTGTACCAAATCTCCAGAATTACAAAGATGCCACTATCCTTCAGAGGATTGTTGATTGGTGTTACCAGTCAGCAACTTCATCTAAAGCCTGGGTCTCCCTGGAACACGACCTAACGGGGATACCCCAACTAGGGAGCTATTGTTGGCTTCCCCCTGAACACTGACCTTCTACAATCCAAAACTATCCCATTATAAAAGAAAATTTTCAGGTATGGTCTAGACAGATACAGAAAAACACCTCGTTCTCTAGTATCCCATCCCCTCTCACACCATCACTCTCCAATCCTGAGTTCTTGGTGGGGAATTCTGCACCAAACAATTTAAAACTAGACATCCGTGGACTTCTCCCGGTCTATCTGTTGACGGAGGCAACAAAAATAATCCCAATGACACAAATGCAAAACTTGGAGAACGACTTCTTCGCTACCTGGCTAAGATATAATCAGCTGACACATTTTATCAACACTCATAAAAACAAACAGGATCTGGTGCGTACTCGCACTGGATTTGAACAACTCTGTAGTGCACCTCACCAACCAGCCCATACTATATCTCTTTTGTATGCTATTCTGAACTCACCTCCAACAGACCACCTTCCTTCTTACACACAAAATTAGCAAAGACCTTGCGGGGCAAGTATCAGTAGAGGAATGGAATAAAATTTTCCACAACATAGCCAAATCTTCTCACTCGGCCTCCCTGCTGGAAGTCAATTATAAACTCTTAATGAGATGGTATTTGACCTCGCAACGCCTACAATACATCTTTCCCCTGACATCTAACAGATGCTGGAGGAAGTGCAACCAAGAGGGTTCCATGTACCATATTTGGTGGTCATGTCCTAGTATTCAGCCGTTTTGGTGCTCCATAACTAAGGAAATTAGCAAACTCCTATGAAGCGACATTCCTCTAGATCCAGTAGTTTTACTCTTCCATGATATTCCCAAAATGCAATCTAAGGCCCACACTAGGCTTCTACACATTGCATTGAATAGTGCTAAGCAAGTCATTCCTCGGAAATGGAAACAGGAGATTACTCCTACGACTGACGAGTGGCTTGCTCAGCTTTCGCTAAATATACGACTAGAGAGGTTTCATTACTTCTCCATTAACCAATTGGATTTCTATTGCGAGATTCTCTTCCTATGGGAATCCAGACCCCGCAGCTAATTACCAGTAGGACGCAAGATAACCTAACACCCTTGATAGGGGTAAGCCCATACTGTAATTTTAATATCCCTCAGCAAACTTTATTTCACTTCACTCAGGAACACGTGTATTTGACCTCTTCTCTTCTTTTTCTTTCCTCTTCCTTTCCTTCGTTTGTCTATGCTTCTTTTTCTTTATGTCCTGCTAAACACTTGCAAAATTCATATTGACAATTCTCTATGTAACCAATATTGATAATTGTTGTTTGATGGCCTTTCTAGTCCATTTCTTATTGTATTATTTTGTTTAACCCACAACAAATGTAAGAACTGAAACACGGGGATTTCGATGATTGCCAACAGACTTATGTTGTGAGTGTTTTATTCTCTGCTTGTAAATGTTTGAAGTTATTTCAAGCTTTTTCAAAACTTAAAAAAAAAAAAAAAAAAAAAAAAAGAATTAATCTATTTTAGGGTCAATTCAATTGATACAGAGTCACATTCCATATATGTAGATTAATATAATATCATACTCCGAATTGAAGCCATCAGGAACCTGGGTCCGCAATTTGAAAATCCAAAAAGCCTCTTGTTTTGCTAGGAGGTCATCACTATTGCCCCCTCTAGGTGGTTGTCTGATGGCTTCAATTGCTCGCCATTTGAATGTTCTAACATCCCTGCTGTGCACCTCAAGGAAGTGGCATGATAACGCAGAACAGGTAAGGCTTGTGATTACCTCATAGAAGGCAAGGAATTTTCCTTATGTGTCACTAAACAGACCTTTGAAACAAAAGGATATATTAAATGTTCTACATCCTACGTCGTGTACCTCATTGAATGTATCTCCCATCATTGCCAATATGTAGGCATGACTACAAGGGACATACGTACTCGGATCCGTGAACACCTTGGGTACATAAAAAATGATAAACCATGTTCTGCGTTATCACGCCACTTCCTTGAGGTGCACGACGGGGATGTTAGAACATTCAAATGGCGAGCAAATTGAAGCCATCAGACAACCACCTAAAGGGGGCAATAGTGATGACCTCCTAGCAAAACAAGAGGCTTTTTGGATTTTCAAATTGCGGAACCAGGTTCCTGATGGCTTCAATTCGGAGTATGATATTATCAATCACTGGAGGTAATATTTTTATAAAATAAACTTAAAATTTGAACAAACTTATATGCTTAAAAATTATCATGCTAAGACACCATGGCACCCAATTGTATTATGGATCTACATCATTGGTATTATCACCTGTTGTTTATTATTACTCAATATTATTTGGTAGTAATAATGATGATATTTAGCTTTATTTATCATTATTATTATTACATTTTCTTTTCCTTAATTTCTCTCCTTGTATACTTGTATTCTTTACACAATATTTCCATATATAAATGTTATTTACTTGCATTAGTCTTTTCTACATATTTTTAGTCATAAGAGCACACATTAGTGTACATTCGAACATAGAGTTGTTATCACAATTGAAATAACATATTACTGTGTAGAGGCACTGTTGCCTTATGGAAAAGGCTTGTCCGCATATGTATATATTTTTCATGTTACTACTACTAATAATAATTATTACAAGAGTATAACAGCTATGCAGGGACTTTATTCTAACTTTAGGCAACCTGCCATCTCACGGAGTATATACTGTATATGTAGAAATAAGTAGTAAGTACATTCTATAGTATAAGACGTAAATGAATAAATAAATGCTTTCTCTGTTCTGCAACAATAATTTAATTAACAGTTATGTTTAAGTTTTTGTAATATCTGTAATATTTGCAAAGATGTCATTTCTGTGATGTTTAACTTTCCTTCAGATAAGATATATATCCCTTTAATAGAGGTTTCAAATTAGTCTAGGGGTTAAATGGGAGTGTTCTTTTTGCCTGTATGTTAACCAATTACTGTGAAGGGTTGTATTTTTAAACTGTTACCAATCAGTAGCCAGCAAGTCTATGATTACGGCGCTAGCCGAAACTAGTAAGACCGTCCTGTTCCGTCCTGTTCCTGTGCTAGTGATGATGGATTTTATTATTACCCAATAAAGAATTTTGGATTTTAACCTATGGATTCAAGGTTTCTCTCTTTTTGATACAAACCTTTTTAAACTATTGTTTCTTTAATGTACAGGAATAAGGCCTTCAGTGACCCCCCTCCTGCTTCTACAGCATCTTTGACTCCTGTTAATCTTTTTTTGAATTATAAATGGAAGATTTTTGTTCCTCCCCTAGCTCATAATGATTCTCTAGCTGCTGGCCATTGAAGAATCATAAAGACAGTGGAGTTGATTTCTATTTCTAAAACCTTTTGGTTGCCTAACCTGGCAGAAGATGTAAGGTGAGATGAGATGCGGTAAGCTTGTCTTCTCTTGTAATACTTGCTAGGATGAAACATTCTACTCTAGTTCCAGTTAGTGCTTTCAATCCTTTGCCAATTTCTGATAGCCCTTAGTCCTTTTGTGTGAATTAACTTTGTTGTAGATCTTCTTCTTTTAGATGGCCACAACACTGTTCTAGTAATTGTTGATTGAGTACGATGACTCATGAATGCTGCCTTGTTTTTCAGGGAAGTATACAGACTAGATGTCTTACCCTGAAAAATGTTAATGGATAGTAGTTCTCAGTTTACTTAACATCAAACAGAGTGAACTAATAAAACATTGGAGCAGTAGTTGAAATGTTTTTGTTCCTATCTTCAGGACAATTGAATTGGTTATGTTTTCTTTCCAAGAAATAATTTGCATATAATAACCACATCCATCAGTCTATGAAGATGCCTCCATTCTTTGCAAATTATGGGTTCTATCCTATCTTCTGAATCTTCCCACTACTTCACATTTTCTGAATCTAAATCACAGATTTTATTTTTTATCTAAGCACTCCAAGTTATTGCAAGAGATTTTGCTTTGACCTGGTGTGGTTGTCTACACTTAATCTGAAGCTGTCTTCTCCTTCTAAAATGCTGGCTCCATGCTTTTGGGGTCCTTTTAGTGTCATTAAAATTGTGAATAGTGTTGCAAGTGCATTTGAATTTCCCTGGCAATTGTAGAATTTATCTGATATCCCAGTTTAAAAGATGTGTTGAGAATAATTTTCCTCAGCATCATCCTTCTCCTCCGCCTCCTATTTTGGTGGCAGGGTTCTTTGATTCTGATTTTCATTGAGTACGGTTAGAAATGAAAGGGCAGTGGCATTGAAGAGTGTTCTTGAGAGCCAATGACTAATATGCATACTCCCCATTTGTTAAAACAGCTCCATCAGCAACATCCTACTTGGCCTTGTCGTGGTCGTGGCCTAAATTGTGTTTAAGGAGGGGGCTATGTCACCCCACTGGAGTCTTATATGAGTGCAGCAGGGTCCATGCTAAACTGATGATTAGAGGTATGGTGAAGGTCTGTGGTAGCACTAAGAAGGGAACTGGGAGTTGTGCGATAAGTTTTGCACACAGGATCTTTAGGCTTCCTTTGATAATGCTTCAGATTGTATGACCTGCGCTAAGAGAAGCGCCATTTGTTCCCTTAGTGTCAGAAGTGGCCCTGCTGCAGAATTGGCACCAAGATTCACGGAGGAAGTTTTCACAAAATTTAGTGCTTGGTTGATCTTATGGTCCCTCATCTGCTTTCCAGGTTCTGACCCCAGCATGTCTCTTGCCTCACCCCTGCCTGTACCTTGAATTATGGACTGACAAACTGGTTGTTGACACACTGGATCTACAAATTGAATAGCATTCACCTCAAGGGGTTTAATGCCGGGCTAGATTGGCATTACTTTTTTTTTTTTTTTTTTAATAACAAGCTTTATTAAGTAAATATAAAGGTTTACAGTGAAGGTGTGGTTGTAAGTTATCACTATCCTTGCATATTCAAATACAAAGACATATCTTTACTCTAAACATATAATGTATTCACGTGAGGAGATCAAAGTTTTCTCGTCTGTATTTAAGAGAGTCTTTTCAAAGTCCTTTAATCAGGCAAGGTGTTTTCTATTGAGCTTGCAGTTTTTTGTTTTTGTTGTTGTTGAATATAACATTAACAAACATTAACATTAACAAAAAGAAAAAGAAACAAATGTACATCTTGGGCGCTTTGCTGTATTATACAATCTTGTCTTGAGCTTAATCGTCTAGTTTCTTTAACAATCATTTTCATATCGTTTCAGAGAAACTGATGTGTAATTACAGTGAGGCAAGAATAGTAGTGTTGATCTATTAGGTGATGCTAATATTTCGTATTTTTTTAGTATTTTCTATTCAGTTTTCTACGTAAAAGCTTTATTGCATATATATACGCTAGGTGTTGTTTTGTAATGAGTATAAGTATTCTTCCCAATAAAATTTTATTGCACAATAAAAATCTATGCACTGAGTCTGGTAGAAGTGGTATTTCTCTAGTGAGAGAAATCTGGTTATATGATGTCTCCATTCTAAAATGTTGGGTATTGTTATTGTTTTCCAGTATCTCGGGATCAATTGCCTAGCTCCACTAATCATGATGTATGTGAGCATTTGTTTGTATTTACATCTTAGTTTAAGTGGTTTATTAAATAAGAAGGTTAGGGGGTCTAGTGGTAGTTCAAGTGTTAAGGCTTGGCTGATTTCTTTGCATAATGCTTGCCAGTAGGGCTCTCCCACCATATGTGCATCAGGGTACATTCTTGTCCACATCCTCTCCAGCAAGATGCTTCAGTGCATGGATAGATGTTTGCTAGCTTACTGTGAGTTAAGTACCATCTGCATAGTACCTTCATGTTAACTTCGGTAATATTCATTGACGAGGGAGATTTGCCCATCTGTTTAAATATTGTGTTCCATTCGGGCATCGTGATCATGAGATTTAGTTCCTTTTCCCACACTGTGGTGTAGGAGGGTAGTCTCGCGGAGTGTGGGGCATATCTATCAAACTCCGTATGGAGCTTAAAGCCCTGTGTTTCTGGTGAGCCTTCAGGCTCGCCAGAAACACCAGTTATGAAGCAGCGGTCTAAAGACCGCTGCTCCATAACCGGTCTGTCTGCTCTTAAGGAGGCGGACAGACATCGCCGCAATTGACACCGCCTGCTAGCGGCCGCGAATCTGCAGGGGGCGGCATTGCACCAGCAGTTCACAAGAGCTGCTGGTGCAATGCTGAATGCGGAGAGCGTATTGCTCTCTGCATTCTGCGAGTTCTGTCGGACATGATCCGTGGACAGGCCATTCATAAATAGGCTCCTGTATGTCTAATAATATTTTTTATATTAGTGATAAGTGTCCCCTGGTGTTATGTCTAGAGGCACACAGGGTTTCAAAACAAGTTAACGGTCTGGTGAGGTTCAGTCTAGATTTGTTATGATATATGTAATGAGAGAGCTGCAGATACGAATACCATTTATTGAATACTGGGGTGTCTTTGTTAGCAAGGTCAGTTTTAGACTTAAGTTTTCCACCTTCTAGTACTGAGTGGCAGAGTAGGTATGTATAGATATTGGTTGTTCTTAGTGGGGGATTATTGTAGTGAATAGGGAATTCTGGGTTACTAAGGAGTGGAGTTAGTGGTTATGGAATCGTAGATATGCTTTGTTGTTTGGTTAGTTAGTTGTCCCATGTTGTGAACGTGTCTTGGACTTCTGTGGGAGTAATGTGCAATGATTGTCTGTTTTGCTTCCCGATCCAACAGTCGCTTCGCAAGTGTTTTGACCCGCTAAGGTGGTGTTCAAGCATGACCCATTCTTTGCTGTCTGCATGCTTGCACCAATCTATTATTCTTACTAATTGTGACGCTTGCTTGTAATAAAGAATGTTGGGAACCCCAGTCCTCCATTGTATCTATTGCTACACATTGTATGCTTGGAGATTCTGGGCATCTCGCAGCCCCATATGAACGAGTTAGCTGTCTTTTGTACTGCATCTAGAAATGAGGGTGGCAGCTGGATCGTTATGGCTTGGAATATATATAATAAGCGGGGAAGTATATTCATTTTATAAGCTTGGATTTTCCCCAGCCAAGATAAATGTTTGTGCTTACAGCTGTCAAGGTCAGATTTTATATTTTTAAGTATTGATTGATAGTTATGTGTAAAAAGTGCCCCTGGGTTTTTAGTCATATCTACCCCAAGGTATTTTAAAGAAGCATGTCTTATTTCAAATTTATGTTCTCGCTCTATTGCATATAGGTCTGAGTCCAGTATCTCAACTCCCATAATTTCTGATTTAGAGGTGTTCATTTTAAAGTTTGAGTATGTGCCATACGTTGTTAGTATTTCTATCAATGCTCTCAATGAGTGCTATGGATTGGTTAGGGTGAGTAGGAGGTCGTCGGCATATAATGTCACTTTGTATTGTATCTGATTTATGAGTATTCACTGGATGTCATTTGTTTGTCTAATACGTGTGGCCAAGACTTCCATGGCTAGTACAAATAAAAGTGGCAACAGGGGACACCCCTGTCTTGTGCCGTTTTGTATGTCAAAGGTTTTCACAAAGATTCGTTCAGTTTAATTCTTGCTTTGGGTGTGTTATATAGAGCAAAGATTTTATCTATAATGCTGGTATTAAATCCGAATCTTAGCAGGGTATGGCGTAGGAATTTCCAGTTCAGTCTATCAAAAGCCTTTTCGGCATCTATGGCTATGAATAATGTGGGGAGTTTATTTGACTCAGCATATTCTATCAGGTTAAGGATTTTGCTTAGTGTTATCACGTGCTTCTCTCTGTGGGATAAACCCTGCCTGATTGGGATGAATTAAGTGGGGTAGTACTTTATTGAGTCGCTATAAGTTTGGCATAAATCTTTATATCTATATTTAGTAATGAAATGGGGCAAAAGTTGGAGGGTGTTTCTGGGGTTTTGCTTCTGTTCTGTTGAAAATGTTAAGCAGGTATGGCATTAGGACGTGCATGAACTTTTTATAGTATTGTACGGTAAAACCATCCGGGCCTGGGCTTTTGCCAACTGGTAGTTAGTTGTTTGATTGCTGTCGTTATTTCTGTACGGGTGAATGGGGTGTCCAATTCTTCAATTTGTGTTTTTTACAGTTGCGGTAAGGGTGTGTCATTTAGATAAGTGGACCTGTCAGTATTCCTGTCTCCTTTGTGCTCTGTGCGGTCTATGTTGTAGAGTGAAGTGTAAAATTCCCCAAATTGTGTTAGTATTTCCGGGGTAGTGTACGCTCTCTTACCCGTAGGTGTTTTCAATTCATGTACAAAGGTTTTAAACTTTTTCAGCTTAAGAGCCCTAGAGAGCAGCCTCCCTGCCCTGTTACTCTCAAAGTGAAAGCACTGTCTAGTCTTTAATGCTATTTGGATGGAATCTAGAATCAATAGATCCTGTACTGTTTTGCATGCTTCTTCTAGTTTGTTAGTGATTCTTTGGTCTGATGGGTTTTTCTTATGTTCGTATTCAATTTTGGATAGCGCATTTGTGTGTTCAAGGTATTTTTGCCTGGCTTGCTTTTTTATTCTGGATTTTCGTTCAATAAACTCCCCTCTCATGAAGCATGTATGTGCTTCTAACACAGTGAAAGGATCACTCTTGGGGAGGGAATTAAATATGAAGTATTCTTTGAGAGATTTTTCAATTTGGGCTATGGAGTCGGGAAGTAATAATAGGGTGTCATCAAGTTTCCATATAAATGGGTGCAAAGGGGCATCGGGCCAGCGAAACTGCAGAATGACTGCAGAGTGGTCCGACCATGTTGTATGTGATAATTTTAAAGATGTGATATGTGCTAAGCCACTTTGGTTTGTTAATATATAGTCTATTCTACTATAAGAGCGGTGAGGAGAGGAGAAAAAGGTATAATCTTTAGTGTTGGGATGCACGAACCTCCAAGAATCAAATAGATTTTGATCTTTTAGTATTTTCCAGAGTTGTTTCACTGTGCTTTTGGAGGTGGTTGAGTTCGGGTTAGAGCAGTATAATTTTGGCTGAAAAGGTATGTTGAAGTCTCCACCTATGAATATTGTCCTCTTAGAGAGATCTAGTACTTGGTTGAAGTACTTTAAAAAAAAAGGTAATTGCCTTGTGTTGGGGGCATAAAAATTGAACAGTGTCACCGGGGCCCCATACAATAACCCAAATAAGCTTAAAAATCTGCCTTCAGAGTCTGTTGTGGATTAAATATGTGTGAATGGGATATTTTTGCTAATCAAAATGCTTACTCCATTTGTTTTGCATTCGGAGGGACTATGGAAGTGTTGGGTAAATATAGTGCCAAAATATTTTTGTTCTTATGCTTTTTGGAAGTGGGTTTCCTGTAGGAACAATATGTCCCCTCTCTTCCTGTGTAGATCTAGTAGTGCCAGAGATCTTTTTTGTGGTGAATTGAAACCTTTTACATTTTGTGATATTAGATTAATTTGTTTACCTGAGCCTGCCATATGGTTGTGAGTGTTTGTTGGAATGGTTGTCAGTCTCTGTGTAAAATATATTGCTTCATGTGCCCTATTTTGGTCAAAATGTAAGCAAAAACAGTAACAGTGGAATAAATTAAAATAACATTTTCTAACTTAAGCCTCCTAGAGGCATTCAATAGTAACACATTGCAAAAAAAAAAGCATGAATCCTTTTAGTCATAAACTTTTAGGATTTTTGTGGTGGTAATCAGCTCCTTAAACAATACATATATTAGAATACAGTATCTGCCATTGAATAATTGTTACTGTCCTTGGGATTGTATCAGTAGTCCTTCTGATGATCTAGGAGAATTGTTAACAGTCTATTTGGTGGTGTACATAGCTTTGTAGAATCTCTGCCTGTGGAGGCTTTACAATGTTGCTGTTCTGTGGAGTGAATTAGAGTAGTGAAGATGCTCTTTAGGATAGTGTATTCAGAGCGTGCCTCTTGTGGGTTCCTGGAGAAGAATTGGTCTGGTCTTTTCTTGAAGAGATTGATTGCTGCAGCTGGTGCTCTCTCTCTGGTGGAGAATTGTGGTCTCTGCCAGTGTTCTCGCTGGGGTCATTGGCTCTTGTGATATGCTTGTTGTGTATCAGCTGGCATGAAACATTCTAGAAGGTCTAGGTCCAGTGATTTGCAGATGAGCGCCACATCAGCTAGTGTTCTGCACGTTATTTTTCTGTTTTAATGAAGCACATAAAACTGGAAGGGAAACCCCCATCTGTAGAGGATATTTTTGTTCCTGCGGAAGGTTATGAGTGGGTTTAGTTCTCTGCATCTCTGTAGGGTGCGAGGTGAGAGGTCAGCATAAAACTGGAGTACATTACCCCTAAAGCGTACAGTTTGATGTTTCTGTGAAAGGTTTAATAGTTCCTCTTTTTCTCTAAACTGTCAAAATTTAATTATTATGTCCCTTGGTGGAGCTGTATCTGGCGGTTTAGGTCGCAGTGCTCTGTGTGCTCTGTCCCATTGTATATCCTCAGATGTGGGAGTGCCTTTCAGGTGTTGAAAGAGTGTAGGGAGGTATGTATGCGAATAGGTCCTTTGGTATAACTGATTCTAGGATGCCCCTGATTCTCATATTTTTTCTGCCGCTGCAATTTTCAAGGTCTTCGATTTTATCATGTAGGGTATCTATGAGATTCTTTTGTTGCGTTGTCTGTTCTTGTATTTGATCTACTTGGTCGCGCATACTGTCTGAGTTGTCTTCTAGAGCTTCAACTCCACCCAAGCAAATAAATCTCTTGCTTGTTAAATCTCTTGCTTGCTAATTCTGCACATTCCTCTTTCATTCATGTTCGTATAATTTCTGCTATGTCTTGCTTAGACACCAGCGAAGTCAGCAGTGAAGTGGGTGTGGTTTATTAATAGGGGATATGCTGCATGCATTGAAAAGGTCTCTTTCCAGAGAGTTTGGGAGCTCAGGTTCTGAGCTGGGGGATGTGCGTGTGCTTGCTGCGAAAAAATTGCTCACAGAGGATTCTTTTGCCACTGTTGCTTTAGTGAATTTTGCAAGTTTGATTAACTTTTTAGTGGCCATTATTAATTCTGAGGATCTATCCAAGTTAGTTAGGGTTCTGAGGGTGTGCTTGCCTGTTTTCACAGATGTTGTTGGAAGACAGCTGAGGCCTTAATCTTTTATCAGTTATGTACTAGTATACAGGTATATGTGCATATGCAGTTTGGCAAATTTTTGATCAGGCGTGGCAGTGGTGAATCAGAGGAAAGTGTTTAGATTCCTGTACTTGTAGTTTCTGATCATGCAGTGTTTTATGTGGATAATAGAGCCTCTGTGTAGCACCCTTTATTGTCAACCCACTTCCCCCTATAACTGCAACGCAGTTTTGGAGCTATATGATAGGTTCTACCCTGTATTAGGGCTGTATCTCAGCCAAGGGTGGCTGCCAGTCTGTGGAGTACTCCTACTTAAGTAGTTGGAGGCCTGAGTAAAATTATATTGGGGCCCGTCTGTTAGACTTGTGGTTACTCACTGCCTGACTATGCCGTTTTCAGCGTTGGGTCTTCTGAGCCGCAGACCAGCCAATTTTGCCTTGGGGCTAGTTAGACCACTACTTCATCCCTGTAGACAACCTCCAGTCAAATTAAGGCTGTTATTGCAGCTACCACCTCAGGATTTCGTTGCCCGTTTGTTTCTGGGCCTTTTAGGATGGCGGCCGGCAAATGTGGTGTCTCAGGGATAAGGGGTGAGTTACCATATGATCCTCTTGATCTCGGTGCTATTTGGGACCATTCTCACAGGCAGGATTATTCACTCTCTAAGAATCCTGTTAGGCAGAGTGTCTATAGGCTTCTCCGAAGGGTGCCATGGCTTGTTATGGGAGCTGATGTTACGGATCTCTGGTATTATGAGGGCATCTTAGTCGCTACCGGCTCCGCCCCCTGGCATTACTATTTATAGCTCATAAGAGATACTCTCTGATGAACTAGGGACCATGACAACTTATTTTATTGGACAATAAGTCTGATTTTGTATGTTGACATGGAGGACATATGATGCTACATATTGTTCTGACTTGCCCACAAACATGCCAGCTGTTACCTTTAAATTTCTGTCAATGACATTTTACTGCCTGACACACTTTATCATATGCCATAGTGATTGCACCATTATTTCTTAAAATGATGTGTTCTATCCTGTATTAAAATTTTATTTATGTTTTATAATGTTTATGCTATTTGCTACCCTCATAATAATTTATGTATGACCTTTAGACATCACTTTTCATTTACATTAGGAGCCATATGCTGTTTTGCCTAGCCTTAGAAACAAATGCCAACGGTTGCCTTTAAATATTTATTAATGACACTTAACTGTCTATGAAGAGTTCCTGATGTTACAATAAGCTACTATATGCCATAGTAATGTTACCATTTTTTAAAACTAAAATGATGTGTTGCAGATAATTAGTAGTATAATTTTACTTTTATTATATTTGCTGTCCAGAGATTGCATTTGCATTTGCATTTGAGATTCTGAAAGTTTTTTTTATTATTTTGTTAATTTTTATTGAGAAAAATAGAAAAGATAAACAGTAAACGGACAGTGACATTCATCTTAATCTGATACAAAGAGCAGTACATTCTATCCAAATACATTAAGAAATGTTGCTGTCTAGGTTAGTTCACGTACCACTTCACAGTATCAATTGTCCGTTATAACTTAAACAATATAGGAGTTCAAATGAACTCTTATAGGTCTTAGGTACTTAATTGAATGAGATTTCCATAACTGAAAGTGAATAGGTTTAACTATAGGGGCACCAGAGGGGGGGGGGGAGAGGTAGGGGGGAAGAAGAGAAAGCAAGGGAGAAGGTAGAGAGGTTGAGAGGGTTCAAGAGCAGGAGAGGGAGAGGGAAGAGAGAAGGAGAGAGAGAAGAGAAAGGAATACGAGGTAGGGTTTGTGTTGCGGCGAGTGGGCCTCCCTGGGCAGGGTACTGTCAACGTATGTATGGGTCGAGTCCAGTGGAATCAGCTGCCATGTAGTGCTTGTTCCCAGTAAAGTTTAACATCTAAGAAATAATTAAGTTTTTTCCTTTTGAGATACCCATATTCTTCTAAATTTAAGAGCTCAGTGGTTCTATCTATCCAAGTTTGCTTGGTTGGAATCATTTTAGATTTCCATGCTATCGCTATCAACGAGTGTACTCCATTTAGTCCGATTTGTAAAAGATGTGATCGAAGCCGGCAGTAGTTCGTAGGGATATCATTAAGTAGAGCTATCTGGGGGGTCAATGTAAATTCCTTATTAAGGATCTGTCTGAAGTGAGACTCTAAGGTCTTCCAGAACGGCTGGAGAGCCTGGCAGCTCCACCAAATATGTATTAGAGTTCCTGTTCCTTCACATTCCCGCCAACATCTACGTGATGCCTCTGGGTATATAGTATTTAATCTGGCCGGGGTAAGGTCCCACCTTGCAAGTATCTTGAGTTCTAATATTTGCGGGGAGACCAATGAAGTGGTTCAGTTGTGCAATTTTTATCCAAGAAGGGAATCTCGGGCTGTTACAGCAATGGGTTTATCCCTAGACAACAATTTCCCCCCCCTCTGTCATTTTGGTGAGAGGCATGGAGATCCCCCATTCCGATGATCTCCCAAAAACGTTGTTCAGATCCCCTGTCAGTTTCGAATTGAACGGTATCGGAACATAAATGTGTGTGTCGAGGAGATATTTCTATTTGGGGACAAAAGTTTATCCCATGAGTCAAATAAATGCTTATGTATATCTAAGTTGTTGTAGTGAGCCGGTCTGTGGTCTTGGGGTACCCAGCATATTGTTCCCGCACTAAGATCGGATATCCGGGAGGCCGAGTCCTCCATCTCTCTTGGAACTATATAGGGTAACCCTGTTAACTCTTGGTTTATGTTTGTTCCAAATGAATGTGTTTATGGATGTTTGTAATTGACGCAGGTACCAGTTAGGGATCTTTATGGGTAGGGCCTGTAAGATATATAATATCTGGGGAAATGTGGTCATCTTCATAGAGTGGATGCGAGCCCACCATGAGAGAGGCTTTATGCTCCATCGCTTGAGATCATCTTGGATTTTTTTGAGTAGGGGAATGTAGTTATATGCGAAGAGTGAGGAGTTATTTTGTGTTATATGGGTCACTAAATATGAGATTGTGAATGTTTTTAACATACAATATTTCTTTGAGTCTTTGTACACAATCTATGGCACTACTTTATTGCAATTCCTTTAGTCAATTTATATAGTTTTTATAGACTGAATGATATATTATTGCATCTCAATAATATAGATTGAAGGTGGTGCTATACATTGTATTACATACAATGTTATTAGGGAAAGGTGTCCCAGTTAAGGATACATCTATAGCATTCAGTGCAATAAGAGGTAAATTGTTAAAACGTTAAAAGTATTTGAAAATTTGGGGTGATTCAGCTAGTCCAAATAATTTTTATTAGGTCATGATTATATTGCTAGAATATAATAAGGGTTGCTTTATGATATAATGGACCAGATTACAAGTGGAGCGTTATTTAACACGCCTGCTTGAGCGTTAATTTCGCTAGAAGTAAGCTTTTTGTGTGCGTCGGGTTGCACTCGTTTTACAAGTTGTGTGTACACTGTTTTCGCTATTGTGCTAACCATATGAGCGTAAAATGCAAAATTTAGAATATCGTGCACGCAATAACGTACTCCCCCAATATAATTCAATGCAGCTGAAAAAGTGGAAAAAACTTAACACCCTACTCTCACGCAAACCTGACTGCATATTCTCAAGTGTGCTAACCTGACATGAAAATATTAAAATTTAACATTCCAATGTTTTTCACATATAAGAATATGTTCTATTTATTCATACATACTTATTTCTTTATATATCTGGTGTTGTTTTGGTACAGTCTATTTCTATACCTACTATATATATATATATAGATGATATATATATATGTCTATATATGTATACATATGTATTTATGTGTTTATATGTGTGTGTATGTATATATATATATATATATATATATATATATATATATATATATAAAATAAACAAGGGAGGGTCCAGCACAGGTACAAAATTTGCAGTAATAATTTCTTGTGGGGTGCACGCACGTCAGAGGGTCCTGCACACCTCTAATAGAAGCAAATCCAAAAGGAAAATGTCAGCACCAACAGTTCATCAAAGTGTTGTCTTTATTTTACAGTGACATTGAAGACAAAAAGCAGCAACGTTTCGGATCCATCTGATCCGAAATGTTGTTTCTTTTTGTTTTCAATGTCACTGTAAAATAAAGACAACACTTTGATGAACTACTGTTGGTGCTGACGTTTTCCTTTTGGATTTGCTTTTATATATATATATATATATATATATATATATATATATATATATATATATATATAAAGTTCAAAGTAGGAGCGCACTCGCCGGGTCTTAAATAAGATACTTTAATACATTAGTTTAGTGACGTTTCGGGGTAGTTAGCCCCGTCCTCAGACCATTAAAAGCATTACAAATTAGAATACATTTTATACTTTACCCACCACCATCACCACGTAGCTACCGGAAGTGTCCCCGGCGTCCTGCATTACACACTGCGCAGGTCCGCCGGTTGTCATAGTAACCAATATAGTTTACCTACGAAAATGGAGCAAAAACATGTTAATCACACTTGTTATCATCTTTAGTCCATTATTACATATACCAATGCAATGTAAACATGAGTAGCATCAGAAGTAACCTTGTATGTTCGGTCCTTAAGCTAAACAAAAGTTCCGGTATATTAGACATTGCCGCTGCGCAGGTGCGTCGGTTGTCACGGCAACCGTTACTGTATACCTACGTCAGTGGGGTCTCCAATTCTGTGATACATGTAATAGTAATACCTAATCTATGGTGGGTTAACACCTATTTGTATGGACTTATGGTTATAAGCAGAATTGTAACCGCTATCTCCTAGTTTTTATTATGTCTTATATATATGTGTCCTATACCAGTTGTCCTACAAGAAAGGGGAAAGAGGTCAACTGGTATAGGACACATATATACAAGACATAATAAAAACTAGGAGATAGCGGTTACAATTCTGCTTATAACCATAAGTCCATACAAATAGGTGTTAACCCATCATAGATTAGGTATTACTATTACATGTATCACAGAATTGGAGACCCCACTGACGTAGGTATACAGTAACGGTTGCCGTGACAACAGACGCACCTGCGCAGTGGCAATGTCTAATATACCGGAACTTTTGTTTAGCTTAAGGACCGAACATACAAGGTTACTTCTGATGCTACTCATGTTTACATTGCATTGGTATATGTAATAATGGACTGAAGATGATAACAAGTGTGATTAACATGTTTTTGCTCCATTTTCGTAGGTAAACTATAATGGTTACTATGACAACCGGCAGACCTGCGCAGTGTGTAATGCAGGACGCCGGGGACACTTCCGGTAGCTACGTGGTGATGGTGGTGGGTAAAGTATAAAATGTATTCTAATTTGTAATGCATTTAATGGTCCAAGGATGGGGCTAACTACCCCGAAACGTCACTAAACTAATGTATTAAAGTATCTTATTCAAGACCCGGCGAGTGCGCTCCTACTTTGAACTTTTGCATAATTATTTGATTGCACCCGGGCATTTTACAATATAGAAAATGAGTGCAGTGCCCTACATACAATTGATATATATATATATATATATATATATATATATATATATATATATATATATATAAAAATGTCTGTGAATACATATAAACACATATAAATACATAAATACATCTGTACACATATATACATTTATAGACATAAGGCAGAACTATCAGAAAGATAAAAGGAGCGCAGCTCCAATTTGATCACATTTATTGGTAAAACAGAGCACACAATACATGCTCACTTAATAGCGGAGAAGGGTGTCCGTAGTCCACAGCATTCTTGGCCGTTAGCGTCCTACACCACGTGACCGCGCTAGTGTGGTGTAGGACGCTAAGGCAAAGAACGCTGTGAAGGCACTAACAGCTGTGTTTTTAATCAACTTGGGCCACCAACTGCAAGTTATATTCAAGCAGAAATCCAGACTGACTGTGAGTGCATGCCTAAGGACTACGGACTCTTTTCCGCTTTTTTTGCCATATTTTTTAAATATTTTTTATTGTGGTTTTATTATGAGTGTAACTGTACTTTGTAATGTATTTTTGATGTGTTTTGTGACACTTTTTTGTTTCATGAAACAATTAATCAGAGATCTGAGGTTGCGCTGACCCAACACGCGTTAACTTCAATTGCACTCGAACTTGTAATACGAGTGCAAACATCCACGATGAACCCCCTTTCGCTTGCGCGTAACTGTTAGCGCTACTCTCATATTCTAGCCCAAAGTGAATATTACCAAATGTCCATAATCAGTATTGATTTTTGGGTGTATTTCCTTTACAACATATTGCATTTTTATTGAGTTACCTCTTTACCTATGATCCAATTGTATATTTATGATAAAAACAAGCAACACCATTTATTCAAATGTATAGATAATGTACTAATCTTATGACACTACCCTTGATTTTAATTATTCATATATTTTATGTTTTTAATGGAGTGTTATAGATGTATTCTTTAAATGAAATTTAAGATTTTGTAAATATATATATATATATATATATATATATATATAAACAAACAACAAAGTATTAGCGCACATCCAAAATGAAACCACACTTATTTTGATATAAAGTCTGCAAAAAATGCCTGTTTAAAACTCTATACTCTTAAATAATATTGGGATCTTAGTCACACAATATGGCCATATTCTGCTCAGCCAGTCACCACTTACAAGGTGTCCCAAAATAGACTGGTCCTAACACTATAAATTTTCACATACAGTATATTACAGAGAAAAATACAATATCTTGGGACAAAATATCCACAGATAAGCCCCAAAAGCGCTCCTAACAGGGGGAACTTAAAGACCTACTACAATATGTTAATATTCAATATAGACATATAACTCAGTCTAAAACACAAAATATAACTGCCTGTCCTAAAAATGAAAAAGAGGTCCCTCAAAACCTCTCTTGAAAATGTAGGTACAGGAAGATGCAGGATGGTGCTGTATATGGTGTGTATGGCACCTATTAAAAATGATTATTATTATTACTAAAATGCATGAAGAGGTGAGAAACCCCACATAAAGAGCTATCCTAACAATTAAAATGACATTCGAAATACAATAAAATTAACGTAAAAAAATACATATAAGATACACATAAAATTCATATAAATTTCATATAAAATTCATACAAGATCTATGTTCATATGAAATTCCTATCAAGGTCCATGTAGAGAAATATAATTATATATTAAAATATTTAAAAGTTCATGAGACCATCAGTTCAAATTAGTGAAGTACACCCAGTTAGATGTACACTTACTTTCAGCAACCTCAATCAATATGAGGTAAGTAGATTGTATTGATCAGGCACCTCCCTGAGTATGGATCAGGATGTCAGTAGATTAAAGAATCCTCAGATTCCAGTGCTTGTAAGTTAAACAAATTATTGGAAAGCACTGGGACATATTGAAAAAAAAAGATGATTTTCTACGAGACAGGATAGGATTAAAACCGAACTGTATCTTTAGGAGAAATAAAAATCTAAAAACAATAATAGCTCCAAGTCAATTAAAGGAACAAGATGTCAACAAAACATGGTTAACAACAGGCACAAAAGGTTTTTACAAATGTAATAGACTTAATTATATATCTTGTGAACACATGTATAACGAAAATAAACTGACTAGATTAGTTTGCTCCACCTCGAATGAAAAAAAGTATGAGCTCAAGAGTCTGGTGAATTGTAAAACCATGTTTGTGGTATACCTCCTACAATGTAGTTGTAATTTACAATACATTGGGAGGACCACAAGGCCATACAAAAAATGGCTATATGAACATGTCACTAATATAAAAGCTGGCCTAAAATCACACAATTTATCTGATCATTACAAATTGGCTCACAACCAAAACCCTAATTGTCTCAAAGGTACTATCTTAGAACAGGTTCATATGGGTAAAAGAGTGGGTAATAGAGAAATCCTACTTAGACAAAGAGAGACTTATTGTATACATGCCTTTAATACTAGAGTACCATCAGGTCTAAATAAAGACATTGATGTGGCAGCCTTTTTATAAAAATATGATGATGTATTTGTCTGCCCTAAATATAATATAATATTTTTATCCTTTTTAAATTTGTATATACTGTGTATATATATATATATATATATATATATATATTATTTTTTTAAGTATATTCTCTATGAATTCTAATTGTTTTTATATAAATGAAAGAAATGTATTTTATTTATTTATATCTTATCCTTTTTGTTTTTGTACCTTTTATGTAATTGTTTTAGATATAAAGAGCTATAATATATAATATATAGAATCACTGGCTGCTCCTCCGTAGCAACAGGCTGCTATGCTGGGTAGCCTTGTATACGTGATGACGCTGACATTTATGATGTCAATCCTGGAGCATTCCCGGAAACAGGGGATACCTTCCCATCAAACAATTAGTATCAATGCCTCACAGCGGTATATAAAGGAGATACAATCCGCTGTTTAGACACCTCTGATGAAGAAGGGTATCTATTGATATTTTATTCCCTTCAAAACGCGTAAGGTTAAGAGGCAGAAGGCCTCACCCAGATTGGGATCATTTTAGATGGTAATATTTTGAATGTTGGCTTGTTGATTCTTATCCTATCATTGTATTGGGATAATTATTATTAACACCTTATATATACCTCATAGCATTGAGGTTAAATAGTGTGAGTTGAATAATCCTCTTTTTATCTTTATGTTCATTTCAATAAACGGTATAACGCTATTAGCCCCTTCTGGCTTGTATTTGTTTTCCCTATCTGTGGTTGCAACGGCCTGAATATGGAGGGGGAGTTTTTGAAGAGAGACATACTGAGACTGGAAGTTTCTGAGCTTACAAGCACTGGAATCTGAGGATTCTTTCATCTACTGACATCTTGATCCATACTCTGGGAGGTGCCTGATCAATACAATCTACTTACCTTACATTGATTGAGGTTGCTGAAAGTAAGTGTACATCTAACTGGGTGTGAAGATCATTCTATTTTGGCGTACTTCACTAATTTGAACTGATGGTCTCTATCATGAACTTTTAAATATTTTAATACATAATTATATTTCTCTACATGGACCTTGATAGGAATTTCATATGAACAAAGATCTTGTATGAATTTTATATGAAATTTATATGAATTTTATGTGTATCTTATATGTATTTTTATACGTTAATTTGATTGTTTTTCTAATGTCATTTTAATTGTTAGGATAGCTCTTTATGTGGGGGTTCTCACCTCTTCATGCATTTTAGTAATAATAATAATCATTTTTAATAGGTGCCATACACACCATATATAGCGTGTTGAGCCTTGTTTCGCCTTCAAAATATCTTGAATTCATCTAAGCATGGATTCAACAAGATGCTGAAAACATTGTGGAGGTATTGTGTACCATGCAGACATTAGTGTGTCACGCAGCTTCTGGAGATTTGACGGAGGTGTAGGCCTCCCATCTAACACATACCTAAATTCCAAATTTCCGAACAGAACCGAATCCAGACAAATTTATTTGAATATGAAAGAATCCCAATGAATCCGAAACAAATTAATTAAAAAAAATTCCGAATTCGAATCGATCCGAACCGAAATTCGAAAACATCCGAATCGATCCGAACCTAAACAAATTTTTCAGCAATGCACAAGTCTAGACATCATATATAGTGGATTTTGAGAATTAGATCATTATCTCTTGAGAGTCCACACAACATTTTTTAGGACTATATTTGAAATAATATTATTTGTAATCATATATTACCACTGTACTGATATGCTGTATGCATTTGTGCTATACATATGGTAACTATAATACTCTAGGAAATGGGTAGCGCCACAGTTTATATTGTTACTATTTTATCTTCACCTTTTTTTAAGGGCTATGAAAGTCAAAAATTTTCTTTCATGATTCAGATAGAGCATACAATTTAAAACAACTTTCTAATTGGCTTCTATTATAACATTGCCTTCATTCTCTTGGTATCTTTTGTTGAAAAGCAGGGATGTATACTTTTAAGCCGGCCCAATTCCGGAGCACTATATGGCAGCAGTTTTGCAAGAATGTTATCTATTTGCAAGAGCACTAAATGGCAGCACTATTTCCTACCATGTAAGCGCTCCAGACACCGACCTAGGTAACTCTTCAACAAAGAATACTATGGAAATGAAGCAAATTTGATAATAGAATTAAATTGGAAACTTTTTTGACTGAATCACAAAATAATTTTTTGGGCGTTTTATATCCCTTTAATGATGGATTTAAATGAATTGAGTCTGCAATTAAAAATGTCTTATCAGTTTTACAAATAACATCTTAAACTCCAAAATTATTTCTTGAGATCATAATTGTACATTCTCATGATCATATTTAATTTGTGTAGTAATGCTGCCATTTAAAAGTGGGATATGAGCTAATTTATTAATTATTACTACTACTGCTAATAATAATAATAAAAAAAGTATAACATATATAACTGTTATATTAAAACGTTATAATGTAGAAGGAATGTCAGGTTTTATGTAGATGCTTGTTGGGGTACAATAAAGGATAAATGTTTTCCAAGGGTAAAAATATAACCATATTTCCAGAACCCAAGAAAGGTTTATGAGGATTACCTGTTAACCATCAACACAATGAAAGAATTCTAGTATTTCTAGCAAATTATGTTATTTATATTTTACATACAAATATCACCATCTAGTGGTCACTTTATAGAACACCAGGATCCATGGTTCACAACTTCACAAAAAGATTTGATTAACCATACATGGATTTTTCCCACTGTTCAGTGTGAATGTATCTTGTGTGTGTGTGTGTGTATATATATATATATATATATATATATACACACACAGATATTGCGCTTGTGTGCCCATTTAACTCTTTCTTTCCATTTTTGTAAAGCATTAGCAGCATATTTCTGTCTCTTCTTTTTGGATCTCTGTGACCCCGCCCTCCCTTATTTAGTGCCAGTTTTGCTCTCCTTTCTGTACTATATATATATATATATATATATATATATATATATATATATATTATATATATATATATACACTGTATATATATCTAAACTATAATCGTGTTTGTAACGCTCCCGCCCCCGTCTCAGCAGTTGCGCATGCATCCTCAAAGGAATGTTGGATGCGCGCAGCCACCGCAGCGCAAGACAGCTTCAGGAGCGCCAACTCTCAGCTGTAGCATAAAAGCTGAGAGCTTTAGCTCCTGAAGCTTCAGGCATCTGCCGCATATGGAGCCGGTGCTCTGCCTTCATATGAGGCCAGATGTCTGATCATTACAGACGGTGACGCTGTGTGTGTCACCGTCTATAACGATCTTCTGCTGGTGCCGGCGGGATGTGTGGGCGGCTCAGCAGGGAAGGGGAGGGAGTGCCATAATACAAAAAAAAAAGGACAGGGGGAGAGAGAGCAAAGAGAGAGAGAGCAAAAGAGAGGGGAGAGAGCAAAAGAGAGGGGAGAGAGGGAGAGTAAATGAGAGGGGGAGATGGAGAGCAAAAGAAAGGGGAGGGAGAGAAAAAGAGGGGGGGAGAGGGAGAGCAAAAGAGAGGGGAGGGAGGGAGAAAAAGAGAGGGGGGGAGAGAGAGCAAAAGAGGGGGCGAGAAAGCAAAAGAGGGGAGAGAGAGAGAACAAAAGAGAGGGGAGAGAGAGAGCAAAAGAAAGGGGAGAGAGAGAGCAAAAGAGAAGGGAGAGAGAGCAAATGAGAGGGGGGAGAGAGAGCAAAAGAGAGGGGGGAGAGGGAGAGCAAAAGAGAGGGGGAGGAGGGAGAGCAAAAGAGAGGGGGGGAGAGAGAGCAAATGAGAGGGGGGAGAGGGACAGCAAAAAGAGAGGGGGGAGAGGGAGAGCAAAAGAGAGGAGGGAGAGAGAGCAAAAGAGAGGGGGAGAGAGAGCACAAAAGAGAGGGGGATAGAGAGCGCAAAAGAGAGGGGGAGAGAGAGAAAAATAGAGGGGAGAGAGAGCAAAATAGAGGGGAGAGAGAGGGCAAAAGAGCAGGGGAAAGAGAGAGCAAAAGAGAGGGGAGAGAGAGCAAAAGAGAGGGGGAGAGAGAGCAAAAGAGACGGGGAGAGAGCGCAAAAGAGAGGGGGAGAGAGCAAAAGGGAGGGGGGAGAGAGAGCAAAAGAGAGGGGGAGAGAGAGCAAAAGAGGGGGGGAGAGCAAAAGAGAGGGGGAGAGAGAGCAAAAGAGAGGGGAGAGAGTGAGCAAAAGAGATGGGAGAGAGAGAGCATAAGAGAGGGGGAAGGGAGGGGGAAGATAGAGCAAAAGAGAGGGGGGAGAGAGAGCAAAAGAGAGGGGGGGAGAAGGAGCAAAAGAGAGGGGGGAGAAGGAGAGCAAAAGAGAGGAGGAGAGCAAAAGAGAGGGGGGAGAAAGAGTGCAAAAGAGAGGGGGAAAAAGAGAGCGCAAAAGAGAGGGGGAGAGAGGAGAGAGAGAGCAAAAGAGAGGGGGAGAGGGAGAGCAAAAGAGAGGGGAGAGAGAGCATAAGAGAGGGGGGAGAGAGAGCAAAGGAGAGGGGGGGGAGGGAGAACAAAAGAGGAGGGAGGAAGAGCAAAAGAGGGGAGAGAGTGCAAAAGAGGGGGGAGAGAGAGCAAAAGAGAGGAGGGGGAGAGAGCAAAAGGGGTGGTAAAAGAATCCACCTGGATGGACAGGTGGATTCCGAAAATGGCAGGGTGGTTCCATCACCACAATAGACTGCCCTCTGGGCAGGCTTTCCCACTAGTGTATATATATATATATATATATATATATATATATATATATATATATATATATATATATACACATATATATATATATACACACTAGTGGGATATATATATACTCCAAATAACAAGGAAAAGGAAGGAAGGAAGGCACTCTCTCCGTTTCAATAGCTTTATTTAGGTACACGTTTTCGGGGGCTCCCCTGTCCTCAGACCACTTACAATATACCACCACAGCACATTAATTTATAATGTTTCACCTCCACCGTGAGCAATCACCGTCAGAGCCCCCAGCGTCCGTGTAACGCAACTGCGCAAGCGCGCCCGGAGTTAGGGAGAGCCGACAGGGACAAAAGTAAAGTGCAAAGTTAAAACAAACATACAGCGTTAAAAGCAACAAGCGGTACATACAAGCAGGCAATCAATATTCATAGCAACGATAACATCATATGCAGGCTTACAATTTTAGACAATGGTCATGATTTAGCATGTATGGTGGCAAAACAGATTAAACACATACTGCGTGATACACATTGGAGCCGATGTCATAAGAACATAAAATGACACCCCACTAAGTCATAACTATTACTCATTCTTTCAATTCTGCAATTTCATAAAAATATACTGTGTTAGTCAATATCTACTAACCCTCGTATCACTATGGTGGCCCTAAACCATCTACAGGCAACCTCAGCTAAACCTCATCATAGCCCTCAAAACAGCATGTCACTTGCAATCCTACAGATTTCTATACTGCATAGTGATAATGATATGGTGTTAAAGGGGACATACTCCCATATGTTGATCATACTATTACCAATGTAAAAGGAAACATTTTTTTGCCCACAATAATCAAACTGTTATACACATAGTTAAATACATAGTCAAAATGCTGACATCGAAAATTCATCAGATAATCCCTTCTGTCAGTATATTTATGAAAATCTTAGCAGTATTCTCCAAACAATGTGTGAGTATATGGCAGGGAATATATTTAACAATCTTCCTTTAGACTGAACCCACAATCAATATACTTCTACTAAGACAACAAATAAAATTAATATAAATACCTGAACTCTTTTATTTAGTTAATATCCATGAACATTTTTGAAATATATTTGCAATAAAAGGAATATGAAATAATATTATATGCGCTTGAAAACTATTTAAATATGCTATGCAAAGTTCATACACGCTTACCTTTAAAACCAACCTTATTTATAAATAGCCTTTAACATCCAAGCAACAGTGCTTATAATCAATAGGGTAATATATATATTCTGCTATTTAACTGCAATTTATCCTAATACAAAATTAACTTACAATATCAGAACTTGCACAGATGAGTTACTTAACAAATCAGATACAGATTTAAACAATATGTAGGCTGTGACTACCAATTTAAAATACAATATACACTTCTGAATTATTATTATATATTTGCATAGATGAAACAATTTAAGATTGGGATTTGTTTAACAATACATAGGCTATGAAATGCTAACTTAAAATCCAAACTATTTCTTTAACTCTGCTACATACAGCAATAGTAAATGCTTACTTTAAATGCTTACATACAGATATGCAGGCTAAGAGCTATCTAAAACAATGACACACAGTTTAAAAGTATAATCTGCTCTTTAAATCTATTAACTGTAATGGCTATGCATATAACTTATCTTACATGAAACCTTGTATACATCACCAAATAAACAGCAATCCAGTTTCCAATGTTTCTTAACGGATCCAATTTCACCTCAGAAATTCAAAATTTGGGGATAATGCATATGGAGTCCAATAGTAGGTGTGTGTGCTTTAATAATAACTACAGTAGTTATTCCTTCAGGAGCAGCCAACAACCTCTTTCATCAGTCTCTATGCTGGGGTTTAAATCATTTGATCTCACCCCTCCCCGTTTTTGATTATTATCAGTCGTTGGTGAATATTGGAAACGCCCACGGCCTTGTCTTGGATTGGTTCTTTGCAACTGAACATGGATTGGTTTATTTGGTAAGTGTGTTGTCAAGGAAAATGCATCCTTGCAACAACCAATCATCTCATGGCTGCAATTTCGCATCATAACACTAGGTGGCAGCAGACATACAAACAAAACAAATTCACCTTTACATTTCTAAAACATTTTTAAGCAAGTTAATTATTTTCATAAAATGGTTATTTAATCAGATTACACTCTCTGCATTAATCATATATAACCCCAATTACAGATGGTTAATATTAGGTTATTTTTTTCTGATTATTCTGATACCAAATATGTTATATTATTAACATTTTATTATATTAAGGCAATTTAATACTGCTAATTATTAGCTTAAAATGCATTATAATTTTATCAGTATCCTGGCATTTATATATAAATAATAGCCTATTTTGAATTCAGTATTGTATTGTATTCCAACAAGAATATGCCATATTTTATGTTTCTAATAAGCACAGGATGTATGAACCTTCTTCATGCAGATCTGAGATTATATGTCTGAAAAATATTAACAATACAGAGGTTATTAAACATTTTTGACTGACTAAAACAGTTACCTCCCAAGCTTAGCAAATATCCATGTAATAATAGAGAATTAGACAATTTCCCAAATTTCTATATTTAATACATTCTGAGGCATGCATTCAAACAGAAAAAAAATGATTGTTTGCTGTATGTTCAGTAGGTTTTCAGAGTCACACCTTAGCATTTGTTTGTTGGCTAAGGCCTCCACTGCCCCACATGGGGTCCTCTGCACCTAAGTGCAAATGCTGTAACTCTTACAAGATTTGTCACCTGAGCTAGATTCTTAGGTATATTGGGAGGGGTAAATAGATTTTATCTCACATTCCCAAGCAATCACACATATGGTTTCTGAAACTGTGGCTACATTTTAATTAAAACAAATGCCTTAATGTCAAGCCTTTGGAGACATCCTGGAGATGTGTATTCAGAATTTTACCTGTGTAAATTTTCAGTTCCTTGCGTTTATACAATTGCATAATTTAGCATATTGAGTGTGGGAGATCTCTTAGAAATAATCCTTTGTTCTATAAACAATGTGCACATCCACAGACTTATTAAATAAAGACAAATATACTTCTATATATTATTTAATAATATTTCAAATACCTTGACATAAATCCCCCTTCCAATTTTAAATAGATGTAGGACACATGTATTTAAATTGGCTTAAAGTCAATGGTATTCAGTTTGGATGTTGATCGTACGCACTATAGACAGTCTTCTATGTAAATAGTCTGTCAATTTTGAGCCTTCATGTTCATCAGCTGGTCATCTTCAAACTACAGTATGTCTTTAGTGCATTTGGGGATATGACACTTCATTCTCCCTCTATGACTTGTAGTTGGGATCTGGGATGACATGCCCGCAATTGATTGATATGGACCCATTTATCTATCAAACTTTCATTTTTGGGGATCCTTATTTTATAGACCACTGGAGATATTTTGTCAGTAATGACAAAAGGACCTTTCCATGAGGGAAGAAATTTCTTCTCCCTAACCTGATCTCTTCCAAAGTTATAAAGTTAGACTTTATCATTTATTTCATATTCCTTTTTGGACGTTTTGAGATCATAATAGGTTTTAGTGGCAGTTGCGGCTCTTTCTAAATTCCTTTGAGCAAATGCAAAGGCATATTGCAGGTGCTTTCTTAGGTTTTCCACATATTGATGTGTATTGGCAGCGTTTATCAAGTTTTGGTCTGATGTACGGTACAGTAGATGCTGAGGTAGAACCAATCTTCTACCAGTCATCAGTTCAAAAGGTGACATTTTGGTAGCACTACTTGGAGTTGCTCTTAATGCCATTAAGACTAGAGGTAGTTTTACATCCCAGTCTTTACCTGTTTCACTCACAAACTTTTTGAGGATTTTAACAATGGACTGGTTTTAACGCTCTACACCACCACTTGAGGCAGCTCTATAAGCAATATGGAGCTTTCTTTTTACCCCTAGTATTTTCCACATTTTGGTCATCACTTCGCTAGTGAAGTGGGTCCCCCGATCTGACTCAATTCTTTGGGGTAAACCAAATCGGGAAAATACATGGTTAATGAGCAACGCTGCACATGTTTCAGCACTGTTGTTAGGTGCGCTAATGCACTCTACCCATTTAGTGAACAGGCATGTCACGGTTAACATGTATTTGTTACCTCTTGATGACCTTGTTACCGGACCAATAAAATCAATTTGTATATCTGACCATGGCATTACCATCCCCCTTTTCTGCAATGGCGCTCTATGCGTTGGTGCAGTGGGTTGGAACTGTGGACAGATTAAACACCCTTGACAGTAGGTTTGAACATCCTTCAACATGTGTGGCCAAAAAGCGTAATCACGCAATGTTTCATACGTGAGTTTGGCACCACGATGACCAGATGTGGGAGCATCATGGGCATGTTGAAGCATTAGACCTCTGAACTTGGTGGGTACTTCCCACTGTTGGATGCCAGTTTTGGAGGTTCTAATTAATAAACCATCCTGTAACTTGAATTGTGATCTAGATTTTATTAAGATTCTAAGATCTTCTTTGCCAATACAATCATCTTTTGAGATGGGGTTGCTTTCAGGATCTTCTATGTGTTTATAGAAGATGCCTACAATGGGGTCTTCTTTTTGACTAGTGATCAGGTCCTCACTAGGAGAATCCTGACTCCATTGTACCAAGTTAGGCTCACTCTGTTGTTTTTCCTGCTTTCTGGTAATGGCTTCTACCTGAATTGCACCCATTAAGTGGTCAATATTAAGGAGTTCTCCAGTTATGGCTCCTTGTTTGGCTAATGAATCCGCAAGGTCATTGCCTTCCTTATCCGGACCTAGAACTTTGGAATGACCCTTGGTCTTTTTCCAGTGTATGGTTAAATCATTGGATACCACCAGATTATCAATCTCGCAGAACAACTTGCCATGCTTGACTGGTTTGTTATTGCTTTTCTGCATGACATTTCTTTTCCAAGTTGGCAGGTATTCAACAAAACTGTCACGCACATAATTTGAGTCAGTTATGATCACAAATTCATGAATACCATGTTCAATAGCCATTTCAATGGTTTTGAAAATAGCAGTTAGTTCTGCAACTTGACTGGACCTTGGTCCAATGTTGAAACCTATAGATGTATTTGGGAATCCATTTGCCCCAGTTATACCAATGCCAGCGACTAATCTGTGCTCATTATCAATAGTGGCATGGTAAGAACAACCATCAACATATACCCAAGGTAATGTTTGGCAATTTTCCTCATTGTACATTTTATATGGGGAAAGCAATTGTTCCTCCAGAAAATCATCTTCTGATAATTCCTCCCCAGGATCTCTAGCAGTACAGTCGTGGAGCTCAGCAAGCCCTTGTGCGACTGCATTCTTTTTATTCTGCTTGTAGCAAATTTCTAGTGGCCAGCCTTGTAAGGAAAGAGTCCATGCTGTTATGCGGCTGTTTGACAAATTCCCATCTCTTATTCTTTCACTTTGCAAATATAGCAAAGGCTGGTGGGCCGTTTCTACAATAATTTTCTCGCCCTGTATATAGCTGCAGAAATTTTGTAGAGCCCATACAGTAGATAAGAGGGCTTTTTCGCAATAGGGGATAGATTTTTGCTCGCATAAGCAATGGCTTTGTTCAAATGATCATGTTTTTGGTATAAAACAGCACTCATGCTTATATCTGTGTAACCTGTTTCTAAGAAGAAAGGTTTACCACCTTCAGGGTACGCTAAGCAAGGTGCTTGAGTGAGTTTTCTCTTCAGCTCTCTCATGGCTGTCTCTTGAGACTCACTCCAGTGCCATTTCACATCTTTCTTTAGAAGAAGTAGTAGTGGTTTAGCTAATTCCGCATAATTATCAATGAATTTGCGAGAATAATTTGTCATACCCAGGAATTATCTCAATTCCTTTAAGTTAGTGGGGTTTTTAGAATTCACTATAGCTTCCACCTTTTTCTTCTGGGGATTTAATCCTTAAGAGGTAACTTCATGTCCCAAGAAGTTTACACGAGTGCGGCACCATTGAGCTTTTTGTAGGGATAATTTGACACCTGCCCTTTTAAGTTGGCTGAGGACGTGTTTAAGCTCTGCGATGTATTGGGGTAATCTTGCTGTTTGATTTGCTGATCAAACACTAGAGAGGCTTCATCAATTTTACAGATGCTTTCCTCTGAGCTGAAGGGATAAATAGACTGAATATTAAATAGACCCTCTGGCATAGATGCAAAGGATTGTTCTATTAATTGTTCTTCAGTTAAGTATCCTTCAGGTATTAGCCCAATTACATTATTCTGGAATCCAAAAGTGTAATAACTTGATTCCAGTGCATATCCTATGGTAGTTCCCTTGGATAATGTTATATCCTGTGGGGTCATGTTATGCACTATAATATGTATTGGAATAGTTCCAATATTCACCATAGGAGTGTAGGTCACTGTGACACCCAGATTTTGTATTCTATGGGAGTGGCAAATCAGTGTTTCAGAAGTTTTTAATTTCTGACCTCTCTTTACCTGTAAGGGTAAAAGAAATTTATCAGCCCCAGCAGGAATTATGACATCGCTAGATACCTGCATATTCACAGCATATGGCAATTGCTGCATTTTCATCCTGAAATACTTCAGGGTCCCCCTTTAACCTCCTCCAGAGGCAAGAGTTAATCAAATCTATTTGTATAGCATATCTTTGTAAGATATCATTGCCAATGTATATTTGATTATGGGGAGTATTTAAAACTAAAAACAGGTGCTTCACTGACTTATTACCAATAGAGATAGATAATAAGCACTTAGCTGTGATGTTATAGTTTTCAGACCTGTCATCCAGGCCGTTGACACAGTGGTCTTGGGGGGAAAGATATTTAATCACTTTAGGTTCAGCTATTTGCGCTAATAAACCTTCGCTTATATAGCTAGCTTCCTGTTTTAAGTTTATTTTAGCATACTTGGTTTCACCAAGGTCATGTACTTGTATAGGGATAAATAGATCCTCTTTAACTCTCTCAATCCCTGTGAGGTATTGAGTGTGGTCTCCCCCCTTAGGGATTTTATGATCCCCTTGTGGAGTGATATGGTTAAAAAAATCGCCATCTAGGGAAATATTCGCTATCTTTCCAGGCGAAATTTTAAAAGTATTACCATCAGAGCCACTAAAAGGCGTCTGATCATCTATTTGTAGAATAGTGATTTCAGGTACAGAGTTATTCCTGAAATGAATCTCCACAGCATCTGGTTTCTCTTCCACCACGTGACAGCTATGTTGGGTGCGAGATATACCAGATTTTTCATAATTGATAGGCCGTTTAACTTGACCAAATTACATTATTTATTCAATCAATTATGGTGCTTAATCGCTTCAGGAGATCACTACCAATAATTAAACGATCAGTTGGCAGATCCACTATAATGACAGGGTGTCTTATGACCCTGTTCCCCAATTTAAATTTTAACCAGGCAGTACTGTAAACTTTTAGGGAGTCAACCCCAACACCTATTAGAGAACCGTCAAATTCTCTTATTTTAGGTTTGTGGGGTGTTAGCTCATTTAGCTGTGTGTAGTACTTGTGGGATAAGATAGTTGCCTGTGACCCAGTGTTAATTAATCCCATGATAGGGTTGGAGACTGAATCTTGCAGCTCAACTAATACATAATATCTTCCTGCAGTTTCTACCATTTCACACATAAAGTTGGCGTTATCATACATTTGTGGGCTTCGCCACGTGTTACCTGAATTCGCCGTGTTTTCCGACGCAGAAGAAACTCCATACCTACCAGTCTCCTTTATGACAGGTTCGGCTGGATTCTTGTGTACTGCATCTTTGGAGATAAGGTTAAGAGAGTGCTGCAAGAGGAGAGGTTTGTTAATTTTTCCCGGATGAGGTTGCCTGTCATCACAGCTAAATTGTCCGTTTTCAGTCTGTGGGGAGAGAACATGATTAGTATCATTGATATTTATTATTACATTTTGTACATCTCTCCCCTCCCCCTCAGGTGACGCTGCAGTATTTATGACTGTGCCTGTGGTCCACTGCTGACCACTGGCTGCACCCCTAAAAAAATATTGTTCGGTTGCTGAGCCGTAGAAAGTTGACTCATATTAGCGAATTGTTCGCTCAACCGATTTAACTGGGTAAACAGCATAGCTACCTGATTGTACAAGTTACCTCTACCCCTGGGCCTATCTCTTGGTGCCCCATGATAATGATTCCTGGACCATTGGGTTCCCTCAGAATCAGGGCCGCTATTTCTATTCTGGCGTGGTTGCCCCTGGGATTCAGCTTGTTCAGCATTAGTACTTTGGGGAGCATTATATACCTGGGGTGCCTGGTTACCCTGAGAATATCTTCGCCGTCTATTGTATCTACCCTTGCGCAGATTCCAATTATTTGGTGAGTATTCTCTTTGTGAGTAATTATTCACCTGATTATGTCCCCACTTTGGTTATAGTCTCCCTGTGCCTCATCCTGTGTAGGGGAGGGGGCAGAGTAAAACCTCTGTGGAGATGGCCTGTTTTGACTGGCCACCTCCACATAAGTTCTCTTTTTAGACTCCAAATTGAGGGGGTTAGGTGACACCCTAGTTTCTGCTACAATTTTGGGTTTTGACTCCTTTTTCACCCCCTGTTCACTGGATTGCTGAATAGAGTATAATTTTGTACTCTCTTTGATCAGCCATTCCAATAAGCAGTCCTCATCAAAATCTCTAGCTAAGTTAACTTTGATGGCTGTAGGCAGTGCTTCAAAAAATAAATTTACAAATTCTGAGCCATCAAATCTGGGATTATCTTCAGCCATACTGTACGCATTTTTCAATACAGAAAGGAATTCGATTGGACTCTGATTCGCACAACATTTTAAACCATAAGCCACTATTTTCGCGGCAGTTTTAGTGCGATATTGCCCGAATTCTTTTCTGCATTGTCATTTTATCCCATTCCAGGAATGAATATTCATATTCTTTAGTGAAGCAAAGAATTTGTGATGCTTACTGTCAAATACCCAGGGCAGAAATTCAATTTTCAATTTCTCACTTGTAACATTCATTATAGCTAACGCATTTTCAAAAGCCTCTAAATGATCAATTACAGATGTTGTTCCCTTATTGGAGAATATAGGTACTGCGCGCTGTACGAAGGTGATTATTTTATGGGAATCATATACTTTATCAGACTGACTTTGGGGTTCTCTGTCAGAGTTTCCCTCCCCCGCACCAGCTGCGCTACAGCAGTCCTCTGGATTTATATCATGAGGTGACTGCCTATTTGGGAAATCTATTTCTGACCCATTAGGGGTCATTTGTCTATACTGTTCCATATATTTCTGTACCTCGTCCCTGACGCGTTCGCTAAAGGAGTTAGCATTATCTGCATTATTCTCACTATCAATATAAGGGTTTTCATTATGGCGATATGACCTTTTTAAATCGCTTAATTCCTTCTGGCTTTGCGCAAGCTGTTTATTTAAATCTTGTATCTGTGCGATTAAGTCAATGTTATGCTTATCTAAGGCGGTTAGGTTTTGGGCAAAGTCATCCACTTTATTTTTGGCTATTTTTAAATCCTCTTCGCGTCTGCGTGAGGAACGAATACTATTTTCTAGCTCCTGTATTTGCAATCGTTTGTCTATGACACAAAACGACATTTCGTCAATAATGCATATTAAAAGGGGCCAAGATTTTAGTATTAGTTCCTCTCGCTTTCTGGGAGTTTTGCATTGATTAATCATTAATAATTCTTGGAAGAATTCATTCTCTTCATTCCACATATTATTATTAATAGTAATATTTTTAGCTCTAGTTTCAAGCATATCCATAAAATCATTTAATTCACCCGCGATATTAAACTTCCCTTTAATGTAACTTAAGATATCTTTCTTAAGGACCTGACCTTTAGTAATAGGTATGGTAATGGGACCAATTTCATCGCTATGTATAGAATTAAATGAGTCACTTCTGGCTACAGACATTATTATATTGGTTTAGTATTCAGTTAAATTAAAACGCTAATACATTTTTTGCCAATAAAAAGAGAGAAAAAAAAAATTATATTAAAAAAAAATAGTATTAATTTTGAAATATGAAAAATTAATATTTTGAAATATGAAAAATTAATATTTTTGATTAACTTTGAAAATATGAAAAATTTATATTTTTGATTAATTTTTAAATATGAAAAATTAATATTTTGATAAATTTTTCAAAAATTAATCTTTAATAATACTTCAAGATATTAATATCAATCTCGAAATATGAAAATCAATATTTCAACCTTTCAAAAATTATATCTTCAAAATATTAATATCGAAATATGAAACTTTTTCTCTTTTTTATAATAATTTCTATTTACTACAAATATATTATATAAAATATGATGAATATTATTAAATCTCAAACAGTGCCTCCATATATTATGTCAGTATATTTATGAAAATCTTAGCAGTATTCTCCAAACAATGTGTGAGTATATGGCAGGGAATATATTTAACAATCTTCCTTTAGACTGAACCCACAATCAATATACTTCTACTAAGACAACAAATAAAATTAATATAAATACCTGAACTCTTTTATTTAGTTAATATCCATGAACATTTTTGAAATATATTTGCAATATAAGGAATATGAAATAATATTATATGCGCTTGAAAACTATTTAAATATGCTATGCAAAGTTCATACACGCTTACCTTTTAAAACCAACCTTATTTATAAATAGCCTTTAACATCCAAGCAACAGTGCTTATAATCAATAGGGTAATATATATATTCTGCTATTTAACTGCAATTTATCCAAATACAAAATTAACTTACAATATCAGAACTTGCACAGATGAGTTACTTAACAAATCAGATACAGATTTAAACAATATGTAGGCTGTGACTACCAATTTAAAATACAATATACACTTCTGAATTATTATTATATATTTGCATAGATGAAACAATTTAAGATTGGGATTAGTTTAACAATACATAGGCTATGAAATTCTAACTTAAAATCCAAACTATTTCTTTAACTCTGCTACATACAGCAATAGTAAATGCTTACTTTAAATGCTTACATACAGATATGCAGGCTAAGAGCTATCTAAAACAATGACACACAGTTTAAAAGTATAATCTGCTCTTTAAATCTATTAACTGTAATGGCTATGAATATAACTTATCTTACATGAAACCTTGTATACATCACCAAATAAACAGCAATCCAGTTTCCAATGTTTCTTAACAGATCCAATTTCACCTCAGAAATTCAAAATTTGGGGATAATGCATATGGAGTCCAATAGTAGGTGTGTGCTTTAATAATAACTACAGTAGTTATTCCTTCAGGAGCAGCCAACAACCTCTTTCATCAGTCTCTATGCTGGGGTTTAAATCATCTGATCTCACCCCTCCCTGTTTTTGATTATTATCAGTCATTGGTGAATATTGGAAATGCCCACGGCCTTGTCTTGGATTGGTTCTTTGCAACTGAACATGGATTGGTTTATTTGGTAAGTGTGTTGTCAAGGAAAATGCATCCTTGCAACAACCAATCATCTCATGGCTGCAATTTCGCATCATAACACTAGGTGGCAGCAGACATACAAACAAAACAAATTCACCTTTACATTTTTAAAATATTTTTAAGCAAGTTAATTATTTTCATAAAATGGTTATTTAATCAGATTACACTCTCTGCATTAATCATATATAACCCCAATTACAGATGGTTAATATTAGGTTATTTTTTTCTGATTATTCTGATACCAAATATGTTATATTATTAACATTTTATTATATTAAGGCAATTTAATACTGCTAATTTTTAGCTTAAAATGCATTACAATTTTATCAGTATCCTGGCATTTATATATAAATAATAGCCTATTTTGAATTCAGTATTGTATTGTATTCCAACAAGAATATGCCATATTTTATGTTTCTAATAAGCACAGGATGTATGAACCTTCTTCATGCAGATCTGAGATTATATGTCTGAAAAATATAAACAATACAGAGGTTATTAAACATTTTTGACTGACTAAAACAGTTACCTCCCAAGCTTAGCAAATATCCATGTAATAATAGAGAATTAGACAATTTCCCAAATTTCTATATTTAATACATTCTGAGGCATGCATTCAAACAGAAAAAAATGATTGCTTGCTGTATGTTCAGTAGGTTTTCAGAGTCACACCTTAGCATTTGTTTGTTGGCTAAGGCCTTCACTGCCCCACATGGGGTCCCCTGCACCTAAGTGCAAATGCTGTAACTCTTACAAGATTTGTCACCTGAGCTAGATTCTTAGGTATATTGGGAGGGGTAAATAGATTTTATCTCACATTCCCAAGCAATCATACATATGGTTTCTGAAACTGTGGCTACATTTTAATTAAAACAAATGCCTTAATGTCAAGCCTTTGGAGACATCCTGGAGATGTGTATTCAGAATTTTACCTGTGTTAATTTTCAGTTCCTTGCGTTTATACAATTGCATAATTTAGCATATTGAGTGTGGGAGATCTCCTAGAAATAATCCTTTGTTCTATAAACAATGTGCACATCCACAGACTTATTAAATAAAGACAAATATACTTCTATATATAATTTAATAATATTTCAAATACCTTGACACTTCTTACTGGGTATTACATAAATTTCATAGTTCACCCAGCACAAACAGTATACCCATAACAAGTGCAGTATGATTAAATGCACAGTTAAAGACAGGGCACAAAGGACCACTACAAAAAACATTGGTAATCCAAATGTACATTTAGTCTCTTTGGATACATTGTATCCAAATTAAAAATCCATTGGGACTCACGTTGCAGTAGACGTTTGGCCCTGTCCCCGCCTCTGGCACCCCTTTGGGATATGATCAATAATAATATAACGCAGATCAGACACCGAATGTCTGTTAGTACAAAAATGGCGAGCCACCGGCTGGTCAGAATCACCAGACTTGATAGCCATCCGAATGGCTGAACGGTGGTTAGCCATCCTTGTCCTAAGGTCATCTTGGTCTTACCCACATAAAACCTGCCACATGGGCAATGTAGCAGGTAGATAATAAATGTGGTAGTGCATGTGACCCTATGCTGGATGTATCACCCACTCTTCTATCCACCTTATCCAGAGCCTGTTCTTGAGTCATTACAAGCGCCTCAGTCAATGAATGATCCAATTGTTTTGATCCATAACCTCGATCCTTGAACTTCATATGCATTTTTCTCAGTTGGTTCTCCTTCCTGACCTGGTCAGTGTTATTACGAACCACCCTCTTAAACTGAGACTTAGGCAATGATTTTTTCAGGCTTGGGGGGTGACAGCTCATAACATCCAATAATGAATTCCTATCCGTTTCCTTGTGGTATAGTGTGGTATAGATTTTAGTTCCATTCCTAAATATCCTCAAATCAAGGAAATCTATGCTGTCCGCATTGTATGTCAACTTGAATTTTATGTGTGGATTGGAATTATTCAGGTCACTATACCAACTCAGAAGTTCGTCAGGTGTGCCACCCCAAATGACAAACAAGTCGTCTATATACCTTCTATACATTTTGACTCTGCAATCATGAAAAGTCCTTTACCCCATCGTTTCAAACTGGGCCATAAAGAGATTTGCGTACGATGGGGCCACATTGGACCCCATCGCAGTACCTGATATTTGCAAGTAGAATTCTCTTTCAAACTTAAAATAATTGCAGCTCAATCAAAAATCAAGAAGTTCCATGATCACATCAACCGGAGGACCCACATAGGGGTACCTAAGAAGGTGATTAGACAGGTGATTAGACACTGCTGCCATACCTTGCTCGTGGGGGATGATGGTATACAAACTGGTAACATCCAGTGTGACCAGAATGTCATCAAACCCAAACTGTTGCCAGTTCTTTAGCAGATTAATAAGTTCAATCGAATCCAGGAGAAAGGAGGTAGTATGCCTTACAATCGGCTGTAGGATGGTGTCAACAAACGTGGCTACAGGTTGCAAAATAGACGCCCTTGAGAGGCGGAGGTGGAGCTACTGGAGGAGAAAGTGGAAGGAGCTAATGTGTTCCAATTCTCTGAAGCAGATGCTAATAGGATCCAGTTTGATGCCATCACTATTAGAAAACAGAGGGAACAACCAGAACAGATTTTTAACTACATTTTCAAATTAAAGAAAAAGAAGATAGATTTACAATTACATGGATGTTATTTATCAGAATATCACAGAAAAGCTTTTATACCCAAGGGCTTCAGAATCAGCAATATACCCACTATTGGGCGCAACAACCCACTTTTTGTGTGAAGTGGTGTGGTATACTGAATAAGGGATCATTGGATTTAATGCTTTTGGTCATTGAAGAGGTGAGTGAACAACTTAAACAGAATTTTGAAACAGCACACCTCACTAAATTGACTGATGACCCTGGGGAGTCCTGGTTGGATAAACTTAAACAGAGTGTGGATGCCTATGAGAAGGAGCTATTAAATTTTAAAGAACGTAAGTGGGAGGCCATGACCAGGATTATATGGAGAAGTGGATATATAAGTGGCTTCTTGTCCCACAGGAAAGGAGTACCTTCGCTAGAAATAGACATGCGAGGGTGTTTAAACCTAGATCACTTACTACTGTTGAGAGTTCTGACAACAGCTCTGACCCAGAAGGTACTCTACCTGGACGAAGTGACACATTCCAGGGATCACAAGCAATGGTTACCCGTTCAAAAAACGGGCAGGGCATCGGCCACACCAAAGCAGAGGGCGACATGGGTCACAGAACAAGGGGGAGACCCCCCCCGGCAGTGGCGCAAATAGGAACATCTGCGGGGACCAATAACATTATTATCAATCTAAGCTCATACACTCCAACTGAGGAGGAGTCACTTTTACAGAAGGGTCTTGAGTTTATACCAACCATCTATGCCAATGAGTTCTCTCTAAGTGTGGACCTGTTTAAATTTCAAGGTCCTTGAAATTAAAGGAGCACTTTGGGATATCCATGAAGGACACTGGGAGCCTACGTAGAAAGGGTAAATTTGATCCAAAGAGTAGTAATTCGAGTATTGTGACATACTCAAGGATGGTAAAAAGACATGATTGAAGACCTTCATGTCAATAAGGAAAACATTCGTAACAACCTGAATAGGGATCAGTGAGCAGCACTTAAGAGTTTGCAGAACAACAAGGAACTGGTTATACGTGAAGCGAATAAGGGGGGAGCCCTTGTTTTACAGGATTATTGCAAGCACAGACAGGAGATTATGAGTCAGTTATCTGACACTGGAACCTACAGGCGTCTACCAGGAAATCCTACATTATCCTTTAAGAGTAGGATTGATACCTACTGGAATGTTTACAACAACAAGGGGTGATTGATAGAACCCTGAGGGAATTTCTACAGGTGGATTACCCAATAATTCCTGTCATTTATACGTTTCCGAAAGTGCACAAGAATCCCGTAACACCTCCGGGTAAGCCGATTGTCTCGGCCCGGGGGTCTATTTTGCAACCTGTAGCCACGTTTGTTGACACCATCTTACAGCCGATTGTAAGGCATACTACCTCCTTTCTCCTGGATTTGATTGAACTTATTAATCTGCTAAAGAACTGGCAACAGTTTGGGGTTGATGACATCTGGTCACACTGGATGTGACCAGTTTGTATACCATCATCCCCCATGAGCAAGGTATGGCAGCAGTGTCTAATCACCTTCTTAGGTACCCCTATGTGGGTCCTCCAGTTGATGTGATCATGGAACTTCTTGATTTTAGTTTGAGCTGCAATTATTTTAAGTTTGAAAGAGAATACTACTTGCAAATATCAGGTACAGCGATGGGTCCAATGTGGCCCCATCCTACGCAAATCTCTTTATGGCCCAGTTTGAAACGATGGGACAAGGGCTTTTCGTGATTGCAGAGTCAAAATGTATAGAAGGTATATAGACGACTTGTTTGTCATTTGGGGTGGCACACCTGATGAACTTCTGAGTTGGTATAGTGACCTGAATAGTTCCAATCCACACATAAAATTCAAGTTGACATACAATGCGGACAGCATAGATTTCCTTGATTTGAGGATATTTAGGAATGGAACTAAAATCTGTACCACACTATACCACAGGGAAACGGATAGGAATTCATTATTGGATGTTACGAGCTGTCACCCCCCAAGCCTGAAAAAATCATTGCCTAAGTCTCAGTTCAAGAGGGTGGTTCGTAATAACACTGACCAAGTCAGGAAGGAGAACCAACTGAGAGAAATGCATATGAAGTTCAAGGATCGAGGTTATGGATCAAAACAATTGGATCATTCATTGACTGCGGCACTTGTAATGACTCAAGAACTTTTGGATAAGGTGGATAGAAGAGTGGGTGATCAAAAAATGATCTTCTCTCACCTGAGAAACTGCAATTTTCAAATATCCTGAAAGAGCATTGGGATATCTTGTCAAGTGACAACTCTTTACCATTTGCTTCATGCGCAACACCTATGGTGGGATTCAAACGTGGAAGGTCACTGAAGGATATGTTGTTGAGACCTGATAATGCTGAGAGCTATATGCCTACTACCTGGTTAAGTACCACCATGAAGGGTTGCTTCCGATGTAGTGGATGCACTACCTGTGGTGGCTTAACCCAGAGTAATGTCTTCTTACATCCCTGGTCCAATAAAAAATTCTACATCCAGCATAGGGTCACATGCCACTACCACCATTTATTGTATACATGCTACATTGCCCATGTGGCAGGTTTTATGTGGGTAAGACAAGATGGCTAACCACCGGTCAGCCATTCGGATGGCTATCAAGTCTGGTGATTCTGACCCCAGCCGATGGCTCCGCCATTTTTGTACTAACAGACATTCAGTATCTGATCTGCGTTATATTATTATTGATCATATCCCGAGGGGTGCCAGAGGTGGGGACAGGGCCAAACGTCTACTGCAACGTGAGTCTCAATGGATTTTTAATTGGATACAATGTATCCAAAGGGACTAACGTACATTTGTATTACCAATGTTTTTTGTAGTGGTCCTTTGTGCCCTGTTTTTAACTGTGCATTTAATCATACTGCTCTTGTTATGGGTATACTGTTTTTGCTGGGTGAACTATGAAATTTATGTAATACCCAGTAAGAAGGGATTATCTGATTAATTTTAGATGTCAGCATTTTGAAATATGTATTTAACTATGTGTATAACAGTTTGATTATTGTGGGCAACAATTTTTTCCTCTTTACATTGGTAATAGTATTATCAACATATGGGAGTATGTCCCCTTTAATTACCATATCATTATCACTATGCAGTATAGAAATCTGTAGGATTGCAAGTGACATGCTGTTTTGAGGGCTATGATGAGGTTTAGCTGAGGTTGCCTGTAGATGGTTTAGGGCCACCATAGTCATACGAGGGTTAGTAGTATATTTTTATGTACTTGCAGAGTAGAAAAAAAGAGTAATAGTTATGACTTAGTGGGGTGTCATTTTATGTTCTTATTACATCGGCCTCCAATGTGTATCACGCAGTATGTGTTTAATCTGCCTTTGCCACCATACATGCTAAATCATGGACCATTGTCTAAAATTGTAAGCCTGCATATGATGTTATCGTTGCTATGAATATTATTGCCTGCTTGTATGTATCGCTTGTTGCTTTTAACGCTGTATGTTTGTTTTAACTTTGCACTTCAGTTTTGTCCCCTGTCGGCTCTCCCTAACTCCGGGTGGCGCATGCGCAGTTGCGTTACACGGACGCTGGGGACTCTGACGATGATTGCTCACGGTGGAGGTAAGACTTTATAAATTAATGTGCTGTGGTGGTATATTGTAGTGGTCTGAGAACGGGGGAGACCCTGAAAATGTTTACCTAAATAAAACTATTGAAACGGAGAATGCCTTCCCTGTTATTTGGAGTATTACTTTTGATTAGAAGTGCAACCCGGAGGTTGTTGCATATGGAGTGCTGGTTCCCCTTTTTGCTATATTATACACACATACATATATATATATATATATACTATTGGTTTAACTTGAGAAAATAAACAATAAATGAGTGAACTCTTAAAGGGACATGGAACCCAAAAAATTCTTTATGATTCAGATACAATTTTGAACAACTTTCTGTAATCAAATTTGCATCATTTTCTAAGTGTCCTTTGTTAAAACTTACCTATGTAGGCCTCAGAGCTAGCTGCTGATTGGGTCGCAGCACATATATACCTCTTATCATTGGCTTACTGATGGAAGCTTTTTCGATTGGGCTGATTTTAATATGGATTTGAAAATCAGCCACTAAGAAGGCAAGAGTACCCCCTAATATAAAGGGAGTACCTCGCATTCACAATTCAGTGTGTGGCAGTTGACCGCATGAAGAGGACGTTGGATAAAAGATCAAAAGATAAGAAGAAAAAAAGATGGATGAAGATAGAAAGAGCCACTGTCGCCGGGATACAGATAGAAGACCATTGTCCTTTTCCCACAGCTACTGTACTGCTGCTGGCCAGCCTCACATGCAGGTTTCCACTAGCAGCATCAGATACACATTGATTGCAGAGTGTATCTCATGAATGGAGGCAATCCACTGACAGGCATGGGGTTCTGCAATTGCTAGCCTGGGGTGTCCTCCATTATGCTATTTCTGCACTGCTGACTCATGAGGTATGCAGAAATAGTGCAGGTGCACCAACAAGAGCATGAGAGATGCGCTAACAGCCCAGCGGGTCCTTTAGGGCTAAATTATGGTTGTTATTGGGTTAAGGATGGTAGCATGTCCTCTGCAGCGAGTCCATAACTGTGTTCCTCTCCCCGGCAGCGGTCCTCGGCTGCGGTCCTTGGGGTGGTCCAGAAGTCCTCCTCCTTCTTCCTCCCGATTTGTTTTTCATGCTTTCTCCCACAGCACACTGAGCTTTAAATGTCAGTTCCCCTTTTATAAGGTGACCTGGCATTTCTATTGGGGGTTTGGGGGTTAGGTGTTAGGGGGATAATAGGGTAGGAGGTTATTATGATGGGGGTTGTGACAGTTTATGGGTTAAGTAGTGTAGGGGGTTTATTGTGATGAGGGTTGTGGCATTTTAGGGGTTAATAGTGTAGGGGGCTTTATTGCAATGGGGGGTTGTGGTGGTTTATCAAAGAGGATCTATTGCAATGGGGGTTGTGGTGGTTTAGGGGTTAATAAACAAATTAGGCAATATTTGGATGGATAAAGACCCATCCAAATACAATGGACATGTCTAATATATACACATACTTTATATAAGTTTTGTCTAAAAGAACAAGCACACAAAAGCACTTCTCATAGTGCAATACATTTATTATGATAAGATAAGATAAAATGTCCAAATAAAAATTCACATACAATGAGTACTCACAAACAGACCCTCAATCAAATGAGGTAAGGTACAAGCCCATTGGGCATAAGTATAATTGTTCCCCTGTGGCTACTTTCCAGACAATGCTGATTGTACCAGAAGAGGACAGAGTTCTTATTAAAAACTGGATTCTGTTTCAAAAAGGTAATGGTTGAATACCTGGGCAAGCCGGCTGCAGGAAGCACAGGCAATCTTCTCTGTATTGCACTGGGAATCAACGTGACGTAAGGTGGGCGTGGCCTTCCGCATTTCACGGATAAACGCTTCGTCAGAGGCTTTTGGGCAACCCACCTTACTACTCTGCTTAAATACAGGCTAGAACACGCCCCTACTTACGTCACGTAAATAATCACTGTATACTTGGAGCAATCCCTCAGTTAAAGGGCTCACTGCTGTTTTGGATATCAGCACCAAAACAATACAATGGAATTACACAGTCAATTCATCGATTTTTGATAATCTAAATATAAACAATTTCATAGTTTGGGTACATGTTTGTTCAAAAAATCTCTTTAAAACATTATTAATTAATTAATTAAAATGTCTAAGATAAATAATACATAGAACAGTAAAACACACAAATAATTACAAATATTTGTGTTAAAATACACCTTTTTTTTAAAGTTTTTATTGAAAAGTTACAATAATGTCAAAGGGGATTGTTCATGTATTGTCAGTGTACGTGTATTCTTCCCAAATACACTTAAAGGGACACTGAACCAAAATGTTTTTCTTTCATCATTCAGATAGAGTATGCAATTTTAAGCAACTTTCTAATTTACTTCTATTATCAATTTTTCTTTGTTATCTTGCTATCTTTATTTGAAAAAGAAGGCATCTAAGCTAAGGGAGCCAGCAAATTTTTGGTTCAGGACCATGGACTGCACTTGTTTATTGGTGCTGTCCAATCAGCAAGGACAACCCAGGTTGTTCACCAAAAATGGGCCGGCATCTAAACTTAAATTCTTGCTTTTCAAATAAACATACCAAGAGAATGAAGAAAATTTGATAATAGGAGTAAATTAGAAAGTTGCTTAAAATTGCATGCTGTATCTGAATCACAAAAGAAATAATTTGTGTTCAGTGTCCCTTTAATGGAATAGTAGTATTTTTCGAGCGAGGAAAAGTTACTGAGGAGGACCAGTCAGCTACGGAAGGAACATTAGTGTTTTTTCCATAGTTTGGGGATTAGTTGTTAAGCGCAATTGGAGCATAAGAGTCAGCAGCTTAGCGCGTAGTCCACACGCCCAGCTTAGTCGGTTTATTGAAAAGACACGTCAAAGGGTCGTTATAAATGTCAAAATGTAGGACCTTAGACATTTCTATAATTATAGCCTTCCAATAAACTACTGATAATAGGGCATGTCCACCAAATGTGATATGCCGTTCCAACATGGCCACATGCTCTCCAACAGTCACCCCCGGAGTTAGGGGAATATTTGTGCTACTGTGTGCGGTGTATAATACCACCTACTAGTATTTTTATGTTGGTTTCTTTGAACCTCGCAGAGGAAGCTGATGAGGACATTTTTGCAATAATTTGCAGCCAGTCCTTGTCTGTAATTCTAATATCCATCTCTCCCTCCCATTTTTTGTGTATGTTGGGAAAGTACGTGAGTGATGTTGTAGGAGTAGTTTATAAGACTTAGATAGGTTACCTTTAATGTTGGCTTTTTGTTAACATAGATGTTCATAGGGTGTTAGGCTCCTAGTTATCTTGCTTCTCTCAGGATGGGGAAGGTGAGGGTATGATTTAGCTGGAAATATTTGAACCAGTTGTCAAAATGAGATATGCCTCTATCTGACAGAGCTGTTTTAGGGCGCAATATACCGTTATTAAGGATGGTGTAGTAGGGAAGTAAAGAGTGCACTGTGCTATACTTATCTTGCCTAGAAAGCCTACTAATATTGTAGAAGGGTTTAAGTCAGTGTTTTTCAACCAGTGTGCCGTGGCTCACTAGTGTGCCGTGAGAGATCCTCAGGTGTGCCACGGCAGACTGACAACAGTGTGACATATTTTTTAAACTTTGCTTGTTTTTACTCCCAGTGCAGGGGATAGTTTGTAGGAGGCATGGCATAACAGCACAATACATACAGTATGTGTGTGTTTGTGTGTATGTGTATATTATGCTGTATTAGGCTACAATGTGTGATTTTTTTTAAATTTTGGGATGGTGGTGTGCCACAGGATTTTTTAATGTAAAAAAGTGTGCCACGGCAAAAAAAGGTTAAAAATCACTGGTTTAAGTAATACTGGTGTTAGTGGGGATGGAGTCGTGGTTAGGAATGTTATGTTTTTTTGTCAGTTTTCCCTATACCCCTAAGGGTTTCGACAGTCAAATTAGATGTAGAGTTTGTTAGTTTTAACTGTTTCAGGTGAGACCAGCAAAGGCTACCCAGGTTAAAAGAGTTTGCTAAGCAACGCTCTAGTAGGTTCCATTCCTTGTCCTCCTCATTTTTACACCAATTAATTATTCTAACCAGATGTATAGCCAGTCGGTAATACCTCGAGATCAGGGACCCCCAATCCTCCTCTGTCTTTCGGCATGTACACAGTTTTAGCTGAAACTCTGGCCATGTGTTTAGACCAAATAAATGCATTTATTGTTTTCTGCAGAGTATGTATGTAGTGATCAGGGATGTGAATGGGTAATGCTAGAAAAATATATAAAATTTTGGGGAGTATAGTCATTTTAATAGAACCAATGCGGACCTAGCCATGATAAAGTTTTTTTTTTCCCCATTCCCGTAATTCTTGTCTGACATTTTGGAGCAAAGGAAGGTAAATTTAAAGAGTACAACAAGTCATTCTTGTCAGTGAGTTGTATACCTAAGTACTTATGGATTTGGGTTTATGTTGATACTGATAGAGGGTTTGTATTGATCGCGTAACAGAAGCCAGGATGTTTAGGCTAAGGAATTCAGATTTCGAGTCGTTAATTTTAAAGTTTGACAATGTACTGGATGTTGAGAATTCCTAAGCTAAGGCAACCAGGGAGTCTCTAGGGGAAGTAAGGGTAAGCAAGATGGTGTCTGCATATATTGCTAACTTGTAGGGAATTTTATCTATCTCAATCCCCTTTATTCCGGGGTTGTTTTGTATGTTCGTGGCCAATGTTTCCATTGCCATTACAAATAGCAGCAGGGATAGAGGACATCCCTGTCTTGTGCCATTTTTTATATTTATGGGAGATGAGAGGGAGTTATTTAGGTGTATTTTGGCCGTAGTAGATTGATATAAGGCAAATATCATCTTTGCTATCATGGTTGTTCCAAACCCAAACCTAGACAGGGTAGCCCTCAGGAATTGCCAATTAAGCCTATCGAAGGCTTTCTCTGTGTCTATTGATAGGAGTATCGTCGGAGGTTTCTGCGAAATTGATGTGATCCAAAAGGATAATAATCTTGGCAGTGTTATCTCTTGCCTCATGAAGTGGTGTAAAACCTACTTGATTAGTGTGGATTAATTTTGGTAGAATCGTATTTATGCGAGATTCCAATATTGAAGCCTACAGCTTGATATCTACGTTTAATAAAGAAATGGGCCGAAAATTGGATGGGGTGTCTGGAGGTTTTCCTTGTTTAGGGATTACCATAATATAAGCCTCTACCATGCTCTGAGGGAAAGGGTTATCCAATCCCACTGTATTAAATAGGGGGAGTAGATGGGGGGCCAAAATATCTTTTACCTGCTTTAATATCTTTCATTTCTTGGTTTAATTCCAGCAATGTAATGGGGGAGGTCTAGGTCCTTAGATTGTTCAGCAGTTAGAGTTGGAAGGATAGAGTTATATAGGTAAGACTGAATGTCTGTGTCCTGTTTGGGTTGGTCAACCAAGAGGAAAAGGTTATAGAGAGAGGAGTAATAATCATGGAACTGTTTCAAAATGTCGGGTGTAGTGTAAGCCTTCTTTTTTTATGGAGTAGTAAGTTCGTGTAGAAAAGATTTGAGTTGGTTTTTTTTTCAAGCCCCTAGCTAACAGCTTTCCCGGTTTATTCCCTTCATACATTTTTTTTGTTGGAACTTTTGAACAATGGTTTGTTGCTCTTGGGCCAGCATTTTCTTTAATTTAAGTCTATGGGTTTGTAGATCCTGCAATAAGTCCAGATCAGATGGGTCCTTTTTATGTCGAGGTCTAATTCAGATATATGGGTAGTGAGTTCGAGATACTGTTGACGTTTAATTTTTTTATACTCTGTCTTGTGCTTTATGAATTATGTGTTTCTCATATGGTAAAGTCGCTAATTTCTGGGGTTGAGTTAATGTCGAAAAATTCTCGGAGTGAATTAGAAAGTGTTTCTACTAAATTCGGGGTATTTAATTGGGAGTCATCCAACCTCCACATGCAATTATTAGATCTAGTGTTAGGCCATTTTAGCTTCAGCAACACTTCCGAGTGGTCCGACCATGAGGTAGGCTTAATAGCCGAGTCTGATAGATATGTAAGCCCTGCTTGGTTTGTAAAAAAAGTAGTCAAGACGACTATAAGACTTAGTGGGCGGTGAAAAGAATTTGTTTTCCCTTTTGTCTTCATTGAAGTAGGGCCATGTGTCATATAGATTATGGTCCCCTTAGTTGTTTCCATAGGAAGTTAGCTGTCCTCTGAGATAGCCTAGATTTATGATTAGAACAATCTTTCTGGGGATGAAGAGGGAAGTTAAAATCACCTCCCATTATGACAACACCCTTTGGCAAAGTCTACTAAGTTCTGAAACATTTTACGAAAAAAGGGAACGTGTTTAACATTTGGGGCATATATGTTAAAAATAGTCACGGGGGTGCCATATAATAGCCCAAAGAGACCTAAGAACCACCCCTCCTTGTCTTTAGTGGTTTGTATGAGTTGGAATGCAATGTTTTTGTTAATCAGGATACTAACGCCTCTTTTTTTGGAAGTAAATGAGCTATGGAAGTGGTGTATATAGCGGGGGCCAAAGTATCTTGGCTCTCTGTTTTTCCTGAAGTGCGTCTCCTATAATAGTAAAATGTCAGCCTGTTATACAACATGGCTAATGAGCATTTCTGAGGGGAATTAAAACCTTTAACATTTTGTGAAATAATTTGGAGGTTATGCCTCATACTGAGATTTAAAGAGGGGTCAGGTAGGGGGGTGGGGGCTGAACAATCATACGTCTCGTGGGTATGTCTGTCTGGTCTCTGTACATACACCTGAAGTTTCTGCTTGTGTTAAACATAGTAATACAAAACTGGGTAAAACAGATAAACAGGTGAACAATTTCTGAAGAACAGATAAAACAAAATTAGAGCATAAACAGTAGAAATATTTGACAATCATCAACGACAGGGGGAATATAGGCGTGGGCAGGTATGATATGTTCTGGGGTCATATTCCAGTGTAGGTCAAGTAGGAATAGGGTCACAGTAGCGGCTTCATAGGTGAGTCCCTTCAAAATGAACTGCCAGAAAGTTAGGTAACATTCAGAGAGAGCAAAACATTACACACACACAACATAGCTGATACATCATAGTTACGTGAGTCCAGCCGATCTCCAAAGAAGTACAATAGAATCGAACGGTCAAATTGAGTCCCCATCTGAGTCAGAGACCTCTCTAAGAGGTGCCGGGTTCGGGGATTTTAAGTCCCGGGGCTTATTCAACTTTATGGGAGTGCCTAATGGGGGCTGGCGCTGCTTCTTAGGCGGAATTGAGTTCCATGTGTCCTGTCTCTTATTTTTCGAAGTTGCTGGTTTTGCCAGGAGGTGTATCTGCATCCTCTGGGGGGTCCAGATCCAACAGCTTGCAGAATTGATGTATTTCAGTCGGCTTCATACAGATTATTCTTCTGTTGTTGTGTATAACAAGCAAGTGTAGTGGGAAACCCATTTATAAGGGCCCCTTCCTTCTCTGGAGTGTCCTTGTGGCCAAGTCAGCATAAAACTGCATTATTACTCCTCTGAACCTCACTGGCTGCTTTTTCCTTGAGGCCGCCATGAGGCTTTCTTCTCTAGGAAGTCCTTAAATTTGATTATAATGTCCCTAGGGGGAGCATTATCGGAGGGTATTGGCCACAAGGCCCTGTGTGCTCGGACCCATTTTATGTTTGCGGCGTTGGGGCTATCCAGCAGGTGTGTGAACAGGGAGGAGAGGTAAACTGGGAAGTCTCTGAGGAGCACTGATTCTGGCACCCCCTGATTTGTACGTTCTTCATCCAATTTGTCTTGTAGGGAGGTGATAAGTTCTGCTTGTTGATCCATTGTGTCCTGCATTGATGTGAGTTCCTCTCTCACAATATCCCTGTTGTCCTCCAAGGCCTCAACCCTTGTTTAAGATCCATAAGTTCCTCTCTTATGCAAGATTTTACAATGTTAGCAATATCTTGTGTCGAGGCTAGCGAGGATAATATGTGTGTGGGTATTTGAGTGTGGTCATCTTTGTTAGGGGAGCCCGGTGTTTGGGGCAGGGGTAACTCATGTTGGAGATGTCTTACTGGGACCTAGCATGCTCTGTCAGTTTATGCTCTGCAGGGTTAAAATAGGAGCTAACTGTTTGTCCTTTGGTTGAGGGGGTACGAAGACCTTTAGCAAGTTTTATGTTCTTCTTAGAGGCCATTGCAATGGCTAAAGGAATAAACAGCAGATTGATGTAAGGGACTGAGTTGCAACTAATCGTTGCTTTTACGCAAGTTACCGTGTAAAGTCTCACAAGGTGCAGCAATTTATGACTGTATAGATTCCATAAAGAACTTGCCTGTTCATGTAGAATATGGGATCTCTTAATGTATTCAGCAGGTTATAAATCCCCTTTTGAAGAGATTCGTATAGAGAATGTATAAAGCTATACGGTCTGCTACAAGTAGATATGACAGTCCTTAGTGAAAGTTCAGTGAGTATTACAGGCTAGGATAATGAGTAAACAAATTCACAGTTATTTTTACCCTCCTGTAGCTGAGGCCACCGGCATTTGAGTTGTGCTGTAAGGTACATGGAATGGCCCAGTATAGAGTGGAGGAAAGAGTCGCTCAAGTCACCTTGCAAGCGGTTTAACAGAAAAGTAACTCACATAATTCTCAGCGTTGCACCCGGAGTGACTGTGTACATGAGTTTTGAAACTGCGCCATTCATGCTGTAGCGCGACCGCTGTCCCGCACCTCCGAGGCTTGGTTGGGGTCCAGACGTTGCAGAACGTCTCACAGCTTACATCTATGTGTGCCTCTTAGTCTCCGCTTCGCATATCAAGCGGTCTGGACAGTTGGTGATCCCTTAAACTGACCTAGGCTATGTTTTACTGCTGCCCATGCTATGGAGCTCTGGACTCAGGCAGCCATCTTAGCTGCGGCCAGCTCCGCCCCCCCCAAAATACACTTCTTATAAGAAGGATACCAAGGGAAGGATTGAATGAAGTAAAGGGGGGTGGTTAGTTAAAAAAACGTAAAAGGTTTGAAATTAATTAATTAAAATAATATTGTTACCTATCCTTTCATTTCATAAATACCCTTAAACAAATTCCCTTTTAAAAACATTTAATAATAATTCAATACATATATGTGTTTACATATATATATATATATATATATATTGTCACGCCGCACAGCTCTAGCCATTGTTAGGGGCGCAACGTCTCCTTCCTTGCTTGTTGCCTAGGGCTGTGTCGGGTCTGGATGCGTGCAGTGCTGACGTCATCACTGCACTCTCCTCTCTGATTCCAGTCACACGCTGTGGCGCGAATCCTACGCCTATTTAAGTGATCCTAGTACGATCCATCACTGCCCAAGTATAGGTGTTACTTTGTGTGCTCCTGGGTGTGATAGATCGTACTATTCTTACTGCCTTATTGATTATTGCTGCTGAACTCTACCTGTCTGACTACTCTGCCTCTTAACCCCTAAATTGCTAGATTGATATACTGCTACTGAACCCTGCCTGTCTGACTGCTCTGCTTATTAACCCCTGTTGTTCTGGATTGCCTCTTTGTTGCCTAACTCTGCCTGCCTGACCATTCTAGTGGTGTGCCCTTGGACTGCATTACTGTTGTCAAACCCTGCCTGCCTGACCATTCTAGTGGTGTGCCCTTGGACGACTTTACTGTTGCCAAATCCTGCCTGCTTGACCATTCTAGTGGTGTGCCCTTGGACTGCTTTACTGTTGCCAAATCCTGCCTGCCTGACTATTCTACTGGTTTGCCCTTGGACCACTCTGCCGTTGTCGCTGGGGACAGGTCCTGCCTGTGGTGAGTGCCACCCTCCTCATCTTACTAACTTTCTCTGCTCTGGGATATTCCCTATGATTATAAACTCATAAGTAAAGTACAACAGAGGAGCACAAATGTATTTTCATACTAAATTGATCCCTTATGATTGAAATGTAATATATAAGTACAATACTAAAGACATAGAGGGGTCAATTTATGTAGGTGCGAGTGGACATGATCCGATATAGAGAATCATGTCTGCTGCACATCGATAAATGCTGATAGGGTGCAATACCGCCCCTTGCAGATTTGCGGCCAATTGGCCGCTAGCAGGGGATGTCAATCAACCCGATCGTATTCGATCGGGCTGATTGCTGTCCGCCACCTCAGAGGTGGCAGACGAGTTAAGGAGCAGCGGTCTTAGGACCGCTGCTTCTTAAAGGGACACTGAACCCAAATATTTTCTTTCATGATTCAGATAGAGCATGCAATTTTAAGCAACTTTCTAATTTATTCCTATTATCAATTTTTCTTCGTTCTCTTACTATCTTTATTTGAAAAAGAAGGCATCTAAGTTGTTTTTTTTTGGTTCAGTATTCTGGACAGCACTTTTTTATTGGTGGATGAATTTATCCACTAATCAGCAAGAATAACCCAGGTTGTTCACGAAAAATGGGACAGCATCTAAACTTACATTCTTGCATTTCAAATATAGATACCAAGAGAATGAAGAAAATTTGATAATAGGAGTAAAAAGTTGCTTAAAATGTCATGCTCTATCTGAATCACGAAAGAAAAAATTTGGGTTCAGTGTCCCTTTAACTTCCGCTTCAGGCGGACCTGAAGCAGAGAGGGTCGGAAGCAGCATCCTCTGCTTCATAAATCGACCCCAGAGAGTCTACACTAAAAAGGCTTAAACATCAAAATGGAGACTATAAATTCATAAGTAAAGTACAACAGAGGAGCACAAATGTATTTCATACTAAATTGATCCCTTATGAGTAAAATGTAATATATAAGTACAATACTAAAGACTAAGGCCTAGATTTGGAGTTTTGTCGGTAACAACCCGAAAAACTAACGCCGGCTTTTTTCTGGCTGCACCATAAAAATAACTCTGGTATCGAGAGTCCACATAAAGGCTGCGTTAGGCTCCAAAAAAGGAGCGTAGAGCATTTTTTAACGCAGCTTCAACTCTCGATACCAGAGTTGCTTACGGACGCGGCCAGCCTCAAAAACGTGCTCGTGCACGATTCCCCCATAGGAAACAATGGGGCTGTTTGGAGCTGAATAAAAACCAAACACCTGCAAAAAAGCCGCGTTCAGCTCCTAACGCAGCCCCATTGTTTGCTATGCGGTAACCCTTCCGACGTCTGCACTTAACACTCTAACATGTACCCCGAGTCTAAACACCCCTAACCTTACACTTATTAACCCCTAATCTGCCGCCCCCGCTATCGCTGACCCCTGCATATTATTTTTTAACCCCTAATCTGCCGCTCTGTAAACCGCTTGCTACTTACATTATCCCTATGTACCCCAAATCTGCTGCCCTAACATCGCCGACCCCTATATTATATTTATTAACCCCAAATCTGCCCCCCCACAACGTCGCCTCCACCTGCCTACACTTATTAACCCCTAATCTGCCGAGCGGACCTGAGCGCTACTATAATAAAGTTATTAACCCCTAATCCGCCTCACTAACCCTATCATAAATAGTATTAACCCCTAATCTGCCCTCCCTAACATCGCCGACACCTAACTTCAATTATTAACCCCTAATCTGCCGACCGGAGCTCACCGCTATTCTAATAAATGTATTAACCCCTAAAGCTAAGTCTAACCCTAATACTAACACCCCCTAAGTTAAATATAATTTAAATCTAACGAAATTAATTAACTCTTATTAAATAAATTATTCCTATTTAAAGCTAAATACTTACCTGTAAAATAAATCCTAATATAGCTACAATATAAATTATAATTATATTATAGCTATTTTAGGATTTATATTTATTTTACAGGTAACTTTGTATTTATTTTAACCAGGTACAATAGCTATTAAATAGTTAAGAACTATTTAATAGCTAAAATAGTTAAAATAATTACAAATTTACCTGTAAAAAGAAATCCTAACCTAAGTTACAAATAAACCTAACACTAGACTATCAATAAATTAATTAAATAAACTACCTACAATTACCTACAATTAACCTAATACTACACTATCAATAAATTAATTAAATACAATTGCTACAAATAAATACAATTAAATAAACTAGCTAAAGTACAAAAAATAAAAAAGAACTAAGTTACAAAAAATAAAAAAATATTTACAAACATAAGAAAAATATTACAACAATTTTAAACTAATTACACCTACTCTAAGCCCCCTAATAAAATAACAAAGCCCCGCAAAATAAAAAAAATGCCCTACCCTATTCTAAATTACTAAAGTTCAAAGCTCTTTTACCTTACCAGCCCTGAACAGGGCCCTTTGCGGGGCATGCCCCAAGAAATACAGCTCTTTTGCCTGTAAAAAAAAACATACAATACCCAAGCCCCCCAACATTACAACCCACCACCCACATACCCCTAATCTAACCCAAACCCCCCTTAAATAAACCTAACACTAAGCCCCTGAAGATCATCCTACCTTGTCTTCACCATACCAGGTTCACCGATCGGTCCAGAAGAGCTCCTCCGATGTCCTGATCCAAGCCCAAGCGGGGGGCTGAAGAGGTCCATGATCCGGCTGAAGTCTTCATCCAAGCGGGGCAGAAGAGTTCTTCCATCCGATTGAAGTCTTCATCCAAGCGGCATCCATCCGGAGCGAAGCGGGCAGCATCCTGAAGACCTATCAGCCAATCGGAATTAAGGTAGGAATATTCTGATTGGCTGATGGAATCAGCCAATCAGAATCAAGTTCAATCCGATTGGCTGATCCAATCAGCCAATCAGATTGAGCTTGCATTCTATTGGCTGATCGGAACAGCCAATAGAATGCAAGCTCAATCTGATTGGCTGATCGGATCAGCCAATCGGATTGAACTTGATTCTGATTGGCTGATTCCATCAGCCAATCAGAATATTCCTACCTTAATTCCGATTGGCTGATAGAATCCTATCAGCCAATCGGAATTCGAGGGACGCCATCTTGGATGACGTCATTTAAAGGAACCGTCATTCGTCGTTCAGTCGTCGGCCAGGATGGATGTTCCGCGGTGGAGGTCTTCAGGATGCTGCCGCTTCGCTCCGGATGGATGCCGCTTGGATGAAGACCTTCAATCGGATGGAAGAAACTCTTCTGCCCCGCTTGGATGAAGACTTCAGCCGGATCATGGACCTCTTCAGCCCCCCGCTTGGGCTTGGATCAGGACATCGGAGGAGCTCTTCTGGACCGATCGGTGAACCTGGTATGGTGAAGACAAGGTAGGATGATCTTCAGGGGCTTAGTGTTAGGTTTATTTAAGGGGGGGTTTGGGTTAGATTAGGGGTATGTGGGTGGTGGGTTGTAATGTTGGGGGGCTTGGGTATTGTATGTTTTTTTTTTACAGGCAAAAGAGCTGTATTTCTTGGGGCATGCCCCGCAAAGGGCCCTGTTCAGGGCTGGTAAGGTAAAAGAGCTTTGAACTTTAGTAATTTAGCCTAGGGTAGGGCATTTTTTTTATCTTGGGGGGCTTTGTTATTTTATTAGGGGGCTTAGAGTAGGTGTAATTAGTTTAAAATTGTTGTAATATTTTTCTTATGTTTGTAAATATTTTTTTATTTTTTGTAACTTAGTTCTTTTTTATTTTTTGTACTTTAGCTAGTTTATTTAATTGTATTTATTTGTAGCAATTGTATTTAATTAATTTATTGATAGTGTAGTGTTAGGTTAATTGTAGGTAATTGTAGGTAGTTTATTTAATTAATTTATTGATAGTCTAGTGTTAGGTTTATTTGTAACTTAGGTTAGGATTTCTTTTACAGGTAAATTTGTAATTATTTTAACTATTTTAGCTATTAAATAGTTCTTAACTATTTAATAGCTATTGTACCTGGTTAAAATAAATACAAAGTTACCTGTTAAATAAATATTAATCCTAAAATAGCTACAATATAATTATAATTTATATTGTAGCTATATTAGGATTTATTTTACAGGTAAGTATTTAGCTTTAAATAGGAATAATTTATTTAATAAGAGTTAATTAATTTCGTTAGATTTAAATTATATTTAACTTAGGGGGGTGTTAGTGTTAGGGTTAGACTTAGCTTTAGGGGTTAATACATTTATTAGAATAGCGGCGAGATTCGGTTGGCAGATTAGGGGTTAATAATTGAAGTTAGGTGTTGGCGATGTTAGGGAGGGCAGATTAGGGGTTAATACTATTTATGATAGGGTTAGTGAGGCGGATTAGGGGTTAATAACTTTATTATAGTAGCGCTCAGGTCCGCTCGGCAGATTAGGGGTTAATAAGTGTAGGCAGGTGGAGGCGACGTTGAGGGGGGCAGATTAGGGGTTAATAAATATAATATAGGGTTCCGCGGTGTTAGGGGCAGCAGATTAGGGGTACATAAGGATAACGTAGGTGGCGGCGCTTTGCGGTCGGCAGATTAGGGGTTAATAAGTGTAGGCAGGGGAGGCGACGTTGAGGGGGGCAGATTAGGGGTTAATAAATATAATATAGGGGTCGGCGGTGTTAGGGGCAGCAGATTAGGGGTACATAAGGATAACGTAGGTGGCGGTCGGCAGATTAGGGGTTAAAAATTTTTTTTCGAGTGTCGGCGATGTGGGGGGGGCTCGGTTTAGGGGTACATAGGTAGTTTATGGGTGTTAGTGTACTTTAGAGCACAGTAGTTAAGAGCTTTATAAACCGGCGTTAGCCAGAAAGCTCTTAACTACTGACTTTTTTCCTGCGGCTGGAGTTTTGTCGTTAGATGTCTAACGCTCACTTCAGAAACGACTCTAAATACCGGAGTTAGAAAAATCCCATTGAAAAGATAGGATACGCAATTGACGTAAGGGGATCTGCGGTATGGAAAAGTCGCGGCTGAAAAATGAGTGTTAGACCCTATTTTGACTGACTCCAAATACCGGCGGTAGCCTAAAACCAGCGTTAGGAGCCTCTAACGCTGGTTTTCACGGCTAACGCCAAACTCTAAATCTAGGCCATAGAGAGTCTACGCCATAAAGGCTTGAATATCAACATCCCTGTTCATTCCCAGTGGTTCCAGAGTCTGTAAACGGTGGATCCAGAATGTTTCCCTTTGTCTCAGGAGGAGTAATCTATTTCCTCATCTCTCATCAAGAACCACCTGTTCTATTGCTTTAAACCTGAGGCTAGAGTTGTCATTTTTATGGAAATCCCTGAAGTGGTCAGTCACACCATGTGACACATTCCCCTTCTCAATATTTTTCAAATGTTCCATTACCCTCCTCTTTATGGTCCTTTTCATCCTTTTACAAGAATATTCCAACAGATATACTACATACTTAGAATGGCAATCATAGCATGTCTTATATCTGTCGTATACACATTGAAATTAGAAACTATGGCCCCTAGTTATCAATGTCTGTTGGACCTGAGCCGACAGTGCGGATCAGGTCCGACAGACATTGCTGAATACGGCGAGCAATACGCTCGCCGTATTCAGCATTGCACCAGCAGCTCACAAGAGCTGCTGGTGCAACGCCGCCCCTTGCAGACTCTCGGCCAATGGGCCGCCAGCAGGGGGGTGTCAATCAACCCGATCGTACTCGATCGGGTTGATTTCCGACGATGTCTGTCCGCCTACTCAGAGCAGGCGGACAGGTTGTGGAGCAGCGGTCTTTGTGGCATACGGAGCTTGATACATATGCCCCAATGTATTTATTATCCTGGTGAATTATGGGGCAGGTGCACCCCTTCCTATATAGTAAACTGTCATTGGGCAGGGTCAAGATGATATCCTACAGGATATCCGGTGAGGTTATACACGCTTTTTGGGGCTAATATTGATCCTTGCTAGATCACTTGCAAACCAGACTGTTTTTGCTATATGTAAGTAACTGCTGCAATGTTTTCACTTGTGTTTACTAATATCTCATATGACGATTGAGGTTTTTAAATGTAAGCATATTTTACTAATACTGTAATAAAAATCAGTTACTTTATGCATACGGTGTTGCACTATTTTGTATGTGTTTTATCTTCCCCTCATTCTTGATAAAGTCCCGTCGATCGGGACGAAACGCGCTGAAGTGTACAAGTTCGCAACCTCTTTTGATCCTAAGAGGGAACCGTAGTTCTATACCAACTGCCTACAGCCGTGAGTTTAGCGCCGAACGCCTTAAAGACGTCACCATCCCGCGACTGCAGAGCGGGTCCGGAAGGATTTCTAGTACAGTGTGAGGCTTGGACATCTCCATATCCTATAACATAATACCGGAGGTTTCCGGAGTGGACACTAAGGGGATATCTTTGGCAGTCGGCTATGATGAGAACAGTGCATATAACTATCTTGTGAGTGTTTTTAATCCTTATGTGTTTGTCACAATAAACTGTTTAATACTACATTTGAGTCGGCGCTCCTCTCCTTTTTTCTTTTATCTTCCCCTTGTTTATCCTACTGACTTTGGTTATGCGGAGAGTGAGAGAGGAGTGGATCGAAGCCTGATAGCGTGACTGAAAACGGACCACTACCCAGCTGAGCAGCTCACTGATGATTTATTGTATGCGGCACTTACCTCATTTGATTGGAGTAATTTCTAGTAAGTAGGAATTCTACTTATCATCACGGGTGTGAGCACATCAACTGGTTTCGTATTAGAATTAATTCTTCCTGACACTTAGGAACTTGGCGACAGACATCTTAGACTCCTATTTCATTTTTTCTAAGGACAATTGTTCTATCAAACACGGAGTTGTTATTGTTAATGTGTACCTACCTTTAAACAAGCTCTGTTCCCTATTCTATTCTTGTATACCTAGGATACATTGAAATTGTGTAATGTTGAGAATATCTTGTTGACTTGTTTTGAATTTTGGAAGTATAACATTTGTGAGGTGACTATTTATGCACTTCGCCTATTAGAATTGTATTTTATTTTATTATTATTTTTTTATTCTGTGGAATATCTATTGTACCATTTGTGTTATCTGAGGTGTATTGTACTTAGTGCATATCATATTATATTTAATACATTAATGTCCCAGCCTTAATCCTCATAGTGATTCCCTTTTTTGTGCTCACTTCCTATCTTGTCACCAATTTTTTCTATTTACTTTAACAATAGACGTGTACGGGTGACGGGGACCCCTGCAGGACTGTTGTTTGGATTTTGGGCAGCAGTTTAGGGCTCTTTGAGGATTTGAGTATTAGTTTTTCGGGGGTTTACTACCAAGCGCTGTATTATTATTCTCTTTCTACCTATACATATATATATATATATATATATATATATATATATATATATATATATATATATATATATATGTGTGTGTGTGTGTGTGTTTATATTCCCTGGCACCATTTCTCATGTCCATTAAATTAAGAGAAGTACCTGATAGTGTGTGTACATTTTTATAGACAGTTTAATTCAGAAGAATTAGTATTATAATTAACTAGACATTGTTATTGTGTTACTGCAGTGACAGTGATTGGGTCAAACAGGAAGCCGCATTGCTAGAAGCTCAGCTAGACTACTCTCTTTTACATATAACTACTGGCCAGGAAATTAACATTTGACAGCTGATTGCCTGTCTCGCATGCCTTTGCCATCTAGATATTTAACTGAAGCATGATGTAATAGAAGCTTTTTTACTTCTTACAAGCACTCTCACTGCTGCAACATAACAATTTTAAGCTGCCTGTTTGATGCCCAATTCAACGAGCATTATGGGAATTTCTGTTGAAAAACTGGCTCGACACTTAAGTTCTAAAGGACTTAATTCCGCATTGCTGCTTTATTTTAGTGTGTGATGAGATTCTCTTACATAATGATTGTCCTACTAGACACACACTAGCAACTTGTGTCAAAAGAATTATAGCCTACATTCATACGTCTTGCTCATGATACAATACTAGTGGAGATGGCAACTGGCAAAATGGGTAGTGGATGATGCTGATGTACTGACTGACTGCTTTACAACTGGAGATGATGGTGGTGATGGAGAGAATCAATGCAGGTGAAGACTGCTGCTCTAAAATCATGGAATTTCCTCCTTCACTATCTCCTCAGGCTCATAATCAATCAAGTTCCTTGTGGTCTAGATTAAAATGCCACTATATATGCTGGTAGTCAGAATAATGTATCAGTATCAGTCAAACCAGAGACTAGTGGGAGATCTGATCAATAATTCCCTACTACTACTACTCCTGCTACTGCTGCTGAGAGACAACCTTCTGATTCTAATAAACCAACAATGCTGATGCTAAAAAATATGGAGAAAATTATTATAGTGGCACAACTGGCAGTAGTAGAACTGATGGTGGCCACTGGGGTTGCATGGTACCTCAAACCCTCTCCCAATCATTCTATTAGGCTTGGAGCTAAACAATGTCAATTCATTCCCTTTACCTTCAGTTTCCCTCATTGTCCTTTACTTTTATGGGTGGACTTAGATGACCCTTACTGCTACTGATGTTACTGCTGCTAGTTCTGGTATTGGTGGGCCCTCCATATCTCCAGCTACTCGTGGACATGGAATTGCACGCTACAGCAGATGCTGCTGCAACTACCACTGCTCCTTTAAATGTTTGAGCCATGGCAGCAGACAGTGGCCTTGAAAATAAAACTTGGCAATTAATATAATATATCTAATATGATATCTAGATAAACTAATTGTATAAGGAATACAATAGAGTTTGTAGCAAAGAATTCCACAAAGTTAGTGTCAATATAACTCCAAGGAAAAATAGTTTAAGGAAATACTCTTATTTTTAAAAAGTTCCATATCATTCATACTTTAAGTCTTTATTAATTACACTAGGAACAAACATTCACACAGTAGCAGAAGAAAATATTAAAAACACTTAAACCTAGTTTATAAGTAATTATTAGTAGATTCAAATGTTCAAAAAGTACTGGTATATATGGGCCCACTGGTATAATAATATAGAGTAAGCTAAGCCCTTACAATCCGAGGGCTGAATTACTTTTAAATATTAAACAACTGATATAGTGGGCACCATGAATAATATATAAGGTTATTGAGACATAAGATCTGGTTTTAAACTAAGGCAAGCAAGTTAAAAAACGACAGACAGGGGAGACACGGCTGCTCCTGCTGGACCCCTGACGCGCGTTTCACAGAACGCTTCCTCAGAGGGGGTGCGGGCCGCTGCTACTCAGCGTTATTTATGAGATTGTTTTGCCCACCTTCTAGATGCAATTGGTGTTCATTTCGTAATTGTATGCATCCGATTGGGTAATATACCTGTCAGTCATTTCAGCCGGCTCTAACGTGTAGAGCTCTTTTGCGTAATTGAGAGGCGTGTGTTATAAGACGTGTCCTAGTAATGATCTAATCCAATCACGGAATTGCAGGCAAGGGGTGTGTACAATTGCACTACACCGATTGGATGATCATATTATGGTGTACACAGAACACTAGTTCCTATATTACTTACGGCAGTGTTCTCAAATTCCTTATTGCCGAATGTGAATACTGGAAATGTTTCAATTATGGATCCTTAGATCAACATGTGCCGACATCTCTAAATCAGAATGGCCCGATAGTCAATAATATCCATGAACTTCACAAACGGTGCATTGATCTATGTTGCTACCATTAGACAATCACATCATCACACAAACAAAGCCCCACTATATGCACTAACATGTTTAGTTAGCCTAAAGAAAGACTGACATATTCTCACAGATTATTCGTAATTATATGCATCCGATTGGGGAATATAACTGTCAATCATTTCAGTCAGGTCTGACGTGTAGTACTCTTATGCATAATTAGGAGGCGTGTGTTGTGAGGCGTATCTCAACAATGCTCTCATCCAATCACGGAAGTGTAGGCAAGGGGTGTGTACAAATGCATTACAATGATTGGATGATCATGTTGTAATGTAAACAAAGCACTAGTTCATGTGTTACTTGTGGCGATGTTATTCAAATTCCTTATTATCAAACATAGATGCTGAAAATGTTTAAATTGTGGATCCTTAAGTTAATGTATATTGATATTTCTCGACCAGCATGGTTAGATAATAAATAATATTGATGAACTTTGCAAGAGGTATATTAATTTATGTTGTTACGATTGGGTAGTCATATTATCATATAAATGGTGCATCAATAAATGTACTGATTACAACAATATTTTGAGATTCCTATTTCCTTATTTTAGGATCTTGATCGTGTCTTCCACTCGGCACTCAGTACTGGTCATATTATCATATAAATAGAACACCAATACATGTACTGATTTCAACAATATTTTAAGATTCATATTTCCTTATTGTAGGATCTTAATCGTGTCTCAATTGACGATCCATAACTGAATATTTAATAATATTTATATTTATGTGCCTAGCTGGTTTAACAATGACTCATATCCATAATTTACATAACAGTTTTGTACCATACGTCCAGTATACCTCAGTAGTTCTCACAATAAATTACCATCCAAGGTGTATAATAAATAAGCCGATATGTATCAAGAGTTACTTGACCAATATTATCAGTTGTATATGTATATTTACGTATATCCTCCTATCATCTTTTCATATACGATAATAAGCGTCATGATGGGTGTTATTTATATTCATGAAGTTTACCCTCTGGGTCTGCCACTATAGGGGGCAGTAACTTCAGATGTGAAGTGTGTGGAAAAAATTATATAAACAATAATTTAAAGAAACAGACATACTTGGTTAGTTTAAAGAAAGGTGTCTACCATCAACTGATGTATTCCTGCAGTTTTTTATTGGCTGTATATCTACTAACATCTTTTGCAAAGCAGGAAAGAAACACCTTAAGGTCCGATTTTTAGTGCTTCATATATGGCTACTAATAAAATTGATATATATATACTGTATATGTTACAATTTAATATATTGGGCTAATGTTAACCTGTGTAGGGATAAGTACATTAAAATATAATGGCGATCAGTGCAAACGTTGAGCGTTATGAATCATGATACTAGGGAATAAATTACCAATAACTTTGGTGAGAGTGATTAAAAATTGACTCATTCAATTAAAAATAAAATTCATGTTGTATAATTAATGTAAACTTAATCGTGTCTAAAGATCATTTGACCACACTTTTTAAAGGTGTGACATTGATTTTAATTAATAAACAAGTGATATGAAAAAGTGCAAAGTAGGTTGTTAAAAGAAGAAAAAAGAAGAAAGAGGGAAGAAACCCCAACCCCAAAAAAAAAACTAATACAAAATTACTTGGGCTAAATTCCATGTAAAAGGAACAAGCCATAAACTTGACAGTGAAATTCATGTAGCATGTGTGAATTTGTGTTAATTTGAAAGTGAAAATATAGATTTATATTTAGCCCTCGTGAATATAGGATCAACTTCTTTATTATCATGAGCGTGAATACTTCACAGGACATTCTATGCAATAAAGTTAAATCTTCATTCACCAAAAGATATTCATGATTCCTATAGATTAACCCTATCATGAGATAAAATACAAAAAAAGAGAAGGAAGGGTTAATCTTTGAGATCTATTCTATCAGATATCTTAAGTTTCTTTAAATTATAAATACACAAAAAAATTGTTAGAATCATTCATTCCAAAAGGTTTGACTGCATTTAATAAATAGATCCATTTACATTCCATTTTCAATAGGACTTTCTCAATATTACCACCCCTGATGCCAAGGGATGCTTTTTGAATCACAGTGTACTTTAAATCTTTGGGAGAACTATTATGATGTAATAAAAAGTGTCTGGCAACCGAGGTGATTTTTTTGCCTCTGTCTTGATCTCTCTCTGCAAATTTAATATTATAGATATGCTCTAGGATACGTGTTTTCACCTCCCTTGTGGTCATACCAACATAGGTCATCTGGCATGTACAATAGAGTGCATATATCACTCCTATCGTGGTGCATGAGAAGTGTGCTGGAAGTTTATACACTTTCCCTGTTTTGTCTACTATCGTCTTGGTTTTCCTTACAAATTTACAGGGCTGAACAGGTGCTGCAAGGATACATTCCAGGGTCACTGTCTTTTTTCTTGACAGATCTCACAAAATGGCTAGATACCAGTTTGTCTCTTAAATTGTTCGGTCTCCTGTATCCTAATGACACTCTTTATCCTATTACTGACTTCAAGGTGTTATCATTTTGAAGTATTTTCCAATGGTCATTGATAATCTTAATGACATGTGTCATCTGAGGGTTGTATGTGGTTATCAACCTGGGGCAGGATTCTTTTTGGACTTTGACTTTCGGGGTTAAGTAATTCATCTCTACTCTTTCTTAGTGCCTTGTATTTTGCTCGTTTTACGGATTTCTTGCTGTATCCTCGTGAGATTAATCTTTGTGTTAGAGCAGTACTTTCTAACATGTAAATCTCAGTGCTGGTACAGTTACAACGAAGTCGTAAAAATTCACCATAAGGTATTGCTTTCAAAGTACTTGGTGAATGGGCACTCGAATAGTGTAGGAGAGTATTGGTTGCTGTTTCTTTTCTATACATTGTGGTGTTAATAAATCCCTCATAATTTTTAAATATTTTCAAATCCAGAAAGCATATCTCCTGTTGGCTAACTTCATGAGTTAGTTTTATATTGATATCATTTTTATTAATTTCCTTCATGAATGTTTCTAATTTTTCATATGGCCCCTCCCAGATAAAAAAGACATCATCTATGAATCTTAACCATACTGGTATATGTTCAGTATATAGTTTTAGATGATCTGAAAATACATAAAATAATTCCCAATAGCCAAGGAATAAATTCACGTATGTTGGCGCACAGGCTGTGCCCATCGCGGTGCCCTGTGTGTGTAAGAAGTACCTGTCATTGAAAGTGAAAAAGTTATGAGTCAGGATAAACTGTAGAAGTTGAATTACAAACTCATTATGTTTTTCATTATCGTTGTTATTCGAGGCCAGATAATATTTGATGGCTTTAATTCCATCATTATGTCTGATATTAGTATATAGGGACTCGACGTCCGCTGTAACTAACCACATGTTATCTGATAATTTGATGTTCTGTAACATTTGCAATCCTCCATTGTATCACGTACATATGATGGTAGAGTGGTAAGATATTCTCGTAATCTTAAGTCAACAAATTTGCTTGCATTTTCTGTTAAATTATCATTTCCTGACATGATAGGTCTTCCTGGAGGTATTCATGAGTTTTTGTGTACTTTTGGTAAGATGTACAGTGTAGCAATCTTTGGATTTTCCTTCATCAAAAACTTTTTTTCTGAGTTAGATAATATATTTGCTTCCCATGCATTTTTTATCATTCTGTTATATTGAGTGAGATATGAACTCTGATGATTGAATATTAACTGCTTATAACATGAGTGATTAGATAATTGTTTATTGGCTTCGTCCATATACATTTGTTGTGGCCACAAGACCACATTCCCACCCTTGTCAGATGGCTTGATTATGACGTCATGCCATGATTCAATATCTTTTAATGCACTTAATTCTCCAGTACTCAGATTGTGTTTGGTACTGTATATAGGTAATTCTTCAATCTTTTTACACACCTATTTACAAAAAATCTGTACCTCAGGTGATATGGAAAGAGAGGGAACATATGTAGATTTTGGTTTTACATTAGATTTCCAAGTAAGTGAGGTAGACAAAAGATCATCAACATTAATGTTTGTATTATCTGCTACTTGAGTATCCACACTAACTTCAGATAATTCCTGCAAGATATCCGCTGTTAGTAAATCTTCTGCATTTAAACTATTTGGATTATAAGCATATAGTTTTTTTTAACAGTATCTTTCTAGAGAATAGGTGGATATCTTTGATCACCTCAAATTTGTTTAGGGAATTAACTGGACAAAATGAAAGTCCTCTTGATAGTACAGATTTATGTGTGGTACTTAGTATATGATCAGATAAGTTGATGATTCTCATTTGTTCATCCTTATCTTGCTGAAGGGACTCAATTCCCTTCTCCTTGTAGACTGTCTTACTGGGCCTGAGAACTTCCGTTTGTTCCCCCTGTTCTGTGTGGTGGCCTGGTTGGTTGAAGTGACAGGTGGAGTTACGTTGTGAGGTGTGGTGGACAAAAAAGAGGACGAGGAGGAAGAAGATGTGGATGGTTGTATTGAGCCGTAGCTCTTAGGTCTGGCACTTGGCATATTGATGATGTTGTTAGTATGTTCATTATCTGTATTTATATCTGAGTCATTATCTGATATATCAGTTTCACTCTCTGCACTACTTTCCAGTTGTTGAATCAGATATCTATTGCTTCTCTGTCTGTACTTTTTGAACATTTGTCTGTATTTTTTGAACATTTGAATCTACTAATAATTACTTATAAACTAGGTTTAAGTGTTTTTAATATTTTCTTCTGCTACTGTGTGAATGTTTGTTCCTAGTGTAATTAATAAAGACTGATATGGAACTTTTTAAAATAAGAGTATTTCCTTAAACTATTTTTCCTTGGAGTTATATTGACACTAACTTTGTGGAATTCTTTGCTACAAACTCTATTGTATTCCTTATACAATTAGTTTATCTAGTTGTTTTTGCTCTGTTTACTTAGAATCCACATCAGGTGCTGGCTCCAGTGAGTACAAATTATTAATGTAATACTCCAATTTAAAGTATACTTATTACAATATATAATCTGTAGCAGCATCTGTTATTTCCTAACTCCAACAATCCCCAACCCTATATATTTTAAAGTTTACACTTTGGGAGAATATACTCAGACTACTGTTTCTGAGTTTAGCCCTCTTTCTAGGGGATTTTACATACAAGTATGGATATTCAAACAGATATGGCTAATCGCCACCAGAAAAGATTACAAGAACTAAACTCTATTTTTAATAGTTCCACTAGGGACAACATACAAATCAATGAGGAGGAACTAAATAATGTCTTATGTAAATTACATCAAACTTTACATAAACAGTCTAAAAAGATGGTGGAACTGGCACTTCTTTGAGAAGTATGCAGAAAAGAACATAATCCCTAGAGGCATTGAGAATGAAGGTATTCCCAGCCTTCAGTCTCAATAATGATGACTTAACTAAAGAGTGGGAAACTGTGTTATCAGAAAGCTCTCTAAAATTAATACAAATACTGATCAAACATGATAAACTTGAGCTAACCAAATTAGACTCTGAAATTGATGAATATTATCGCCCAATTGTCAAGATTTAATGATAAAATAGACTATAAAAGTCAATATGATAAATATCAAAAAGTATTAGACAAGTTGGAGCTAGAAATAATAGCAACAAAAAAACAGAAGTTGCAGAGAGACCTCGAAGACTTTCAAAATCAGAGAGTCTATCGTTGGCGCAATAACACTACTTCCAGACAGAGAAGCAATAGATATCTGGTTCAACAACAGGAAAGTAGTGCAGAGAGTGAAACTGATATAATGACTCAGATATAAATACAGATAATGAACATACTAACAACATCACCAATATGCCAAGTGCCAGACCTAAGGGCTACGGCTCAATACAACCATCCACATCTTCTTCCTCCTCGTCCTCTTTTTTGTCCACCACACCTCACAACGTAACTCCACCTGTCACTTCAACCAACCAGGCCACCACACAGAACTGGGGGAACAAACAGAAGTTCTCAGGCCCAGTAAGACAGTCTACAAGGAGAAGGGAATTGAGTCCCTTCAGCAAGATAAGGATGAACAAATGAGAATCATCAACTTATCTGATCATATACTAAGTACCACACATAAATCTGTACTATCAAGAGGACTTTCATTTTGTCCAGTTAATTCCCTAAACAAATTTGAGGTGATCAAAGATATCCACCTATTCTCTAGAAAGATACTGTTAAAAAAACTATATGCCTATAATCCAAATAGTTTAAATGCAGAAGATTTACTAACAGCGGATATCTTGCAGGGAATTATCTGAAGTTAGTGTGGATACTCAAGTAGCAGATAATACAAATATTCAAGTTGATGATCTTTTGTCTACCTCACTTACTTGGAAATCTAATGTAAAACCAAAATCTACATATATTCCCTCTCTTCCATATCACCTGAGGTACAGATTTTTTGTAAATAGGTGTGTAAAAAGATTGAAGAATTACCTATATACAGTACCAAACACAATTAAGTGCATTAAAAGATATTGAATCATGGGCATGACGTCATAATCAAGCCATCTGACAAGGGTGGGAATGTGGTCTTGTGGCCACAACAAATGTATATGGACGAAGCCAATAAACAATTATCTAATCACTCATGTTATAAGCAGTTAATATTCAATCATCAGAGTTCATATCTCACTCAATATAACAGAATGATAAAAAATGCATGGGAAGCAAATATATTATCTAACTCAGAAAAAAAGTTTTTGATGAAGGAAAATCCAAAGATTGCTACACTGTACTTCTTACCAAAAGTACACAAAAACTCATGAATACCTCCAGGAAGACCTATCATGTCAGGAAATGATAATTTAACAGAAAATGCAAGCAAATTTGTTGACTTAAGATTACGAGAATATCTTACCACTCTACCATCATATGTACGTGATACAATGGAGGTATTGCAAATGTTAACAGAACATCAAATTATCAGATAACATGTGGTTTAGTTACAGCGGACGTCGAGTCCCTATATACTAATATCAGACATAATGATGGAATTAAAGCCATCAAATATTATCTGGCCTCGAATAACAACGATAATGAAAAACATAATGAGTTTGTAATTCAACTTCTACAGTTTATCCTGACTCATAACTTTTTCACTTTCAATGACAGGTACTTCTTACAACCACAAGGGCACCGCGATGGGCACAGCCGGGCGCCAACATACGCAAATTTATTCCTTGGCTATTGGGAATTATTTATGTATTTTCAGATCATCTAAAACTATATACTGAACATATACCAGTATCGTTAAGATTCATAGATGATATCTTTTTTATCTGGGAGGGGCCGTATGAAAAACTAGAAACATTCATGAAGGAAATTAATAAAAATGATCTCAATATAAAACTAACTCATGAAGTTAGCCAACAGGAGATATGCTTTCTGGATTTGAAAATATTTAAATATAACGAGGGATTTATTAACACCACAATGTATAGAAAAGAAACAGCAACCAATACTCTCCTACACTATTCGAGTGCCCATTCACCAAGTACTTTGAAAGCAATACCTTATGGTGAATTTTTACGACTTAGTCGTAACTGTACCAGCACTGAGATTTACATGTTAGAAAGTACTGCTCTAACACAAAGATTAATCTCACGAGGATACAGCAAGAAATCCGTAAAATGAGCAAAATACAAGGCACTAAGAAAGAGTAGAGATGATTACTAATCCAAAAAGAATCCTGCCCCAGGTTGATAACCACATACAACCCTCAGATGACACATGTCATTAAGATTATCAATGACCATTGGGAAAATACTTCAAAATGATAAGACCTTGAAGTCAGTAATAGGAGAAAGAGTTTCATTAGGATACAGGAGACCGAACAATTTTAAGAGACAAACTGGTATCTAGCCATTTTGTGAGATCTGTCAAGAAAAAAGACAGTGACCCTGGAATGTATCCTTGCAGCACCTGTTCAGCCTGTAAATTTGTATGGAAAACCAAGACGATAGTAGACAAAACAGGGAAAGTGTATAAACTTCCAGCACACTTCTCATGCACCACGATAGGAGTGATATATGCACTCTATTGTACATGCCAGATGGCCTATGTTGGTATGACCACAAGGGAGGGGAAAACACGTATCCTAGAGCATATCTATAATATTAAATTTGCAGAGAGAGATCAAGACAGAGGCAAAAAAATCACCTTGGTTGCCAGACACTTTTTATTACATCATAATAGTTCTCCCAAAGATTTAAAGTACACTGTGATTCAAAAAGCATCCCTTGGCATCAGGGGTGGTAATTTTGAGAAAGCCCTATTGAAAATGGAATGTAAATGGATCTATTTATTAAATGCAGTCAAACCTTTTGGAATGAATGATTCTAACAATTTTTTTTGTGTATTTATAATTTAAAGAAACTTAAGATATCTGATAGAATAGATCTCAAAGATTAACCCTTCCTTCTCTTTTTTTGTATTTTATCTCATGATAGGGTTAATCTATAGGAATCATGAATATATTTTGGTGAATGAAAGGTTTAACTTTATTGCATAGAATGTCCTGTGAAGTATTCAGGCTCATGATAATAAAGAAGTTGATCCTATATTCACGAGGGCTAAATATAAATCTATATTTTCACTTTCAAATTAACACAAATTCACACATGCTACATGAATTTCACTGTCAAGTTTATGGCTTGTTCCATTTACATGGAATTTAGCCCAAGTAATTTTGTATTAGTTTTTTTGGGGGGGTTTTCTTCCCTCTTTCTTCTTTTTTCTTCTTTTAACAACCTACTTTGCACTATTTCATATCACTTGTTTATTAATTAATATCAATGTCACACCTTTAAAAGTGTGGTCAAATGATCTTTAGACACCATTAAGTTTACATTAATTATACAACATGAATTTTATTTTTAATTGAATGAATACATTTTTAATCACTCTCACCAAAGTTATTGGGTAATTTATTCCTAGTATCACGATTCATAACACTCAACGTTTGCACTGATCACCATTATATTTTAATGTACTTATCCCTACACAGGTTAACATTAGCCCAATATATTAAATTGTAACATATACAGTATATATATCAATTTTATTAGTAGCCATATATGAAGCACTAAAAATCGGACCTTAAGGTGTTTATTTCCTGCTTGGCAAAAGATGTTAGTAGATATACAATCAATAAAAAACTGCAGGAATACATCAGTTGATGGTAGACACCTTTCTTTAAACTAACCAAGTATGTCTGTTTCTTTAAATTATTGTTTATATAATTTTTTCCACACACTTCACATCTGAAGTTACTGCCCCCCTATAGTGGCAGACCCAGAGGGTAAACTTCATGAATATAAATAACACCCATCATGACGCTTATTATCGTATATGAAAAGATGATAGGAGGATATACGTAAATATACATATACAACTGATAATATTGGTCAAGTAACTCTTGATACATATCGGCTTATTTATTATACACCTTGGATGGTAATTTATTGTGAGAACTACTGAGGTATACTGGACATATGGTACAAAACTGTTATGTAAATTATGGATATGAGTCATTGTTAAACCAGCTAGGCACATAAATATAAATATTATTAAATATTCAGTTATGGATCGTCAATTAAGACACGATTAAGATCCTATACAATAAGGAAATATGAATCTTAAAATATTGTTGAAATCAGTACATGTATTGGTGTTCTATTTATATGATAATATGACCAGTACTGAGTGCCGAGTAGAAGACACGATCAAGATCCTAAAATAAGGAAATAGGAATCTCAAAAAATTGTTGTAATCAGTACATTTATTGATGCACCATTTATATGATAATATGACTACCCAATTGTAACAACATAAATTAATATACCTCTTGCAAAGTTCATCAATATTATTTATTATCTAACCATGCTGGTCGAGAAATATCAATATACATTAACTTAAGGATTCACAATTTAAACATTTTCAGCATCTATGTTTGATAATAAGGAATTTGAATAACATCGCCGCAAGTAACACATGAACTAGTGCTTTGTTTACATTACAACATGATCATCCAATCATTGTAATGCATTTGTACACACCCCTTGCCTACACTTCCGTGATTGGATGAGAGCATTGTTGAGATACGCCTCACAACACACGCCTCCTAATTATGCATAAGAGTACTACACGTCAGACCTGACTGAAATGATTGACAGTTATATTCCCCAATCGGATGCATATAATTACGAATAAACTGTGAGAATATGTCAGTCTTTCTTTAGGCTAACTAAACATGTTAGTGCATATAGTGGTGCTTTGTTTGTGTGATGATGTGATTGTCTAATGGTAGCAACATAGATCAATGCACCGTTTGTGAAGTTCATGGATATTATTGACTATCGGGTCATTCTGATTTAGAGATATCGGCACATGTTGATCTAAGGATCCATAATTGAAACATTTCCAGTATTCACATTCGGCAATAAGGAATTTGAGAAAACTGCCATAAGTAATATAGGAACTAGTGTTCTGTGTACACCATAATATGATCATCCAATCGGTGTAGTGCAATTGTACACACCCCTTGCCTGCAATTCCGTGATTGGATTAGATCATTACTAGGACACGTCTTATAACACACGCCTCTCAATTACGCATAAAAGCTCTACACGTTAGAGCCGGCTGAAATGACTGACAGGTATATTACCCAATCGGATGCATACAATTACGAAATGAACACCAATTGCATCTGGAAGGTGGGCAAAACAATCTCATAAATAACGCTGAGTAGCAGCGGCCCGCACCCCCTCTGAGGAAGCGTTCTGTGAAACGCGCGTCAGGGGTCCAGCAGAAGCAGCCGTGTCTCTCCTGTCTGTCGTTTTTTAACTTGCTTGCCTTAGTTTAAAACCAGATCTTATGTCTCAATAACCTTATATATTATTCATGGTGCCCAATATATCAGTTGTTTAATATTTAAAAGTAATTCAGCCCTCGGATTGTAAGGGCTATGCTTACTCTATATTATTATACCAGTGGGCCCATGTATACCAGTACTTTTTGAACATTTGAATCTACTAATAATTACTTATAAACTAGGTTTAATTGTTTTTAATATTTTCTTCTGCTACTGTGTGAATGTTTGTTCCTAGTGTAATTAATAAAGACTTAAAGTATGAATGATATGGAACTTTTTAAAAATAAGAGTATTTCCTTAAACTATTTTTCCTTGGAGTTATATTGACACTAACTTTGTGGAATTCTTTGCTACAAACTCTATTGTATTCCTTATACAATTAGTTTATCCAGTTGTTTTTGCTCTGTTTACTTAGAATCCACATAAGGTGCTGGCTCCAGTGAGTACAAATTATTAATGTAATACTCCAATTTAAAGTATACTTATTACAATATATAATCTGTAGCAGCATCTGTTATTTTCTAACTCCAACAATCCCCAACCCTATATATTCTAATATGATATCTACTAACTATAGCATAGTAAATAGACAATAGGTTTCCACTGTGTGCCACAACCAGTCACTAAAAATGATTTAGGGCTAGATTACAAGTTGATCACAAAATATCGCTTCCACGAAAGCAATATTTGCGCTCAATATAGTAGTACTATCGCATATAAATGTGCACTGGTATTACAAGTTAGGTGGGTGATGTTTGCATAGATCAGAAACTTTACACTTATGAGAGCCCGCTTCCATAGGCTCCAATGGCACAGCAAAGGGGGTAAGTCGCGTAGGGATGGGTAGCAAATATAAATATATATGTATATGAATATACACGTATATATTTATATATGATGTGTATATACACATATTAACAGATAAATATATACTGTATGTATATAAGCATATACATACAGTATATATTTACTGAAAACACACAGTTCCTATGGACTGCAATGTAAAGGGCAACAGCCCACCACTTTTAACACCTTATAAGCTTTTTTTTTTTTAAAAAAAAATAATATAAAACAAAAACACCACTTGGAGGATCTGATCTGTGATTAATCTGACCGCTAATTGCTACCGCGAGCTTGCAGTAGTAATAACCAACAACTTGTAATGGGTGGTTATTTATTGAGCACCCGTAAACGGGCGTCAAAAAATTAGCGCTCCACTTGTAATCTAGCCCTTATTTATTTAGTCATAAAAAAATTGAAAGCTAAAATGCTAGGTGACTAAGCCTAGCCTATGGAGCTTAAAGTCAGGGCTCAGGCAGACGCCCTACTAGTTCAGCAATGCCCCCACTCCAATATTATTAAATACCACATCTTTATAATAGTAAGCTTTTATAGAAAAATAAATCCCTGCTCCCCAAAGAAAAAAATCATTTGCATACCTTATAAATTCCTTTCTTTCATGGTGGTGAGAGTCTATAGTTATTACTCCTAGGATTCAACTCCTGGCCACTAGGAGGAGACAAAGATACACAACATGCACAAGCTTTTAATCCTTCTCACCTCTCTGGTATCCTAGTCTAATGTATAGCAGAGAAAAGGAGACAAATAGAGAAGTAGGAAAGAACAAAGCAGGGTAAATGAGGTGCAAAGTAAAACTGACACCATTTGAAATTTGTTAAGAGGGCAGGTCTTGTGGACTTTCACCACCATGAAAAACAAAATGTATCAGGTAAGCATAATTTTGCGTTATTTCATAAGGTGGTGAGAGTCTACAAACCATTACTCATATGATCTAATACCCAAGCTGTGGAGTCTAGGTGGTCAATTTAACAAGCAGCGGATGCTGCTTCTGACCCACATCGTTTCTGGCTCACCAGAAATGTAAGATAAGAAGCAGCGGTCTCTCCGTCGCCTTTTACGATCTGGATGATTGACACCCCCTGCTAGCATCCAATTGGCCATGAGTGAGCAGGGGGCAGCATTGCACAAGCATTTTACTAGAAATGTTTGCGCAATATTAAATGCTGACAGCGTATACGGTCGGCATTTAGCGAGGTTGGATGGACATGATTCGCTACTGAGTAAATGGGTGGGAAAAAGTTAGGGCAGGCACCTAATTACCAACCACTAAGGCTGTAGGACTTTCTTGTCAAAAGCTGTCCCAAAATAAAAGAAAGTAAATAAGACCAAGCTGCTCTTGTGCAATATATACAACAAAAGTCTCAATTAAAAAAAAACACAAAGTAGAAACTAATCTAGAAGAATTAGCTGTAAAAATTCTGGAAAGAAATGTCCTGTTTCCAATAAGCCATACTTAATGACTGCTGTAACCAGGAAGCTAAAATAACAACTATAGTCTTCTGACTCATGGACAAATGAAAAAAAAAACATAAAATTCAAAATTCAAAGAAATTATCTTATCCTAAAAGACAATAAGGTATGTCACAAGAAAGAGAAAAAAGCAACAAACCAGACAGAGTCTATAAAACTCTTAAAACCAATTAAGGTCTCAGGAAGAGAAAATGTCTATTAGATTTACTGAGATTAGATCTAGAACAAAGATCTGATTGTCAGAGATCCTTTAAGAACCTTGCAGGTGAGTCATTACTTTAAGGGACACTAAACACCAGAATTGTTGTTGTTTTAAAAGATAGATAATCCCTTAATTACCCATTCCCCAGTTTGCATAACCAATACAGTTATAATAATAAACATATTACCTCTGTGATTACCTTGTATCTAAGCCTCTGCAGACTGCCCCCCTTATTTCAGTTCTTTTGACAGACTTGCATTTTAGCCAATCAGTGCTGACTCCATGGTAAATTCACGTGCATGAGCTCATGTTATCTATATAAAAAAAACATGAACTAATGTCCTCTAGTGGTGAAAAACTGTCAAAATGTATTTAGATTAGAGGCGGCCTTCAAGGTCTAAGAAATTAGTATATGAACCTCCTAGGTTTAGCTTTCAACTAAGAATACCAAGAGAACAAAGCAAAATTGGTGATAAAAGTAAATTGGAAAGTTGTTTAAAATTACATACCCTATTTGAATCATGAAAGTTTTTTTTGGACTTGACTGTCCCTTTAATTATTTTGTAAGAATTGAACAATTCCTGAAAATTCTGAGAAATACTTGCAAAATCCATGTTTATCACAATAGGAATGAGGAAAAATTTAAACCTGGTGAAAAACTAATTTGTTACAGGCTGCATTGCCTGAATAAAGGTCTCCACACAAAAAATAAAAACCTTGTTTATGACTCAAGAGTACACACTACAGGCTAAATTAAAAGGCATGAGAATAAAGAAAAACAAGACCTGTGAGTCAGTGGTACCCAAGATTTAGGAAGCAGTGGTCATCAGACCACCTGCTTTGTGGCTTATGTCGATGACGTTTCCTTGCTTCCGCACGATTGGCTGCACATAAGCAGAAGGTGACTATGCACACTAGCTGTAGATCTGTAGTGTGCAATGCTAAATGTGGGCAGCGTATTGCTGCCACTAGACAGGAAGACGGGCGGACAGGGGTGAAGATGTCCGCCATACTTTCTTAAATCTTCCCCAAGTGGTTATCAGATGAAGGTATAAAAGGAAAGCTAATTCAAATACCAAATATCTACAGGAGCCTTTAGAGACTGTGCATAAGTATCTCTAGCTCTGGCAAAACATCTGGTGAGAAGAGGTTTAAAACAAGAAACCATAAGGTCTGAATGAGAAATACGTCATAGAGTCGCCAACTGGTAGAAAATTCCTTGATGCAGCTCAGCAGTGCTAGTGTTAAGTTTCCCCACAGCTCTGTTTTTTCCTGCTTTCCTTCTCCAGCGCAGCACTTTGCTTTAACATATGTTTATTTAGAATGGGGGTAAGTGTCCTTTTTTTATTTTGAGAATGTTTTTATTATGGTTTATGTAAGCTATACAGTCATTCCAGAGAGCCTGTCAGTTTGTTTCCAGACACTAGAGTGCAGTAGCGCACAATTCTTTTCATAGTACTAGTTTTCAGTATTATGTATTACATTTATTCGGTTTTACAGAATTTATAAATTTATAATGACATTAGAGTGAGGCTGTGATGGGTCCATGTGGAGTGGAGAGTGAGTAGAATGGGACACATTTGACCGCGACCGGATATTTGTCTATCGGATTATTATCCGTCACACAAATCTCCCGGCCGCGTCATAGGCATCATACTATCTCATATCTTTAGTTACTATCTCTACTAACTTGGAGTAGATGAGTTTTATTTTTCCTGTACTATTGTCCCTTTATTTTTTATTGCACTATTTAATAAACAAAAACTTATTTTTATCTCACATTAGTTTTAAAGAGCTAGACAACTTCTTTCAAAATGTAAAAAGGAATTCTTCAATTTCATACATAGAAACATAGAATTTGACGGTAGATAAGAACCAAAAGGCCCATCAAGTCTACCCATATTACATATTACTTTTTCCTTTGGATAGCCTTATGCATGTCCCAGGCATTTTTTAATTCCTTTACAGTCTTTGGGGTCAATTTATCTAAAGACCGCTGCTCCATAACCTGTCTGTCTGCTCTGAGGCAGCGAACATAAATCAACCCGATCGAATACGATCGGGTTGATTGGCACCCCCTGCTATCGGCCAATTGGCCGCAAATCTGCAGGGAGCGGTATTGCACCAGCAGTTCACAAGAACTGCTGGTTCAATGATAAATGATAACAGCGTATGTTGTCGGCATTTATTGATGTGCAGCGGACATAATACGCTACATCGTATCATATCCGCTCGCACTATAATAAATTGACCCCTTTGTGTTTATCACCTCAAATGGAAGTTTATTCCATGAATCCACCACCCTTTCTGTAAAAAAATGCTTCCTCAAATTTCTCCTGAATCTGCTACCCTCTAACTTTAGATTATGACCCGTTGTTTTGACATTTATTTTGTTGTGAAAAATGCTTTCAGCTTCTATATTATTAAGTCCCTTCATATATATGAAGGTTTCTATCATGTCACCTCTTTCCCTTCTATCCTCTAAACTAAACCTATTTAGACCATAGAGTCTTTCTTTGTAGGTTTTATATTTTAGACCATGTACCATTTAGTAGCCCTCCTTTGGACAGCTTCTAGTTTATTTATGTCTTTCTGAAGATATGCAGGCCCATTTATCAAGCTCCGTACGGAGCTTGAAGGGCCGTGTTTCTGGCGAGTCTTCAGACTCGCCAGAAACACAACTTATGAAGCAGCGGTCTAAAGACCGCTGCTCCATAACCCTGTCCGCCTGCTCTGAACAGGCGGACAGGAATCGCCGGACATCAACCCGATCGAATACGATCGGGTTGATTGACAGCTCCCTGCTGGCGGCCGATTGGCCGCGAGTCAGCAGGGGGCGGCGCTGCACCAGCAGCTCTTGTGAGCTGCTGGTGCAATGTTAAATGCGGAGAGCGTATTGCTCTCCGCATTTAGCGAGGTCTTGCGGACCTGATCCGCAGTGTCAGATCAGGTCCGCAAGCCCTTTGATAAATGGGCCTGTTAGTCTCCAGAACTGTACACAGTATTCCAGATTTGGCCTAACTAATGATCTGTAAAGTGGCATAAGAACCTTGCTATTTCTGCTACTAACACCTCTTCCAATGCAACCAAGTATTCGACTGGCCTTACTGGCTGCACTGCTGCAGCCATATATCAAATGTATAATACAAAAAGTATTCTTAAGAATAAAGTCAGTTCTTATAACATTTTATCCAATATTTTGTCATATATATAAATGAGGGGTAAGTAATATTAATGAGATTATTGTTGAACTCCCATTACTAAGGGAGGGGTGAATTTGCATGTGTGTAATCTTCATTGAATGCTGGACAACAAAGAATATGAGACATCATTTTCACTGTCAATCTTGCGGTAAAATGTACACACATCTCACATACTGCGCAGTTAAATGTAAGTGATGATGGGATTAAACCATGATAATAAGATAATGTAATAAAACAAATTTATGCAGCAAAACTAAGTACTTGAAAGCAACATTAAACACTAAGGGGCCTATTTATGAAATGTCTGTCCGACATGATCCGATCAGCGGATCATGTCCACCAGACATTGCTGAATGCAGAGAGCAATACACTCTCCGCATTCAGCATTGCACCAGCAGCTCTTGTGAACTGCTGGTGCAACGCCGCCCTCTGCAGATTCGCGGCCAATCGGCCGATAGCAAGGGGTGTCAATCAAGCCGATCGTATTCACGCGATCTCTGTCCACCTCCTCAGAGCAGGGGGACAGGTTATGGAGCAGCGGTCTTGCATTGCACCAGCAGTTCACAAGAACTGCTGGTGCAATGATAAATATCGATGGGCAGCGATAAGCAGCAGACTTCGTATCATGTCCGCTCGCACATTTTTAAATATGGCCCTAAGGGCGAGATTACGAGTGGAGCACAATATTGCACTTACGCGAGCACGATATTTGCACTCCATTCAAATGGCCAAGCACTTACGAGAGTAGTGCAGGGGACAATTCGTGCAGCGTTGGGCAGCAATAAATAAATACATATGTAATAGGCTTCTATACATATACCTGTATATTTATGCGTTTATATGTGTTTATACACAGATTAACACATAACTATTTATGTATAAAAGCATGTACATATATATTTATGTGTTTATATGTATTTATACACAGATTAACACATAACTATTTATGTATATAAGCATGTACATATATATTTATGTGTTTATATGTATTTATACACAGATTAACACATAACTATTTATGTATATAAGCATGTACATATATATTTATGTGTTTATATGTATTTATACACAGATTAACACATAACTATTTATGTATATAAGCATGTACATATATATTTATGTGTTTATATGTGTTTATACACAGATTAACACATAACTATTTATGTATATAAGCATGTACATATATATTTAAAGAGAAAACATAGTCCCCCATTGACCTCCATGTAAAGGCACTTTAGGGGCCATTTTTTTTCTAATACCCCACATCTCCTCACTTAAAAACTTTTTTTTTAAAATCTATATATTTCCCTTATGATACTGTACTGTCCTCTCTATTTTGGGGGCATTTGGGGCAACGTTTTATTTTTAACCAGAGGTCTGGTAATTGTGCTTGGTGCAAAGTGAAACCACAAGCTTGTTGTCACATTAAAGGGACACTAAACCCAAATTTTTTCTTTAATGATTCAGATAGAGCATGCAGTTTTAATCAACTTTCTAATTTATTCCTATTATAATTTTTTTTCTTCTTTCTCTTGCTATCTTTATTTCAAAATCAGGAATGTAAAGGATAGGAGCCGGTCCATTTTTGGTTCAGCACCTGATTTATGCTTTCTTATTGGTGGCTAAATGTCAGCCTCTAATAAGCAAGCGCTATCCATAGTGCTGAACCTAAAATGGGCCAGCTACTAAATTCCTGATTTTAAAAAAAAGATAGCAAGAGAACGAAGAAAATTTGATAATAGGAGTAAATTAGAAAGTTTCTTAAAATTGCTGCTCTATCTGAATCATGAAAGGCAAAATGTGGGCTTAGTATCCCTTTAACAAGCCACTTTTAAGTGCTGGTTATTTAATGTGCAAGGTAAATGGGTCCTAAATAATTAATTGCTTGAATGATGTATCAAGAACCAAGATTAGCCTGAGAATAATTTGCACATGTATTTTTTTAAAATTATATTAGTTTTTTAAATATTGAAAAAATAAGGGTAAAGTTAATGTCCATTAAGCAGCCAGCAAAATATTCCAAGCGGTTGACATTAGTGTTTAAAGACAGCATCACCGAAAAGGCATTTTACTATACGCTGCTATACCTAGGTTACCGTTTCTACTGAGGCCAATCAGGAATGGTTATAATTAGCTTACTAGAGTGTGCAACTAATGACTGTGTGGATTATAGCTGTGTCTGCACTTCCATGTTTAACATGAATTGGAAAGCCCACAATATTTAGAATTAAATTACAGGAAAGGAGAGCAAAATAAATAATGAAAGTATATTGCAACGTTGTTTTACTACATGTAATTAAACAATTTACATTAATATCTTAGGGAACACTGATGTATGATTACAATCATTACATTAGGGTATTCCTATAGTTTTATGTCCCTTTAATGAGACTTCAAATTTCACACTATGGGGCCTATTTATGGTTATCATTTGTTCCAGAAATTGTTTTAACTTTATGCTCTTGATAAAGGCTTCTTTTAGCCGAAACGCGTTGAACTGTATTTTAAATAAAACGTGAAGCTGCACCTGAAGACAACTTTGTGATTATTTTAATAAAAGGCTTATTTTAACTGCAATCTCGTGAGTATAACCAGTTTGTGCACCTACCACATTGTCTGAAATCTGCAACACTATTGTGAGCTCTTTTATTTTGGAGGTGAAAGCAACAAGGTTGACTCAGAGGACGTGGGCAGCTTGGTTCCCTGGAGGTGACACAGCGCCGCCACTTTCAACACTTTCTACCGAGTTAGCTATTAATTGGATTCCGGAACACTTGTAAAATAAGCGAGCAATTTATTAAAATCATACTAAAATGTTACTCTGGGGATTAGTCTGTATCGACCAATTTGAACAGTGTATCAATTCTGTGGTAGCAGGATGACTTGACACTGATATGTATATTTTAACATTTTAGTATTATTTTAATAAATTGCTTGTTTATTTTACAAGTCTTCCAGAATCCATTAATAGCTAACTCGGTGGCTCATACTGAGTATGCGATACATACAGAGCTGTTTTTTTAGCTCCAGGAAGTGTGAGTATTATCCTATCCTATACTGTACTGATAATACTTGTGTTTACTTTATCACACTATATACCTCTCTATTTGAGCTTTCCAAGTTGGAAGAGAACTTCAGCTACATATCGGAGAGACAGCTGTACCTGATAGCATTGTAAATTCAAGACGAACTATTACATGAGCTTTTGTTAGCTCTAGAGAGTGAGAGGGCGCACTTATTATTTTTTTTTATTTATTTTTTTTTTATTTTTTTTTTTAAATAAATTTTTATATTGAGGTTTAATATTCAATAACAGATAAGCAGTATTTCAAATAGCATACTGGTACAAAAAGAAAAAAAATCATATCAAATACATTGATATAAACCTACAATTATATCTGTTACATCACGTATTACATCATGTATTCAAAAGATGAACCTCATATTTTCAAGGGAGAAAAAGAGAGAGAAAAAAAAAGAATAAGAAAATACATTTTTTCTTTAGCTTTGAAAATTATATAAAACAAGACTCACATATGAGAAGTAGGGATTATAGCAAACGTAAATATAAATTTGAGTTTGTTGAAAAGTACAAGTACAAATTTTTCAAACAGTACAGCAGCATGTGCATTGTATCAATATTCGTCAATATATGGATAAACTCTAAAGTTCACAAGATGTTTATAAATGTATATAGGGCTTGAGAATCTAAGTTGACTTCAAACCAAACAGTATAATTACCAAAAAAAAAAACAATTATCTGTGTAAACGTGCTAGAATATGTGTAGTCTTTGTATACATAAAGTGAAAAGGAAGTAAGGACCTACGACAATGCCTCAGTTTATTAGGAGATGTAAAATTGGCATAGAGGGAACAGGGAAGTAAATATATGCCTGTTGACAAGGGAGTAGAACAATCAATCATTTGTATAGGGTAGGCTTACATGAGTCTAAGACCATGATCTATTAATTAATGCTCCTCCCAGGGCCCTTGGGTTAGTGCCAGATACCAGTGATAACAAAAAGGATGATTGGAAGGTTCCCATTTTCAAATACCTAGAATTCCTTAGCAAGAACCGCAATGTAACTGGATAATATAATTCCCGTTCTCATAATGTCTTCTCAACTCTACTGGAGTATTAGCATGTCATCTATCGGCATTGTAACAGGACACTAAAGAATAAAAATGCAAATCAAAAGCAGTGCATATCGAGGTAAACCGCAAATTAGTCTCTGAAAAAAAGGGGAATACCCAGAGAACTGTATAAAAGTGGGGGGTGGAAAGCGTGGAGCGGTGTCTCAAGACTATTTATATAAATGTAACCTAGCATCAACATGTTTAACCGAAGTTGTTGCTTGAGAGGGTCTGTAAGTACATAGTAAGTCTAGTGTAAGTGGGCAGCTGTATCTCTCAGCTCACTGTATAACATTCATAAAAATTAGAATAAAATTTTATAAATATTGCTCTATAGCCTCTGTTAACAGAGATGGTCTCTGTGTGATAAAACTAAAGATTGCACAGTCTGTGTCATAAGGCATGAGAAAAGAAAAGAAGCTAAATACTAAGTATTAGAAACATAAGGTACGTTCTGCCCCCAGAAACTGCACTCCTTCATCTCAACCTTCACAAACTGACCCTGCACAAGCGATGCCTGTTTATTACAATTCTTATGGCGTCAAAACTCCTAATTGCCAGGAACTGGAAGAAATCCAACCCCCCAAGCTGGCAGAGTACAGTACATCTAATTACATACCTAATGTCGATGGAGGGTTATGTCTACTCCGTCAAATTACAACATCACCTCCACCTCCTAATTTGGGAGCCCTGGGAAGCCATTGGGGAAGCTAGATTGCTGTCTCTTTCTTAAAGTATCTCCAATATTCCCAGAGCGAGTTCCTTCTGACCACCATTAACTCATATGTATTTCCCTCCCTTTACCTTACCGGTTCCAGTCGAGTCCCCCCTTTTTTTTTATCCCTTCCCCCACCTCTCTTTCTATCAATTCCCCCACCAGTTGTTTTTTGCCAACCTTAGAAGGCCCTCACTTTTACCCATAAGAGAACTATGGTCATCCCAACTCTCATTTTGAAAGCAGCAGTAAGTTCCTGTTATGCTGCTTACAACTCCATGCAAATTTCAGTTAATTTATGTTACATAAATTCACAAAAACACTAATAATTGTGTATTGGTTACATGTTTCGTTTTTAGAACGTACTTAGATAAAAGGAGGAAATCTGCAAACGTTAGACTTCTCTTACCATTGTAACTCTATCAGCTAGTTACCAGAGAACTGTACTTTCTTGTACCTAAAACATCCCTTCAACTACAACATGGGTTAATGTATACTTAATTCTTGTTAATATTGTTTGAAGATTGTATCACCGTATATCTCTGCATGTAACAGAACAACAGTATGTATTCTTTTGCAATTCCTCAATAAAAAAAATAATTATTTAAAAAGAAACATAAGGTACAAAGGTGATATCATTATAGCACATTTTAAACAGTTATCTTAACTTGAATATAGCTACATTGAAATGCTAGACTAGAAACTAGTCATCAGTATAAATAGAAAGCAAGCAGGCATATGTTTCATATGTAACACTTACTATAAAGTAACTGCTAACACATTTATAAGTCTAGTACCAAAGGGTGGCGGAAGAATATTGAATTCCTTCAGAATTTCATCTAAAATCACAAATATTGTATCACCTCCTAAAATATATATTAACATATTAACATTTAACCTTTAGTGTGCAGAGAATAAAAATTATATAACACTAGTATTCAGCTGACAATAAAGCATGTATAATAAATAAAAAAAAAACCAACCACTAGTATTGCCTTAGAACCATTATTACAGCCACATTGGATTTTCTTTTCATCTCAAAAAACTGGCCATTCCTCCTTCCAACTATTGGGATGATGAAACCAAAAAGTAGACCTAGATCATAGATTAAACAGTAAGTTATCAAGGGGTAGACTGAGACTGTATATAGTGTCCAATAGACTAACAATAAGGTAGTTATAGCAAGTAGAGTGATAAACCCCCTGAGGTATTTGTAACAGGACAGCTGTGTCAGTGAAAACTTTTATAAATATCTAGTAGTTGCAGGTTAAGCTATATAGTAGTAAGGAACAGTTATTCAATCATAGCAAATATAAGGACCTGAATTACCAAAAATGGTAATAGATTATAAGAGCAGCAGAGAAACAAAAATGGACTCTAGTTTAAAACTGCACTGCATTTATATCAGCAGATTGGAGAGAATCAGTGTTAGCATCAGACTCCCTGGTTGTCATGTATAGAGGATATGTAGAAGAATGAGTCCTAAGCATTCTAAACAGAAAATACACATTTCCCTTAGGACTTAAACCATTTCAAATAGTCAATAACTATTGCAATGTCCATAGAAATATGACTACTATAAAATAAAGTTTATTCATCCTATACCTAACTTCTGTGTTGCCACTTTAAATTTATAACACAAATCCAGTAACCTGAACAATAATGTGCAAAGGCAGATATGACAAAAAAAACTATGGCAAATCTTCTTCATAGACCAGCAGTTCTCAGATGTATCAGGTTCATGGGCGCCATCAGATCCACAGTTGAGTTCCGATAGTTCTGCACAAGAGAAACTCATGTCTCGGAGAAAAACCGCAGCTAGAATCCCTCTGAGTTCCTGTGTCTTATTTGCTGGGCTCAATGTGGGGACTGGCTGAGTTGCATCAATGCCAATTTCGCTGATCCGCAATGGATCAGTATTGTGTAGAGCCATGCTTACAGTTGCGGGTTCCTCATCCGCCGTTGCAGGCTCCAAAATAACAGGGACCCGATACTTAACACAGTCGATTAGGGTAGTGTTTTGGCACTAGGGCCCCAAAGTGCAGTCATGTACATCTTCCTCCATAACAGGTTTAGGTTGTGTATTTAGCTGAGAGATGCAGGTGCCCTTATGTCTAGATGCCTTAATGATCAATTCTTCAAAAACGGTATGATGTTCCATAAGCATGCAGGGCATGACCTTTATAAAACTATTAGCTCTTGCCATGTTGGTCTTGGATTTTAAACAACTAGGCTGTCATAAAAGAGGGATGGTTGACCTCAGTTTTCAGTATAGGCTCAGGGAATTTATATAGCCTCACAGCCATGAGGGAATAAAAATGGCCGCCGTATAAGCGATTGGAGAACAGGCCTCTGGTCTGTAGTTAAATTTAACACTCCCCAGGTGCGGGATAAGGGTCCAGAAAGTCATCAAAGGATTCCGTAGGGCTTAGTTAAAGTTTCGATATCTTCCAGGATCAATCATAAATTTGTGAGTACCGGAGCAGAATGAATGTGCAACCATTCTTGAGTGCTGTTGGCTCCGCCCCCCCCTTATTTGTTTTTTTCATTGCAAATATAACCAATGGTATTACACTATATTAGAATTGTTTTCTTTTAAGATACACTACTTCTATATTGAAGAATTTGAAATATCACGCAACGGATTCCGCTACTCACATATCCTTTGGTCACATTTATTGCTACTGTCTTTTATAACATAATTATATTTAGAAAAATAAATATTAATGTTTAAAATAAAAAAGAACACAGAACAAATAACAGCTGTTTAAAATCAATACAATACTATAGGACACAAATAAATGATACATTGTATATACATGTATCAACATAGCTCCTATAGATATAATAGGAAGTTGTTGTTTTTTTGTCTTTATAAGTAAGGTAGATTGCAGACATGATGAAGATATAGGCATTCAGTGGGAGCTTGCTGGGTGTTCCAAGGAAATAACCTGTATTTTAATGGACTAACATCGCCAGTATTACGCTATATTCCAAGGGCTGCCTTGCAGGTCAGGTACAGGATTTCAGCCATATTTGTCATATTTTCCAGTGTGAGGCAGGTAGTGTAGTCTTACATACAGTTAGGTTAGGTATTATTTGAAGGGTTACTACAAAGAACTCTATTTTGGTTTCAGTAAGTGCACTGTCTGTGTAGGAAAACTTCAAATACAGCCCCCCTCCACTGATAGCGAAGACGAGTGCTGTGATCCATATTATTTCCTAAGGGACACACATTGCCACTCATCAGCACTTCGCTGGTCAGCCCAACTTTTTTGAATATATCGACAGACCAACTGATTGGAAGCCTGGTGAACCCAAGCAGTCAGTTTCTCATCAGTTTGCTGATGTTTTGAATATTGAGGCCTTAGTGAGATACAGTTGATCTCTAGGTACAATTTGCCTTTTAAGAATCCTATAAAGGCCCTCATAGTCCTGACAAGTCTTTCTAGATTATCTCAGCTAAGTAGAGGGCTTCAGAGAATCAAGATTTAGTACATGCAAACAGCCTTATTGTGTCCCTTAAAATATAATAGCAGTCACTATTAATAGCATTCCGCAAGAAAACTGCTCCATATTGAATTTCTGCATAAGAAAGGAAAAGTAGTCAAACTCTTGAGCTAACTGCTGCAAATAAAATCCAAGCACTGAATGGGAGTCTGAAATGACCTTTTAATACCTACCCTTCAGTCTTGGCACCAAGACAAGGCCAGTGGACATAAAAGGAGCTCTAAGTAGCGCACAGTAACATAGTAAAAGTCCAGGAATAAACAAGGAACAACATCCAAAGAGCCGGCCATGCTAATCCAATGCTATTTTGCTATTTTGCATGGCCCCTGACTCCTGCCGCAACAGACTCATTCTCTTCAGTGTGTTTGGCCATCCTAGATCCTGGAATAGCGCAACCCTTAGCAAGCTGCAAAGCCCAAACGTCCTTACACACAGGGTGACTCCAACTATGCTTAAAGCCTTTACAAAGCCCACTCCTCAAGCACAACCTCAGGGTGTGAGCAGGCCCAGGATGAGAGGGGTGCAAAAGATGAAATCCTGGAATAAGCATCAGAGCATGAGCATTAGTCACAGGTTCTCATGAATTCTCCTCAGGTCCATACTTCTTCCATTTAATCAGATATTGCAAAAAAGTCCTGAATCTCATCAACCTCATATTCATCCACACCATCTATGGGAACAGGAGGAGGAGAGACACATTGATCAAAAGGGTTCTCACAACATCTCCTGACCTGAGACACATGAAAGACCAGATTAATTGAGTAATTTATGGGAAGATCAAATTTCACGGCCAGAGGGGTCAATTTAACATTGTGCGGATGGACATGATCCACTGTAGCGGATCATGTCCACCGTACATCGATAAATGCCGACAGCATATGCTGTCGGCATTTATCATTGTACGCAGGAGGTGTCAATCATCCCGATCGTATCCAATCAAGATGATTGTTGTCCGCAACCTCAGAGGTGAGGGACAAGTTAAGGAGCAGCAGTCTTATGACCTCTGCTTCTTAACTTATGTTTCCAGTGAGCCTAAAGGCTCGCGCGGAAGCTGTTGCATTCGCAGCATAATATATCGGCCCCATTGAGTTAACAACCTAAGAGATGTAAAAAGGAAACACTAAACTAGGGCCCAACAGGCAAAGCAACTTTAAATTAAACATAGATAACTATAACAAATCCCCAAACGCATATGGAGGGACAGGAAAGTGTGATCTATCTGCAAATATTTTTGTTGCTGTTGAGTCAGAAGCAAAGTATCATAAAACAACTGAAAGTTCTTGGCCAGGTAGGATAAAGCTGATTTAAGTCTGGGACAGGTGAGGAAGGAGGGAGAACCAGGAACACTGCTGGAAACTGTGACATTTTTATGGACTGACATGGTTATTGTAGGCAAACTCTGCTGTAGGAAGCCAAAAAGCCAAATTATCCTGAAGGTAGGAAGAAAAACATCATGAATACAATTAGTCTGGAGATGATATCCAGAGGATAAATATCTTGAAATTTGAAAACTGAAACAGAAATACTTCCAAAATTTGGAAGTAAACTGAGAGCCTCTGTCAGACAACACATTCTGGGGAAGACCATAAACAGAAAAGTATTTGATGACTAAAGTAGCTGTCACACTAACAGAAGGTAATCCAGTAGCAGGAATAAAATCCATCTTAGTAAAATGATCAACCACTAGAATGGGGCAAAATCTATTTGACAAGGGCATAGCCCCAATAAAATCCATGGAGACAAAGGCCCAAGGAGCATCAGGGAAAGGGAAAGGAAGAAGAGATTGATACCTCTGGAGCTATAGTAGAATGCTTCATCCTAGCACAAGTGGTACCAGACATAATACATTTCTGTACATCTTAAATCAGACCAGGTCACCAAAGATTTCTAAAAATTAAGCACACAGTATTTTTAATACCTCCATGTCCGGCAGCAGGCAAATAATGGTAAGTCTGAATTCCTTTAAATGAACTGGCTAAGGGACAAAAGCTCTGTCTTTGGCACACACACAAAAAAAAAACATTTACCAAAAAGAAATTAAGAGAAAAGCCGGAGAAGGAAAACAATAGGTTTTAATCTTGTCCAATAAAGAACGATGCACCACAAGAAAATGGCCCTTCTGAAGAATAGTATCAATTTGTGACACAGAATCTGGAGAAGTGTCAGGAAGCCTGGGAAAAAAGCATCAGCTTTCTTATTCTTCAATCTGGGAAAAAAGGTGTAACAAAATTAAACCTGAAGAAGAAAAAAACAGCCCAACAAATGTCTCCACTCCTCCAAAGCACACTTAATAACCAGCAGTTCTCTGTCCCCAACATCATCATTTTTTGAGATGGAATAAGACAACGTGACGTAAAGGCTACTGGATGCATCTGACCCTTCACCCCATCACGTGAGAGTGCACAATAACAATATAAGATGCATCCACTTCCAGGAAGAACTTCCTCTGGACATCTGGCTTGATTTGAACAGGAACAGTAGTAAACAAATGCTTGATTTTATCAAAGGCCCTCTGTGCTTCAGATGTCCAAACAAAACAACCTTGACTACAAGTAAGGGCCAGAATACAAGTGGAATTTTAAATATGTTTTTCACTTATATGCAAAAATTGATCAAAAGTAAACTTTTAACGCATGCGGGTTAAAGCATCTATTACAAATTTAAAGTTTAATTTTAAGGGGTCAATTTATCAAGCTCTGTACAGAGCTTGATGCCCCGTGTTTCTAAAGACCGCTGCTCCATAACCTGTCCGCCTACTCTGAGGCAGCGGACAGAAATCAACCCGATCGAATACGATCGAGTTGATTGACACCCCCTGCTAGTGGCCAATTGGCCGCAAATCTGCAGGGGGCAGCATTGCACCAGCAGTTCACAAGAACTGCTGGTGCAATGATAAAAGCCGACAGTGTATGCTGTCGGCATTTTTCGATGTGTGGCGGACATTATACGCTGCATCGTATCATGTCTGTCCGCACAATAATAAATAGACCCCTTAGGGTGCTAACATCTGAACTTCGAATATCATGACCGCATTAAATTCTTCTTCCAATAGACTTCCATGGAGTGCGCTGAAGGAAAAAACACTTATCGCTCGCAAGTTAACCCGACACCAAATTAGACCTACAGCACTAACCCTAGAGTAGTTATAAATATTTTACATAAAAGAAATGTTCTTTTTATTTTTAAATATAAATTTCTGTACATGTATATATATATATATATATAATTAATCTTTTGTAAAATATATATCTGAATATATACAGATATAGATATAACCAGATATATTTAGCAATATATATTTAAAAATACAAAGAACATTTTCTTCTAAGGGAAGAACATTGCAAAGTTAAATATTTACATTAAAAACACAGTTAAACAAATAAAAATATTAAAATGTAAAAAAATTATATTTCAAATTTTAAGCTATTTGAGTGGAAAGGTCTCCAAAGTATATAGCTATATATATATATAAATGTGTGTGTATATATGTATATATGTTTTTATGTGTGTATACACATATATAAACACATAAATATATACAGGTGAAACTCGAAAAATTCGAATATTGTGCAAAAGTTCATTTATTTCACTAATGCAACTTAAAAGGTGAAACTAATATATGAGATAGTCTCATTACATGCAAAGTAAGATAGTTCAAGCTGTGATTTGTCATAATTGTGATGATTATGGCTTACAGCTCATGAAAACCCCAAATCCACAATCTCAGAAAATTAGAATATTGTGAAAAGGTGCAATATTCTAGGCTCAAAGTGTCCCACTCTAATCAGCTAATTAAGCCATAACACCTGCAAAGGGTTCCTGAGCCTTTAAATGGTCTCTCAGTCTGGTTCAGTAGGAATCACAATCAGGGGAAAGACTGCTGACCTGACAGTTGTGCAGAAAACCATAATTGACACCCTCCATAAGAAGGGAAAGCCTCAAAAGGTAGCAAAAGAAGTTGGATGTTCCCAAAGTGCTGTATCAAAGCACATTAATAGAAAGTTATGTGGAAGGGAAAAGTGTGGAAGAAAAAGGTGCACAAGCAGCAGGGATGACCACAGCCTGGAGAGGATTGTCAGGAAAAGGCCATTAAAAAGTTTTGGGGACTTTCACAAGGAGTGGACTGAGGCTGGAGTCAGTGCATCAAGAGCCACCACACACAGACGGATCCTGGACATGGGCTTCAAATGTCGTATTCCTCTTGTCAAGCCACTCCTGAAAAGCAAACAACGTCAGAAGCGTCTTACTGGGCTAAAGATAAACAGACCTGGTCTGTTGCTCAGTGGTCCAAAGTCCTCTTTTCTGATGAGAAACCAAGGACCCAGAGTATGGAGGAAGAATGGAGAGGCACACACTGCAAGATGCTTGAAGTCCAGTGTGAAGTTTCCACAGTCTGTGTTGATTTGGGGAGCCATGTCATCTGCTGGTGTTGGTCCACTGTGCTTCATTAAGTCCAGGGTCAACGCAGCTGTTTACCAGGAGATTTTGGAGCACTTCATGCTTCCTTCCGCAGACGAGCTCTATGGGGATGCTGACTTAATTTTCCAGCAGGACTTGGCTCCTGCCCACACTGCCAAAAGCACCAAAAGTACTGAGTACATACAGTATGCATGCTCAGAGGTCCGATATTGTTCTATGTGCAATCCTTGTTTTATTGATTGCATATAAATATTCTAATTTTCTGAGATTGTGGATTTGGGGTTTTCATGAGCTGTAAGCCATAATCATCAAAATTATGACAAATCACTGCTTGAACTATCTTGCTTTGCATGTAATGAGTCTGTCTCATATATTAGTTTCACCTTTTAAGTTGCATTAGTGAAATAAATGAACTTTTGCACGATATTCTAATTTTTCGAGTTTCACCTGTATATCTATACATCTATACACACATATATACACCCATACAGATATTTAGACATATATATTTACATAATAGCCCTTTCCAGTTAAATACTATGTCATATGCCATATACCTTTTAACACATATAATAAAAAGTATTAATATTTATGCAAATAATTTTGATCAGAAAGTGTATATATGAGTGTAATACTTTAATGCATTTATGTTGTATGTGGTGCACATTTCTTTTTGCAACCATTACAGTTTATGCTAGATCTTCAGTCGAGCTAACATGATGAGTGCAAATTCTGTTTGCGCTCGTGCACACTTCTCTGATGAGGAGCATTACAGAGATCAGAAGGCATAAATAAATATTCAAAATGTCTATAGGTAGTCTTCCATTTGTATCCTTCCTTGATTCACATCAGATTATAAGCTCCTCTCAAATCAATCTTGGTAAAGACTTGTGTCACCTGTCCAGCATCTAAGGAATCAAGGGCATGATATAACGATTATGAATAGTTATACTAATAAAGAGCCCTGTAGTCTACACAAGGGTTCAAGCCTTCATCTTATTTTTAATAAAGAAGATGCAGGGGAGGTGGGAGGTCTAAACAAAACTTTGCAGGAGTCTCCTCAATATACTCTTTCAGATGCTGTAATTCCGGGCTATACGAGATAACAGTACCAGTCACCAAGTCAAGTAGAGGATAAGGGTGCGTTTGAGGAAGTAAATCTGCCACTTTCTTTAAAAACAACAACAGAGAAGTCTCTGTAAGATTCTTGAACAGCTGAATCCTAATCAAAATGAGTATTCAAAACATCAGCAGGTTTACATAAATAAGAAATTTTATAAAAATCAGAAACAAATTAACTACTTTCAGTCTCCCAATATATTAATGAATTTTGCAATTTAAGCCAAGGTAGCCCTAAATTTAATTATAACTGCATGTAATAGACACTACTATAAAGAATAATATGCACAGACACTGATTTTAAAATCCAGTATAAAACCTTTTAAAAACTTACTTAGAAGCTCCCAGTTTAGCTCTGTTTAAATGGCTAGGCCGGGGCACCCAGTGAAGTGGGCTGGAAAACAAAAAGAGCAGACACTCCTGCCCTCCCATGCATAAGAAAAGACCCTTTACACAAACAGGAGCAATCTGGAGTAGGTAGACAACAGTCTACTTCTAAAACTTTGGGGCTTGGTTAGGAGTCTGAAAATCAGAACAATTGGCTAAATTATGAGTTTTGCTTTACGGTGCGGCTTTTAACGCTAAAAAAGTGGCCATTACGCTGGAATGTCCAGGAACGCATATTACCATTTGTGTCGGTATAGCTATACCACAAGCATGTTAGCCTGTAACACAACGTCCATGCTGCACTCAAAAAATGACGTTTTTGTGTGGGATTTTCATAGCGCCGGTATTACAGGTTGTGCAGTCCGGCTAAAATGCTTGTGTTACAGCCTATACCGACACGATCCATACCGCCATCTAAGAGCAGTAGTTATGGATTTTGCAAAACAAAAATGTTTCACAAAACTCATAACTAAACTGTTACAAAGTACACTAACACCCATAAACTACATATTAACCCCTAAACCACCACCCTCCCGCATCACAAACACTATATTAAACCTATTAACCCCTAATCTGCCACCCACCCACATCGCAACTATTAAATAAAGTTATTAACCCCTAATCTGCCGCCCACCCACATCGCCAACACTATTTAAATATATTAACCCCTAAACCCCCATGACATCGCCGACATTAATAAAAGTTATTAACCCCTAATCCGCCACTCTCCGACATAGCTGACATCTAAATAAACCTATTAACCCCTAAACCGACGGGCCCCCACATCGCCAACACTATAATAAAGTAATAACTCCTAAACCTCCAGCCCCCCACATCATAACTACTAAACTAAACCTATTAACCCCTAGACCGTTGTCCCCCCACATCGCAAAACACTAAATTAAACTATTAACCCCTAAACCTAACACCCCCTAACTTTAAATTAAAATTACAATATAACTATCTTAAAATAAATAAACTTACCTGTGAAATAAAAAAAATCCTAAACAAACTATAAATTAACCTAAAATAACTAGTCTAATAAAATTAAAAAAAAACTACCAATTAAAAAATCAAAATTACAAATTTAAAAAACCTAACACTACGAAAAAATTTAAAAAATCTAAAATTACAAAAAATAATAAACACTAAATTACGAAAAATGAAAAACACTAAGGCCTAGATTTAGAGTTTGGCGGTAGCCGTCAAAACCAGCGTTAGAGGCTCCTAACGCTGGTTTTAGGCTACCGCCGGTATTTGGAGTCAGTCAGGAAAGGGTCTAACGCTCACTTTTCAGCCGCGACTTTTCCATACCGCAGATCCCCTTACGTCAATTGCGTATCCTATCTTTTCAATGGGATCTTTCTAACTCCGGTATTTAGAGTCGTGTCTGAAGTGAGCGTTAGAATTCTAACGACAAAACTCCAGCCGCAGAAAAAAGTCAGTAGTTAAGAGCTTTCTGGGCTAACGCCGGTTTAAAAAGCTCTTAACTACTGTGCTCTAAAGTACACTAACACCCATAAACTACTTATGTACCCCTAAACGAGGCCCCCCCCACATCGCTGCCACTCTAATACATTTTTTTAACCCCTAATCTGCCGACCGCCACCTACGTTATACTTATGTACCCCTAATCTGCTGCCCCTAACACCGCCGACCCCTATATTATATTTATTAACCCCTAATCTGCCGCCCCAGCTATCGCTGACCCTTGCATATTATTATTAACCCCCTAATCTGCCGTCCGCACGCCGCCGCCAGCTACATTATAGCTATGTACCCCTAATCTGCTGCCCCTAACACCGCCGACCCCTATATTATATTTATTAACCCCTAATCTGCCCCCCTCAACGTCGCCTCCACCTGCCTACACTTATTAACCCCTAATCTGCCGAGCGGACCGCACCGCTACTATAATAAAGTTATTAACCCCTAATCCGCCTCACTCCCGCCTCAATAACCCTATAATAAATAGTATTAACCCCTAATCTGCCCTCCCTAACATCGCCGACACCTAACTTCAATTATTAACCCCTAATCTGCCGACCGAATCTCGCCGCTACTCTAATAAATGGATTAACCCCTAAAGCTAAGTCTAACCCTAACCCTAACACCCCCCTAAGTTAAATATAATTTAAATCTAATGAAATAAATTAACTCTTATTAAATAAATTATTCCTATTTAAAGCTAAATACTTACCTGTAAAATAAACCCTAATATACAGGGAGTGCAGAATTATTAGGCAAGTTGTATTTTTGAGGATTAATTTTATTATTGAACAACAACCATGTTCTCAATGAACCCAAAAAACTCATTAATATCAAAGCTGAATATTTTTGGAAGTAGTTTTTAGTTTGTTTTTAGTTTTAGCTATTTTAGGGGGATATCTGTGTGTGCAGGTGACTATTACTGTGCATAATTATTAGGCAACTTATCAAAAAACAAATATATACCCATTTCAATTATTTATTTTTACCAGTGAAACCAATATAACATCTCAACATTCACAAATATACATTTCTGACATTCAAAAACAAAACAAAAACAAATCAGTGACCAATATAGCCACCTTTCTTTGCAAGGACACTCAAAAGCCTGCCATCCATGGATTCTGTCAGTGTTTTGATCTGTTCACCATCAACATTGCGTGCAGCAGCAACCACAGCCTCCCAGACACTGTTCAGAGAGGTGAACTGTTTTCCCTCCTTGTAAATCTCACATTTGATGATGGACCACAGGTTCTCAATGGGGTTCAGATCAGGTGAACAAGGAGGCCATGTCATTAGATTTTCTTCTTTTATACCCTTTCTTGCCAGCCACGCTGTGGAGTACTTGGACGCGTGTGATGGAGCATTGTCCTGCATGAAAATCATGTTTTTCTTGAAGGATGCAGACTTCTTCCTGTACCACTGCTTGAAGAAGGTGTCTTCCAGAAACTGGCAGTAGGACTGGGAGTTGAGCTTGACTCCATCCTCAACCCGAAAAGGCCCCACAAGCTCATCTTTGATGATACCAGCCCAAACCAGTACTCCACCTCCACCTTGCTGGCGTCTGAGTCGGACTGGAGCTCTCTGCCCTTTACCAATCCAGCCACGGGCCCATCCATCTGGCCCATCAAGACTCACTCTCATTTCATCAGTCCATAAAACCTTAGAAAAATCAGTCTTGAGATATTTCTTGGCCCAGTCTTGACGTTTCAGCTTGTGTGTCTTGTTCAGTGGTGGTCGTCTTTCAGCCTTTCTTACCTTGGCCATGTCTCTGAGTATTGCACACCTTGTGCTTTTGGGCACTCCAGTGATGTTGCAGCTCTGAAATATGGCCAAACTGGTGGCAAGTGGCATCTTGGCAGCTGCACGCTTGACTTTTCTCAGTTCATGGGCAGTTATTTTGCGCCTTGCTTTTTCCACACGCTTCTTGCGACTCTGTTGACTATTTTGAATGAAACGCTTGATTGTTCGATGATCACGCTTCAGAAGCTTTGCAATTTTAAGAGTGCTGCATCCCTCTGCAAGATATCTCACTATTTTTGACTTTTCTGAGCCTGTCAAGTCCTTCTTTTGACCCATTTTGCCAAAGGAAAGGAAGTTGCCTAATAATTATGCACACCTGATATAGGGTGTTGATGTCATTAGACCACACCCCTTCTCATTACAGAGATGCACATCACCTAATATGCTTAATTGGTAGTAGGCTTTCGAGCCTATATAGCTTGGAGTAAGACAACATGCATAAAGAGGATGATGTGGTCAAAATACTCATTTGCCTAATAATTCTGCACTCCCTGTAGCTACAATATAAATTATAATTATATTATAGCTATTTAAGGATTTATATTTATTTTACAGGTAACTTTGTATTTATTTTAACCAGGTACAATAGCTATTAAATAGTTAAGAACTATTTAATAGCTAAAATAGTTAAAATAATTACAAATTTACCTGTAAAATAAATCCTAACTTAAGTTACTATTAAACCTAACACTACACTATCAATAAATTAATTAAATAAAATACCTACAATTACCTACAATTAAACCTAACACTACACTATCAATAAATTAATTAAATACAATATCTACAAATAAATACAATTAAATAAACTAACTAAAGTACAAAAAATAAAAAAAAACTAAGTTACAAAAAATAAAAAAATAATTACAAACATTAGAAAAATATTACAACAATTTTAAACTAATTACACCTACTCTAAGCCCCCTAATAAAATAACAAAGACCCCCAAAATAAAAAAATGCCCTACCCTATTCTAAATTACAAAAGTTCAAAGCTCTTTTACCTTACCAGCCCTGAACAGGGCCCTTTGCGGGGCATGCCCCAAGAAATTCAGGTCTTTTGCCTGTAAAAAAACACATACAATACCCCCCCCCAACATTACAACCCACCACCCACATACCCCTAATCTAACCCAAACCCCCCTTAAATAAACCTAACACTAAGCCCCTGAAGATCTTCCTACCTTATCTTCACCATACCAGGTATCACCGATCCGTCCTGGCTTCAAAATCTTCATCCAACCCAAGCGGGGGCTGGCGATCCATAATCCGACGGCTGAAGAAGTCCAGAAGAGGGTCCAAAGTCTTCATCCTATCCGGGAAGAAGAGTAGATCCGGACCGGCAACCATCTTCTTCCAAGCGGCATCTTTTATCTTCATCCGATGAGGACCGGCTCCATCGTGAAGACCTCCAGCGCAGACCCATCTTCTTCCGACGACGTCCAACTGAAGAATGACGGTTCCTTTAAGGGACGTCATCCAAGATGGCGTCCCTCGAATTCCGATTGGCTGATAGGATTCTATCAGCCAATCGAAATTAAGGTAGGAAAATTCTGATTGGCTGATGGAATCAGCCAATCAGAATCAAGTTCAATCCGATTGGCTGATCCGATCAGCCAATCAGATTGAGCTCGCATTCTATTGGCTGATCGGAACAGCCAATAGAATGCAAGCTCAATCTGATTGGCTGATCGGATCAGCCAATCGGATTGAACTTGATTCTGATTGGCTGATTCCATCAGCCAATCAGAATTTTCCTACCTTAATTCCGATTGGCTGATAGAATCCTATCAGCCAATCGGAATTCGAGGGACGCCATCTTGGATGACGTCCCTTAAAGGAACCGTCATTCTTCAGTTGGACGTCGTCGGAAGAAGATGGGTCCGCGCTGGAGGTCTTCACAATGGAGCCGGTCCTCATCGGATGAAGATAGAAGATGCCGCTTGGAAGAAGATGGTTGCCGGTCCGGATCTACTCTTCTTCCCGGATAGGATGAAGACTTTGGACCCTCTTCTGGACTTCTTCAGCCGTCGGATTATGGATCGCCAGCCCCCGCTTGGGTTGGATGAAGATTTTGAAGCCAGGACGGATCGGTGATACCTGGTATGGTGAAGATAAGGTAGGAAGATCTTCAGGGGCTTAGTGTTAGGTTTATTTAAGGGGGGTTTGGGTTAGATTAGGGGTATGTGGGTGGTGGGTTGTAATGTTGGGGGGGGTATTGTATGTGTTTTTTTACAGGCAAAAGAGCTGAATTTTCGCAAAGGGCTCTGTTCAGGGCTGGTAAGGTAAAAGAGCTTTGAACTTTTGTAATTTAGAATAGGGTAGGGCATTTTTTTATTTTGGGGGTCTTTGTTATTTTATTAGGGGGCTTAGAGTAGGTGTAATTAGTTTAAAATTGTTGTAATATTTTTCTAATGTTTGTAAATATTTTTTTATTTTTTGTAACTTAGTTCTTTTTTATTTTTTGTAATTTAGTTAGTTTATTTAATTGTATTTATTTGTAGATATTGTATTTAATTAATTTATTGATAGTGTAGTGTTAGGTTTAATTGTAGGTAATTGTAGGTATTTTTTTTTAAAAATTCTTTTTATTGAGAGCCAACATATGAGTACAGTAATCAACAATTCCATACAGTATCATGAAGTTTACATCCATTAATATAGTAGGTATACCATTCTTTGAGAGACGATATTATTCAGAACATAGTAGAGATTCAGTATATCAGTACATCACAGTTAAGATATTCCGGATGCTAATGACAATTGACATTTTTGGTGTCTACATATGTTTAGCCCACTCATTTTACATTTTCATCCCCAACAGGTCCCCGAGCCCTCCCCCCCAACTCCAAAACACTAACCACCTTATAACAGTAATAATAAAATAAATTAAATAGAAAAAAAAAAAAAAACAAGGAGAAAAAGGGGTGAATCTCTCCCTCCATCCCCTCCACCCCATCCCCCGCCCCCCCGCCTCCTTCTGATCTAGAAGAGCATCTCTTCACAATTACCAGTCTCATCTCGAGATTCCATATAGCCGTCTAGGCATTGCCACTCCCCCTTTAATATAGCTGCCAGCACAACCTCCTGGTGCCTGAAAGGCCTCAGTACCTGTCGCTGCAGCGGCGGAGCCAGTGTGAGAATAAGGGGTCGCCACTTTTTAAGGAAGTGGGGGAGCCTTCGCTCTGTATATAGTTTGGTGTCATATTGTTCAACAAACAGTTGTTTCATTAAGCTCCGTTTGAATTGTGCAATGGAAGGGGGCTGTCTATGAATCCATCTAGTTAGTATGCAGCGCCTCGCCAGTAAAACACATAACGTTAATAGTTTATGTAAATGCTTGTAGGAGTCCTCCCACTGAAAGAGGAACACCTTGCCTATGTCTAAGTTAAGGGAAAGTTGGAAACTTATTCGTACCCAATATTGAAAATGACCCCAAAAGCGTCTAATTAGTGGGCAAGTGAAAAGATAGTGTCGGAAAGAAGGGGAATCTTCTCTACATTTAACACATCTGTTAGGGCACCCCGAGTTCCATTTAGACAATCTGTTAGGGGTGAGGTAGTCCCTATGCAGCAGCCTAATCTGCGCTTCTCTTAGTGGTATTTCTAGAGTGGCTGCTCTAGCCATTTCCAGACTTCTACCCAAGTCTTGGATGTCCAATTGTGGAGAGATGTCGGCCCTAAGCCTTTCTAATATTTGTGTCTGCATCCCCTCCTCCCCTCTTCTTATCAATACTTTATAGAGGTTGGAGATAGCAAAGACCCCTATCTTAAACAGGGTATGTGTGACAGCAAAGGGTGAAGCGTTCCAGAATGTGGGGTTGTCTCTCTGGAGTCCGGTGATATAATGCCTAACCTGTAGGTACGCATAGAAATGTTTGTGCGGGATGTGAAATCTGTCTCTAATGTCTTGGAAGGATCTAACGGAATGTAGCAAGGGATCCAACAAGTCACCCACAGTTTTAAGCCCCTCGGCGCTCCAGAGGCGAAACGGTTCACAATCATTACCCGCTGGGAATTCTTGATTACCGACAAGGGGGATAAACCTAGGAGATGGGTAGGAGACACCCATATATTTGTTAAGCAGACTCCACGCTTTTAGAGGGTCCCTATACAAGAAATTATTGCGAATTTGTACCGGTGCGTCCTTTAGTCTGACATAGGGCAAGTAGGATAAGGCCAATGGGGCACATCCTGCCTCCTCCAGGTGTGACTCATAAAAGTGAGCAGTGTTAAGCTGCCAATCTGTGACAAGCCTTGCTAGAGCGGCCCAATTATATAGTTTTAGATTGGGGAGACCCAAACCCCCACTAAGATAGGGCTGGCTAAGTTTGTGGACCGCTATGCGTGACTTCCTCCCTCTCCAAATAAAATTGATCATTGCCCTGTTAAGCATGGTTAAATCCTTTTTTGTCACAAGGAAGGGTAGCATCAATAGGGGGTACATTATCTTAGGCAAGATCGACATTTTTACCAGGTTAATACGTCCAGACAGCCCCAGAGGAAGATCAGTCCAGCCCCGGAGCTGAGTGGACAGTGCTTTACACCTGTCTGATATATTAAGGTCATAAATCCTTTGAGGATCATTGTGAAGCTGAATTCCCAGGTATGTGAGAGAATTGACCATCACCTTAAATGGGTATGCGTGAGGGGAGTCAGGATGTCTGTGCAGCCACAATATTTCTGATTTGGATGTGTTGACTTTATACCCCGAAAAGCTGCCGAATTCCGAGATAGCTTGTAATATGGGGGATATGTATAGAGCCGGTGATTCCACGAACAAAAGCATATCGTCAGCATATAATGCCAGATGTGTAGGGACACCCCGTATCCGCATTCCAGGAAAGACTTGCTTTAGCTTGAGCGCCAAAGGTTCCAATGCCAGGTCGAACAGTAGAGGGGAGAGTGGGCAGCCCTGTCTGGTCCCTCTCTGTAGAGCAAAGTCAGGGGAAAACAAGCCGTTAGTCAGTATTCTAGCAGTTGGGGAGTCATAAAGTTTGTGGATAATATTGAGAAAGGGGCCGTCGAATTTAAACTTGGTCATGGTATTGGTTAAGTGTGTCCAGTCCACTCTGTCGAAAGCCTTTTCTGCATCGAGGGAAAGCAGAAAGGCCTCCGGTCTGTCCGTCACCCCACCCTCAGTCTCCTTCGTCCAGTAGTGATTGATCGCATGGAGAACCCTGCGTAAGTTGACAACAGAGGTACGCTTGAACACAAAGCCTGTTTGGTCAGGGTGAAGTAGGGATGGCAATATAGTTTTCAGTCTGGTGGCCAGGATTTTCGTGAAGATTTTGTAGTCGGTGTTTAGTAATGAGATGGGGCGGTATGACTCTGGCATGGAAGGGTCTTTCCCAGTCTTAGGAATAAGGGTGATGTGGGCAGCGGCAAAATGTTGCGAGGGTAACACGTCTTCCAAAAAGTAAGTATTATATAGTTTAGTTAAAGTCGGTGTAATCTGCGCATGTAGAATCCGGTAGAATTCAGATGGTAAACCATCTGGGCCCGCCGCCTTACCCAATGCCAAGGACTTTAGGGTGAGCGTGACTTCATCTGGAACTATGCGAGCATTCAGAAGGTCCGTTTGTTCCCTCGTCAGCTGCGGGAGATTAATGGTCCTCCAAAAAGAGCTCTGCAGCTCAGGGGGGCCTGGTTGTTGTCTAAGATATAATTGGGAGTAATAATCCGCAAAGCACCTAACTATGCCGTCAGGTGTACGGAATGTTTTGCCCTGGAATCGTAATGCCACCACATTAGACCTAGTAGTCTTTGGTTTTGTGAGAGTCGCCAAAAGCTTACCCGATCGAGCCCCAAAACGGTAATATTTACTAGCCGTACGAAGCAAACCCGATGCAGCCTGCTGCCCCATAAATGCATCAAACTCTGACTTTACCGCCACATAAGCCTCATAGGTGTCTCGCGTCTTAGATTGACGGAACGCCAGATATGCCCTACCCAGCTTCTTACTAAGGTCGTTATATCTCTGTCGTGTTCTATGTCTGAGATTGGAGGTGTAGGAGATGATGGCACCAGAAAGTACTGTCTTAGCCGCTTCCCAAAAGAGTTGGGGGTTGTCTAAGTGTGCTATGTTATCCGAGTAATAGTCTGTCCAGGACTGTGTTAAAAACTTAATAAAATTTGTGGAGGATGCAAGGTAGGAGGGAAATCTCAAGGTGTTTCTATTAGGGCACGGTCCCCTAGCTCCCATCACCAATTCGATTGGGGCGTGGTCCGATATAACTATATCTCGTATACGACACATCTGGACTTTGCTAGTCAGAGAGTTAGGAATTAAAAAAAGGTCAATTCTAGACAGAGTGGATTTAGCTTTAGAAAGACAAGTAAAATCCCTGCCCTCTGGGTGTAGTAACCTCCAAATATCCCACACATCTAAAGATGATTCAAGCATGTTAAAGATCTTAGTTTCAAATCTAGCCTTATAATTGATCTTGGGGTCCCCTCTAGTCGGGTTTTCAATCCATAATCTGTCCAATGTGTGAGATGGGGCAATATTAAAGTCACCTCCGACTATAAGGTTCTCACCCATATGGGGGAGCAAAAATTTCGTTAAGGTCTCCCAGTAATCCTGGGATCTATGATTGGGGGCATAGATGTTACATAGTGTGTAGTCAAGGGAATTAATCCGTGCTTGCACCAATATGAATCTCCCCTCAACATCAGTCTGTACCAGATTAACCTGAGTATCTAAGCGTTTACCAAAAACTATGGCCAGGCCCCTACTAGCGCTAGAATGAGACACAAATTCCACATGACCCACCCAATCTGATCTAAGCTTAAGGTGTTCTACATCAGTTAGGTGTGTTTCCTGTATAAGCGCCACGTCTGCCCCTTGTCGCCTCAGATGGGTAAGTATAGCTTTGCGTTTTATGGGGGAGTTAATACCCCCCACGTTCCATGAGACAAATTTTAATGACATCCTAAATCACCAGAGCACAGAGTACACCCGGGGCATCCCGGGAGTAGCGAGGGACAGGGGGAGGAGAGAGAGGAAAAAAAAAAAAAAAAACCATTAACAAAAAGGAAAACTGCAAAGATATGAGATCTGAAAAAACATACTGAGTAATATAAATAACAAGTATAGACCATCCCTGAGATCCCTTGAGAGAAAAGAATCATCCATTGTGTAGGACATAAATACTCATACAATGATATAATCTGCGTTGCCCCATTACGTACAAGCATGTCAATGACATCAAATATTGTAGCCAAACCATCAGGAACATCCAGGGGTACAGGAGGGGGGGCGGCCGCAGGCAACCCCACATCGTAGTGTGACATAGCAGTAATAGCTTGAGTTTTACCCCCCCCGAGCCAGACAAAGTCCGTCCACGAGGGAGAAAGGAATGCACACGGCCGCCCCCCCCACAGAGCCCATGACATAAAATTGGACAATACCTGCGAACAAATGGGTGAGCAAAGTAAATACAACAACAAAAAAAGGCAGAACGAGTGATAATGAAACCAGCAATAATACAACCAATAACAATAGCAGTGACAGTCCCAACAAATCAGCAAAACCTCCCGCCACCGCCTCCATCCCCGTCTTTTTGAAAGTCAAGAACCACCCTGGTTTCCTGGGTTTCAGAGGGAGGTCAGGCGCCCCTAAGTTATTGCCGAGCAACAAAACCTCAAAAGAGGTTAGGAGTATGCCCCTCCAGGGCCGCCCGTAGGCAGCCCAGGAGGGACAAAGGGTAATCTGCGCCCACCCCATCAGGAAACCCAGCAGATGATAACAAGTAGAGCCTGCACAAAAGGAAAACAACAAAAGTTTAACAATAACATTTTGTATTTTTTTATGTAGTATACTCATCTGGGCTTGGAAGTCCATATAGAGGGGGAGCAGGAGGCTCCCACATAGCGTTTTTTCCCCAAGTGAAGTGCCCCCACTGAGCACAAATCCCCCTCCCCTTGAGAGCCAGGAGGGGGGTGAAACATGTTGAATAAAGAGGTAGAAGACCTCTATTTGCGTGTCCTATTTTGACAGTTATTGTCACTTAAATTAACCCTCCAGGGGTCCGATCATGTGGGGGGTTGGTGATCCTCCGTAGCAAGGTAACTCTGAAGTGCTTGAGGTGTATGGAAGAATTTAACCCCATGAGGAGTATGCAGACGTAACTTAGCTGGATAAAGCAAGGCCACCTGACGGCCCCGCTCGTGGAGCTGTGAACAAAGAGGGGCGAAGTCCCTTCTCTGCTTAGCGACATCCGATGAAAAGTCTTGGAAAAGCAACAGACGGGAGCCCTCAAAGCTAATTTCCTTACGGGCTCTGTAGGCGCGAAGTATCCTGATCTTCTCCTGGAAATTTAAACATTTAAAGATAACCTGTCTAGGTTTTGAGTTGAGGTGTTCAAGTGTACTTTCAGGCCCAATCCGGTGGGCTCTTTCAACATCAATGGGAAGGATGTCGGAGGGGATCCCCAACATTCTCGGGAAGGTCAGAGCAGTGAACTCTAAGAGGTCCTTCCCCTTGACAGATTCTGGGACGCCAATGATGCATAGGTTATTACGCCTGCTTCTGTTTTCCAGGTCGTCAACCCGATCCTGGAGTAATTTGTTTTGTTTAACCAACTGCTTGAGAGTAATCCCCTGGCTATTCTGTCGATCCTCCACATCAGAGATGCGCAACTCCGCCGTGTTAAGTCTTGAGGAGAATTGTCGCACCTCAGATGTCAGGGTATCCACTCCTGATTGTAAAGACTCCATTTTAGGGAGGAAGAACGATTTAAGCTCCTGCAAGAGAGAGGCCTGATCTGGGATCTGAATTATAGGGTCCCCCATGGCTTGCTGATCATGCTGTAGTTCCACAGGTTGTTTTTGCTTTTTCTCTGCATTTTTCACTCTGTGACTCATGGCGGCAGAAGTAGCAGGGGACAGTCTTTGAAAATATTTGTCAACTTTCATGTGGCCCCACTAGACCGTTAGTCAAACAATCTCAGCCTAGTCTTGATGACAGAGAAGCAGTGTGTTGTCTAGGAAAGCAGGTTTACTCTTTTTATCGTGTGTGCCAGCTCCAGGGCAGGGCCCCCAGCAGCAAGGGGAATGTAACCAGAATGAAAAAGAGGTGTGTAACAGCAAGGATGAGGGCAGCTAGTGAAGGGCTTTATACTTTATTAAGAAAGGTGACTTGTTTCCCTTCGAGTTTCCCCTCCGTTAAGATATGTGGCAGCGCCAAGCAGGGCCTCTCTCTCCTCCTCTGTTTCAGAGGCAAATCAGTCCTATAAGTGCAAGCCCCCTGTATGATGAGCAGGGGCAGCACCCACAATAATAATGCCAGTCTTTATAAGTCCCAAAAGTGTGGCTCAGTATCTGCCCCTTCCACACTTAGTAAGTCTCTAAGGCCAGGTCTCAGGGGAAAAAGTAATCACGTGAGGCCCCCAGGCCCCGGGTCATTCCTCCACTTTTCTCCTAAATGACCGGAATTGTAAAGCAGCAGTTACACGGATGCGGTATAAGCAAAACCGCTCCGTGAAGATAGGTTGTTACCTGCCCTCCGATACTCCGGCAACAGCGTGGTGTGTGTGGTGCGGCCCGCCACGCTGGAAACAAAGATGGCGATGATGCGGCCAGAGCGCGATGCGTCTCAAGGCTCCCGGTTGCCAGGACTGATGGTATGTCCTGCTCACTTTGGGTCGATGGCCAGCGCAAGTAGTCTCCTACCCGGCAAACCAGTTGTGAGAGGCTGGGCAGCGTCGTAATAGCATACAAAGGTACTTAGTTATCTGCTGGCTTGCGGAGCTCCATCTAAACACGTCTGCCCTGTAAGCCTGCCCACCGGAAGTCAATTGTAGGTATTTTATTTAATTAATTTATTGATAGTGTAGTGTTAGGTTTAATAGTAACTTAGGTTAGGATTTATTTTACAGGTAAATTTGTAATTATTTTAACTATTTTAGCTATTAAATAGTTATTAACTATTTAATAGCTATTGTACCTGGTTAAAATAAATACAAAGTTGCCTGTAAAATAAATATAAATCCTAAAATAGCTATAATATAATTATAATTTATATTGTAGCTATATAAGGATTTATTTTACAGGTAAGTATTTAGCTTTAAATAGGAATAATTTATTTAATAAGAGTTAATTAATTTCGTTAGATTTAAATTATATTTAATTTAGGGGGATGCTAGTGTTAGGGTTAGACTTAGCTTTAGGGGTTAATACATTTATTAGAATAGCGGTGAGCTCCAGTCGGCAGATTAGGGGTTAATGTTTGAAGTTAGGTGTCGGCGATGTTAGGGAGGGCAGATTAGGGGTTAATACTATTTATTATAGGGTTAGTGAGGCGGATTAGGGGTTAATAACTTTATTATAATAGCGGTGCGGTCCGCTCGGCAGATTAGGGGTTAATAAGTGTAGGCAGGTGGAGGTGACGTGGTGGGGGGCAGATTAGGGGTTAATAAATATAACATAGGGGTCGGCGGTGTTAGGGGCAGCAGATTAGGGGTACATAGGGATAATGTAAGTAGCGGCGGTTTACGGAGCGGCAGATTAGGGGTTAATAATAATATGCAGGTGTCAGCGATAGCGGGGGCGGCAGATTAGAGGTTAATAAGTGTAAGGTTAGGGGTGTTTAGACTCGGGGTACATGTTAGAGTGTTAGGTGCAGACGTAGGAAGTGTTTCCCCATAGGAAACAATGGGGCTGCGTTAGGAGCTGAACGCTGCTTTTTTGCAGGTGTTAGGTTTTTTTTCAGCTCAAACAGCCCCATTGTTTTCTATGGGGGAATCGTGCACGAGCACGTTTTTTAAGCTGGCCGCGTCCGTAAGCAACTCTGGTATCGAGAGTTGCAGTGGCGTTAAATATGCATGTACGCTCCCTTTTTGGAGCCTAACACAGCCATTCTGTGAACTCTCAATACCAGAGGTATTTAAAAGGTGCGGCCAGAAAAAAGCCAGCATTAGCTACGCGGGTCGTTACCGACAAAACTCTAAATCTAGGCGTATGATTACAAAAATAATAAATGAAATTATCAAAAATAATAACAATTACACCTAATCTAATAGCACTATACAAATAAAAAAGCCCCAAAATAAAAACACCCCCTAACCTACAATAAAAAGGCCTTTTGTAGGGCATTGCCCTAAGTTAAACAGCTCTTTTACCTGTAAAAAAATGCAAAGTCCCCCCAACAGTAAAACCCACCACCCAACCAACCCCCCAAAATAAAAAACCTAACTATAAAAAATCGTAAACTACCCATTGCCCCTAAAGGGGCATTTGTATGGGCATTGCCCTTAAAAGGGCATTCAGCTCTTTTACACTGCCCTTAACCCTTTAAGGACACAGCTTTCAGTTTGCTCAATTGTTTTATGACGGAAAAATTCCGTCATATGTCCTTAAGAGGTTAAAAGGGCATTCAGCTCTTTTACAAGTGCCCATTCCTAATCTAAAAAAAAACCACCCAAAAAACCCCCCAAAAAACAAAAAACTAACACTAGCCCCATAAAATTTACCCACAGTTCCTGAAGTCCAGACATCCATCTTCTTCCAGGCGGCGAGAAGTCTTCATCCAGGCGGCGACACCTTCATACAGCTTGGGGACTTCTTCTATCTTCATTGTAGCGGCACGGAGCTATCCTGGAAGCCGATTCCATCCTGCGCAGAGCGTACTCTTCATACAGTCACTGCCGTACACTGAAGTTGAATGCAAGGTAGCCGTTTCAAAATGGCGTACCTTGCATTCCTATTAGCTGATTTGATTCTTCAAATTCAAATCAGCCAATAGGATGAAAGTTTCTGAAATCCTATTGGCTGTTAAAAACAGCCAATAGGATGAGAGCTACTGAAATCCTGTTGGATAGGATAGCTCCGCTCCATGCCGCCGGGATGGAGATAGAAGACGTCCCCGAGATAAATGGTGTCGCCGCCTGGATGAAGACTTCTCGCCGCCTGGATGAAGATGGATGTCTGGACTTCAGGAACCATGATTATATTTTATGGGGTTAGTGTTAGGTTTTTTAAACAATTTTTGGGGGTGTGTTTTTTTTTAGATTAGGGATGGGCACTTGTAAAAGAGCTGAATACCCTTTTAAGGACAGTGTAAAAGAGCTGAATGCCCTTTAAGGGCAATGCCCATACAAATGCCCCTTTAGGGGCAATGGGTAGTTTAGTTTCTAGTGAACTGCTTGTGCAATGCCGCCCCCTGCACATTTGCGGCCAATCGGCCACTAGCAGGGGGTATCAATCAGCCCAATCGTATCTGATCGGGATGATTGCTGTCCGACACCTCAGAGGTTGTGGATGAGTTAAGGAGCAGCGGGCTTAAGATGGCTCCTTCTTAACTTATGTTTCCATTCGCAGCTACCTAAATCGGCCCCATAGTCTGAGCTTCAAATGAGTAGTAGATTTTTTTCTGACACATTTTAATGTTATGTATATTTCCACTCCTCCTGTATAATGTGACAGCCATCAGCCAATCACAAATGCATATACATATACTCTGTGAATTCTTGCACATGCTCACAAAGTATAAATATAAAACAACTGTGTACATTTTGTTTATGGAAGTAAATTGGAAAGTGGTTTTAAAATTGCTGCCCTATCTGAATCATTAAAGTTTAATTTTGACTTTAGTGTCCCTTTAAATTAGGACTGACTTCAATAAGCTCTTCCTTAGAACAAAGTTATGCGACCACAAAATTTGGAGAAACAAAAAATTGGCAGAAAATGCTCAAGAAGTCTCTGTAGCTTGGAAAACAAGTGTCTCCTGATGACTTTCACAAACACATCTGTCAATCTAGACCACTAAGGAGATCATATATTCTAAGTCATTGAGTGGACAAACTCAAGAAAGTTAATCCTTTAATTGCTCAGAGAGACCCAGACGAAACTGGTCAAGAAGTGCTGGTGTATCCCATTCTGTATTACTGGAAATGCAACAAAATTTAGCCTATTGTTCTCAACAGATCTTTTGCCCTGAAGAAAGACTCTCAAATCAGAATGGGCAGAAGAAATCCAATGGATCACTGATAGGGACCGATTTATTAAAGTGCGAGCGGACCTGATACTATGTAGAGTATCATGTCCGCCGCACATTGATAAATACCGACAGCATACGCTGTTGGCATTTATCATTGCACAAGCAGCTCTTGTGAACTGCTTGTGCAATGCCGCCCCCTGCAGAATCGCGGCCAATTGGCCGCTAGCAGGGGGTGTCAATCAGCACGATCATATAGGATCGGGCGGATTGATGTCTGCAGCCTCAGAGCCGGTGCTTCATAACTGATGTTTCCGGAGAGCCTGAAGGCTCGTGCGGAAACAGGGGCATTAAGCTCCATTCGGAGCTTGATAATTTGGCCCCATAGAATCAAAGTGCTAAGAATCTCACTATTCTTTTACTTACAAGATTATGGGCAAACTCTGAAGTTTCCCAGAAAGCAAAGCTATAGTTGTGTGGAAATTAACAATGTCTGTAGAATAAATACCAGGCAGAATTTTTTTTTTTGTAGGCTGTAATGAAGGAACATAACTGCTTACAATCTCAATTAAACTTCTCTGGCAGTGATAGGTTTGGCTCAACATGAGGCAAATAACCAGATTGCTGTAGACTGGAAGCAGATGAAAAATTAGTACTCTTAGGAACTGTGGATGGAGAAATATTTAAAGATAAAGGCAAATTCTGTGTCTAAGCGTGTAAACTTTCCACTCGCTGTAACAAATTTAGTTGTGAGGCCTTAAATCCTGCATAATCTGTGCCAGAGAAGAAAGCTGCTGTAATAAAGTGGTAATAATATTCACCATCTCTTCTGGATCAATACCGGCTTGGTTATTATATAAAGCAATAGGAAAATTACCTGATTTATTAGCTGGGACCAGTAGTGCAGCAAATTGTTGCCAGGTAAAATAGTTGAACCATACGAATAGGCAAGACAGGGTTAAAAACCCAGTAGAACAGTCCAAATTCAGGTATCAGAACAGAAGGATAAGACAGGCACGTAAATCAGGGCACGATTACAAATTCATTAGCTGGTAAGTCAGTCCTAAGTTAATGTATCTCAGTAGAAGGGTAAGACAGGTAGAGTAATCCAAGAAATTTGTCAAGGTCAAGATCAGGGTAACAGGCCCGAAACGAGAATGCTTTGTTCTCCATACGAAAATAACCAACCACTGAATGGGAGTCTGAAATGGCCTTTTAACACCTCCCATTCAGTCTTGTCGCCAACGACAACAAGAGGAAATAAAAAGAGAACTAGTGCACATGAACAACATCCAATGAGCTGTCTGTGCTAATCCAAAGCATTGCCCCTGACTCCTGCAGCAACAATCCTCTCATCCTCTCCAGCAGGCTTGGCCATCCCCTTAGTGTGCGGCACAACCGGAACTTCCTTACACACAGCGCGGCTCTGACCACACTGCAGCATTAGTCCTGGAAGTACAGCACAGGTCTGACCTCACTTTTAGCCTTTATATTTCCTGATGTGGAGAAGCCAATCAGGACTTCAGTCTGTGGAAGCCCTGGCTTGCCATTGTCATTGTGTTAACAAAATCTCCATTGTATGACTTAAAAAAGAAATAATAAGATATCAGACTGCTAATGAGATACAAATATGGGGCAAGACTAGGCTTATGAGCCTGCCATGTGCTCTTTTAGTTTTCAAGACTGGAAAATCCGCAATCTTCAGACTTAAATTAAAGGAAAAGGGGGCAAAAGAAATATTAAAATAGTAATGCCAAGTTATGTTACTATGCATAATTAAGCGTTTAATTTACATTCTAAAAATGTTTATTGACCATTTTAATTGCATGTTTTTGAGGCCTTATAGTTGTATTAGTTTGTGTATTTTGCTTTTCATTGTTGGATTGGCAAATTTAATTATAGAGTATCCATAGATAACACTCACACCTCAACCTTCAAGGGGCTTGAAACACTTGATAGATAGAATGATGACATGATAATAATATGCTAATGTATATTTTTTTAAATTAACATAGCTGTTTAAATATTGAAATATTCAAAACAGCCAATATTATGAGAGCTACTGAAATCCTGTTGGATAGGATAGCTCTGCTCCATGCCGCCGGGATGGAGATAGAAGACGTCCCGAGATAAATGGTGTCGCCGCCTGGATGAAGACTTCTCGCCGCCTGGATGAAGATGGATGTCTGGACTTCAGGAACCGTGATTATATTTTATGGGGTTAGTTTTAGGTTTTTTAAAAAAATTTTGGGGGTGTGTTTTTTTTAGATTAGGGATGGGCACTTGTAAAAGAACTGAATACCCTTTTAAGGACAGTGTAAAAGAGCTGAATGCCCTTTAAGGGCAATGCCCATACAAATGCCCCTTTAGGGGCAATGGGTAGTTTAGTTTCTAGTGAACTGCTTGTGCAATGCCGCCCCCTGCACATTTGCGGCCAATCGGCCACTAGCAGGGGGTATCAATCAGCCCAATCGTATCTGATCGGGATGATTGCTGTCCGACACCTCAGAGGTGGTGGATGAGTTAAGGAGCAGCGGTCTTAAGATGGCTCCTTCTTAACTTATGTTTCCATTCGCAGCTACGTAAATCGGCCCCATAGTCTGAGCTTCAAATGAGTAGTAGATTTTTTCTGACACATTTTAATGTTATGTCTATTTACACTCCTCCTGTATAATGTGACAGCCATCAGCCAATCACAAATGCATACACATATACTCTGTGAATTCTTGCACATGCTCGCTTGCTCAAAAAGTATAAATATAAAAAAACTGTGTACATTTTGTTTATGGAAGTAAATTGGAAAGTGGTTTTAAAATTGCTGCCCTATCTGAATCATTAAAGTTTAATTTTGACTTTAGTGTCCCTTTAAATTAGGACTGACTTGAATAAGCTCTTCCTGAGAACAAAGTTCAGCGACCACAAAATTTGGAGAAACAAAAGATTGGCAGAAAATGCTCAAGAAGTCTCTGTTGCTTGAAAAACAAGTCTCCTGATGACTTTCACAAACACATCTGTCAATCTAGACCACTAAGGAGATCATATATTCTAAGTCATTGAGTGGACAAACTCAAGAAAGTTAATCCTTTAATTGCTCAGAGAGACCCAGATGAAACTGGTCAAGAAGTGCTGGTGTATCCCATTCTGTATTACTGGAAATGCAACAAAATTCAGCCTATTGTCCTCAACAGGTCTTTTGTCCTGAAGAAAGGCTCTCAAATCAGAATGTGCAGAAGAAATCCAATGGATCATTATATAAAACACTGATAGGGACCGATTTATTACGATACGATGTAGCGTATCATGTCCGCCGCACATTGATAAATGCCGACAGCATACGCTGTTGGCATTTATCATTGCACAAGCAGTTCTTGTGAACAGCTTGTGCAATGCTGCCCCCTGCAGATTCGCGGCCAATTGGAAGGGGGTGTCAATCAGCCCGATCGTATAGGATTGGGCGGATTGATGTCTGCAGCCTCAGAGCCGGTGCTTCATAACCATTCGGAGCTTAATAATTTGGCCCCTTAGAATCAAAGTGCTAAGAATCTCACTATTCTTTTACTTACAAGATTATGGGCCAACTCTGAAGTTTCCTAGAAAGCAAAGCTATAGTTGTGTGGAAATTAACAATGTCTGTAGAATAAATAGCAGGCAGAATTTTTTTTTTGCAGGCTGTAATGAAGGAACATAACTGCTTACAATCTCAATTAAACTTCTCTAGCAGTGATAGGCTTGGCTCAACATAAGGCAAATAACCAAATTGCTGTAGACTGGAAGCAGATGAAAAATTAGTACTCTTAGGAAGTGTGGATGGAGAAATATTTAAAGATAAAGACAAATTCTGTGTCTGAGCCTGTAAACTTTCCACTCGCTGTAACAAATTTAGTTGTGAGGCCTTAAATCCTGCATAATCTGTGCCAGAGAAGAAAGCTGCTGTAATAAAGTGGTAATAATATTCACCATCTCTGCTGGATCAATACCGGCTTGGTTATTATATAAAGCAATAGGCAAATTTCCTGATTTATTAGCTGGGACCAGTAGTGCAGCAAATTGTTGCCAGGTAAAATAGTTGAACCATACGAATAGGCAAGACAGGGTTAAAACCCAGTAGAGCAGTCCAAATTCAGGTATCAGAACAGAAGGATAAGACAGGCACGTAAATCAGGGCATGATTACAAATTCAATAGCTGGTAAGTCAGTCCTAAGTTAATGTATCTCAGTAGAAGGGTAAGACAGAGTAATCCAAGAACTTTGTCAAGGTCAAGATCAGGGTAACAGGCCAGAAACGAGAATGCTTTGTCCTTCATACGAAAATAACCAACCACTGAATGGGAGTCTGAAACGGCCTTTTAACACCTCCCATTCAGTCTTGTCGCCAACAACAACAAGAGGAAATAAAAAGAGAACTAGTGCACATGAACAACATCCAATGAGCTATCTGTGCTAATCCAAAGCATTGCCCCTGACTCCTGCAGCAACAATCCTCTCATCCTCTTCAGCAGGCTTGGCCATCCCTTAGTGTGCGGCACAACTGGAACTTCCTTACACACAGCGCGGCTCTGACCACACTGCAGCATTAGTCCTGGAAGTACAGCACAGGTCTGACCTCACTTTTAGCCTTTATATTTCCTGATGTGGAGAAGCCAATCAGGACTTCAGTCTGTGGAAGCCCTGGCTTGCCACTGTCGTGTTAACAAAATCTCCATTGTATGGCTTAAAAAAGAAATAATAAGATATCAGACTGCTAATGAGATACAAATATGGGGCAATACTAGGCTTATGAGCCTGCCATGTGCTTTTTCAGTTTTCAAGACTGGAAAATCCGCAATCTTCAGACTTAAATTAAAGGAAAAGGGGGCAAAAGAAATATTAAAATAGTAATGCCAAGTTATGTTACTAGGCATAATTAAGCATTTAATTTACATTCTAAATGTTTATTGACCATTTTAATTGCATGTTTTTGAGGCCTTATAGTTGTATTAGTTTGTGTATTTTGCTTTTCATTGTTGGATTGGCAAATTTAATTATAGAGTATCCATAGATAACACTCACACCTCAACCTTCAAGGGGCTTTAAACACTTGATAGATAGAATGATGACATGATAATAATATGCTAATGTATATTTTTTTAAATTAACATAGCTGTTTAAATATTGAAAACCTAAGTGTAATGTTTAAGTTCCCATAAAGCAATGGCTGCTTCCATGTTGTAAACTAGGTCTCCTGTTCTGCTGAGTCCATTAAGGGACAACAACTAGACAAACTAGTTGTAACTGAGAGTACAACAAAGTTTAAAGAGAGAATAATTCCACTGAGTATTATCAGACTAACTCTACTAATATCAAAAAGTGTTCAAAATAATTAAATCGTTCCCAATCATTCATACATTAAAGTTTATTAAATTAACTAAGGAACTCACACTCATTCAGTAGCAAAGGCTGTGAATTAAAACCACTTGAACTCTGTGGTTTGCATAATAGCTATTAGATATATCAGTCCACTATTCAATATCCCCAATCCGTTTTTGAATTAGAATTAACTAAGCCCTTACAATCCGAGGGCTGTATTAATATTAATATATGATAATAAAGGATTGGAGGACATAAATTAAACCACTTCTTAATCTATTTTCCACAAGAGTAAGCACATTAAAAACAAAACAACAGGAGAGACTAAGCTGCCCCTGCCGGACCCCTGACGCGCGTTTCACGAACGCTTCCTCAGAGGGGGTGCGGGCCGCTGCTACTCGGCGTCTTTTATTTAATTGCAATGCCCACCACTCATACCGGATTGGTTAAACGAATGGGAGTTGTCTCCCTATGATTAGCTGAATATCCTATCCATCAGAGCATCAGCATCTTACGTATAAGGAACTCGAGATTAGACAGTGGGTGTGATTCTGGTCATCGCTTAGTCATAGCGGTAAGACCAATCCACAGCAGGGTTGTCATTCCTATACGGGGCGTGAAAGTTAGAGCTATTGTAATTGGACGATCAAGTGTCTCAGCACTATTTGTAAATATCGAGATTCACGAATTATAAATTCATCTGTAAATCTCTTTACACATCTACAATAAGTAATTTTCGAGACTATTGTTTTTTACCCGCTCTGAAACGGATTAATAACAGGGTATATTAATGCAAAATGTGATATAAGACATGCAGACATTTCCTACCCTTATTACGCATAAACGGCTCTAATGATCCACAATTAAAGCTTACTATAATATACAAACTGGTTATTCAGAGGTTTGCGATGTTTGTTGTTACTTTATCTTATATTCATTCACAGTAGATAATCACTGTTATATTGTTATTTATTATAAGGGTCTCAAATGTGCTCTTAAGACAGATATCAGTATATTAAGTTTACATTGGATGTTTGTACTGCATGATTTTTTATATTGCATTGTAAAGTTTATTCCTCCTATCTTAGAGGTTAATGTTAATGCACATACTGTCAACATAATATTTGCTTTTTTGCAAAAGGTCTTAGCTACAACTTCGTGTTAGAATACCTATGTTGTTACAAAAATATCTGTTGAACCAAAAATCATGACTGCAAATCCTATTTACTAGATTAGCTAATAGAGGAAGGGGTATGATATGAGTAAGAAATTTTATTAATTTACAGGAATTCAATATATTATCCTTATATTATGAGGACAGATAATATACCTAGATAAATAAAGATAAGAGATATACGTGAATATTTATATTTATCTTAGCAGTGGCAGTATTAGGAACTTGATACTAATGTGTACAAAGGAGAATTTTTGTGTATAGTGGAGAGATTCTGTCTCTTTGTGATAAGTGCAAAAAATAAAAAAATAAAAAAATAAAAAAATACGAGGAATAAAAAGGGAAATAAACAACAATAGACCCAAAAATCTATTACTAGTGCAAAAGTCTTGTGGTAAGTGTGATTTATTTATAAAGTAACATAATTGCTTTACTTTCATATATGATGGGGTTAATAGAAACCCATTATAATAGTGAAAAAATGGTATATAATTAATATATTAATTTTATAAGGAATATCTGTTTCGAGTATCCTTACGTAGTGGTTATCACTTTTATTAGGAGCATCTTATTAGAGTCTCCTTGTGAGGTAACTGTAACTTTTACCCAGGTGTAAAGCGCTTTATAAATATAATTTAATACTAAATAGTGAAATGGTGCAAAGAAGCATGTTCGTTCAATTCCTTATTTGCATCAAGGTATTGTAACTTGTATTTATTATTACACATGATGTTATATATTGATTTATGATATTTTTTAATTAATTTTATTACTTGATCATGCCTTATTATATTGACTGTAATTCCTGATGTCTTGCAGAGAATGGTTCACAGATAAACAAAGTAATTGTTGTAGTCATTCATTCCATTCGGTTTGACAGTATTTAGTAAGTAAATCCACTTGCATTCCATTTTCAGCAATATTTTTTCTATATCGCCTCCTCGGATACCGAGAGATGCTTTTTGGATTACTGTGAATTTCAAATCTTTGGAAGAGCTCTTATGATATAATAAAAAATGTTTGGCAACTGAGGTTATTTTTTTGCCCTTTTTCAGATCCCGTTCAGCTGTTTTAATATTATAGCAGTGTTCCAAGATTCTTGTTTTTACCTCTCTGGTAGTCATGCCAACATAAAACATTTGGCACGAACAGTGTAGTGCATAAACCACTCCAATGGTAGTGCATGAGAAATGACAGGGTATCTTATGTACTCTGCCAGTTTTATCAGTTAGAGATTTGACTTTCCACACATATTGGCACGCTGAACAGGTGCCACAAGGATACATGCCTGGGTCCCTATGTTGTTTTTTTGCAGATCTTACAAAATGACTCGATACCAATTTATCTCTTAGGTTATTGGGTCTTTTGTATCCTAAGGATACTCTCTCTCCAATGAGGGGTTTTAAGGTTTCATCATTTTGTAGAATTTGCCAATGATCATTTATGATTTTTGTCACATGTCTCATCTGGGGATTATATGTAGTTATTAATCTAGGATGAGATTCGGTTTTTGTTTTATCCTTGGGTACTAGTAATTCATCCCTGCAAACTTTAAGCGCTTTGTATTTTGCTCTTTTTACAGACTTTTTACTATATCCTCGCGATATTAGCCTATGTGACAGTGCAACACTCTCTGCCATATAAATCTCTTTATTTGTGCAATTACGGCGGAGTCTCAAAAACTCACCATATGGGATCGCTCTAAGAGTATTGGGTGAGTGGGCACTCGAATGGTGTAAGAGAGTATTGGTTGCTGTCTCCTTTCTGTAGATTGTAGTATTTATAAGGCCTTCGCTATTTTTGAATATTTTCAAGTCTAAGAAACATATCTCCTGCTGACTAGCAGAATATGTCAGTTTTATATTTAAATCATTTTCATTGAGTTTTTGCATGAATAGTTGTAAATCATCAAAAGTACCCTCCCAGATGAACAGCACATCGTCTATATACCGTACCCACAGTGGTATACATTCTGTATATGTTTGTAAATGATCAGAGAATACACGAAAGCGTTCCCAAAAACCAAGAAACAAATTTGCATACGTAGGTGCACATGCAGTGCCCATTGCGGTACCCTGTGTTTGGAGATAGTACCTATCATTAAATGTGAAGAAGTTATGTGTTAGAATGAAATGTAACAACTGAACTATGAAGGCATTGTGTGCTTCATTTTCTAGACTGTTAGACGCTAGGAAGTATTTGATGGCTTCTATGCCATCACTATGCCTGATGTTAGTATAAAGTGACTCCACATCTGCTGTAACTAACCACATATTGTCTGTTAGTTCAATATCTTTTACCATTTGTAATACTTCCATGGTGTCACGGACATATGATGGTAATGTGGTTAGATATTCCCTTAGTCTAAGGTCTATAAATTTGCTGGCATTTTCAGTTAAATTATCATTTCCAGACATGATAGGTCTGCCAGGAGGTATTACAGGGTTTTTGTGCACTTTCGGTAGAAAATACAGGGTGGCAATCTTAGGGTTCTCTTTTGTCAAAAACTTCTTCTCAGAATTGGAGAGTATATTGTTCTCCCATGCATCCTTAATTATTCGGTTATACTGTATGAGGTAAGAGCTTTGGGGATTGAATATTAGTTGTTTATAGCAGGAATTATTAGATAGTTGTTTTGTGGCTTCATCTATATACATCTGTTGTGGCCATAAGACCACATTCCCACCCTTGTCTGATGGTTTAATCAGGATATCTTGCCATGATTCAATCTCCCTCAAAGCTTGCATTTCAAGACTGCTCAAATTGTTATTAACATTATATATAGGTATCTGTTCAATTTTCTGGCAAACCATTTTACAAAAAACTTGTATTTCAGGTGATAAAGATAAGGATGGAGTATATGTAGACTTAGGTTTAACATTTGACTTCCAGACTTGTGGTGTCGGTGTCAAATTCTCATTATCCATGTCAGTACTGCTTTCTGATAATTCACATAATAAATCAGCTGTAACTAAATCATCTGCATTGAGGATATTTGGATTGTAGGCATATATTTTCTTAAGTAGCATCTTTCTAGAGAATAAGTGTATATCCTTAATCAGTTCAAATTTATTAAGCGAGTTGACAGGGCAAAACGATAGCCCTTTAGATAGTACTGATTTATGTGTTGTGCTTAGTACATGATCTGATAAATTAATAACTCTCATTTGTTCATCCTTATCTTGCTGAAGGGACTCAGTTCCCTTCTTCTTGTTGATTGTCTCACTGGGCCTGAAAACTTTCTTTTGTTGCCTCTGTTCTGTGTGGGAGTCTGATTGGTCTGTGTGACCGGTTGAGTTGTGTTGTGTGGTGTGGTGGACAAAAAAGAGGTAGAGGAGGAGGTGGAGGAGGTTAAAGATTGTGCAGAACTATAACTTCTAGGTCTGATACTTGATGTACTAGGTGTTATGTCATTAGGTTCATCTCTAGTCACATGGTCTGAATCTCCATCAGAATTGTCACTTTCGCTCTCAGCACTACTTTCAGGTTGCTGCACTATGTACCTGTTAGTTCTCTGTCTGAATGCAGTGTTAGTGTTATTACGCCAACGATAAACTCTTTGATTTGAAAAATCTTCTATATCTCTTTGAAGTTTTTGTTTTTTAGTGGCTATTATTTCAAGCTCTAGTTTATCCAGTTCTTTCTGATATTTATCATATTGTGTTTTATAGTCAATTTTATCATCAAATTGGGACAACTGAGCATTATATTCTTCTATCTCAGTATCAAGTTTGGATAACTCTAGTTTATCATGTTTGATTAATATTTGTATTAATTTAAGAGAGCATTCTGATAGTGCTGTTTCCCATTCTTTAACCAGAACTTCATTATTGAGATTGAATGCAGGAAATACCTTCATTCTCAAACCTCTTGGTATAATGTTTTTCTCTGCATACTTCTCAAAGAAGTGCCAGTTCCACCACCTTTTAGATTGTTTATGTAATGTTTGATGTAATTTGCATAATACATTATTTAGTTCCTCCTCATTTATTACTATATTGTCCTTAGTTGAGACATTAAAAATAGAATTTAATTCTTGCAGTCTCTTTTGGTGGCGATTCGCCATATCATTTTGAATATTCATTATTAAACAAATAATTGATCCCCCCAGAAGAAGAGGGCTAAACTCAGTAAAGAAATCTGAGTATATTCTCCCAAAATACAAATTGTTTAGAGGAAAAGAGGGGGGGGAGTAAAAGGGAGTAGAGTTACAAGAATGGTACCAGGTTTAGCCTATATTAATTTGTAATAATAGTATTCTAATTACTAGAATTTGAGTTTGTATATAACAACAGTGAGACCTGGAGTGGATTATTCAATAGGGCAACTGACAACAACTAGACAAACTAGTTGTAACTGAGAGTACAACAAAGTTTAAAGAGAGAATAATTCCACTGAGTATTATCAGACTAACTCTACTAATATCAAAAAGTGTTCAAAATAATTAAATCGTTCCCAATCATTCATACATTAAAGTTTATTAAATTAACTAAGGAACTCACACTCATTCAGTAGCAAAGGCTGTGAATTAAAACCACTTGAACTCTGTGGTTTGCATAATAGCTATTAGATATATCAGTCCACTATTCAATATCCCCAATCCGTTTTTGAATTAGAATTAACTAAGCCCTTACAATCCGAGGGCTGTATTAATATTAATATATGATAATAAAGGATTGGAGGACATAAATTAAACCACTTCTTAATCTATTTTCCACAAGAGTAAGCACATTAAAAACAAAACAACAGGAGAGACTAAGCTGCCCCTGCCGGACCCCTGACGCGCGTTTCACGAACGCTTCCTCAGAGGGGGTGCGGGCCGCTGCTACTCGGCGTCTTTTATTTAATTGCAATGCCCACCACCTGAAATACAAGTTTTTTGTAAAATGGTTTGCCAGAAAATTGAACAGATACCTATATATAATGTTAATAACAATTTGAGCAGTCTTGAAATGCAAGCTTTGAGGGAGATTGAATCATGGCAAGATATCCTGATTAAACCATCAGACAAGGGTGGGAATGTGGTCTTATGGCCACAACAGATGTATATAGATGAAGCCACAAAACAACTATCTAATAATTCCTGCTATAAACAACTAATATTCAATCCCCAAAGCTCTTACCTCATACAGTATAACCGAATAATTAAGGATGCATGGGAGAACAATATACTCTCCAATTCTGAGAAGAAGTTTTTGACAAAAGAGAACCCTAAGATTGCCACCCTGTATTTTCTACCGAAAGTGCACAAAAACCCTGTAATACCTCCTGGCAGACCTATCATGTCTGGAAATGATAATTTAACTGAAAATGCCAGCAAATTTATAGACCTTAGACTAAGGGAATATCTAACCACATTACCATCATATGTCCGTGACACCATGGAAGTATTACAAATGGTAAAAGATATTGAACTAACAGACAATATGTGGTTAGTTACAGCAGATGTGGAGTCACTTTATACTAACATCAGGCATAGTGATGGCATAGAAGCCATCAAATACTTCCTAGCGTCTAACAGTCTAGAAAATGAAGCACACAATGCCTTCATAGTTCAGTTGTTACATTTCATTCTAACACATAACTTCTTCACATTTAATGATAGGTACTATCTCCAAACACAGGGTACCGCAATGGGCACTGCATGTGCACCTACGTATGCAAATTTGTTTCTTGGTTTTTGGGAACGCTTTCGTGTATTCTCTGATCATTTACAAACATATACAGAATGTATACCACTGTGGGTACGGTATATAGACGATGTGCTGTTCATCTGGGAGGGTACTTTTGATGATTTACAACTATTCATGCAAAAACTCAATGAAAATGATTTAAATATAAAACTGACATATTCTGCTAGTCAGCAGGAGATATGTTTCTTAGACTTGAAAATATTCAAAAATAGCGAAGGCCTTATAAATACTACAATCTACAGAAAGGAGACAGCAACCAATACTCTCTTACACCATTCGAGTGCCCACTCACCCAATACTCTTAGAGCGATCCCATATGGTGAGTTTTTGAGACTCCGCCGTAATTGCACAAATAAAGAGATTTATATGGCAGAGAGTGTTGCACTGTCACATAGGCTAATATCGCGAGGATATAGTAAAAAGTCTGTAAAAAGAGCAAAATACAAAGCGCTTAAAGTTTGCAGGGATGAATTACTAGTACCCAAGGATAAAACAAAAACCGAATCTCATCCTAGATTAATAACTACATATAATCCCCAGATGAGACATGTGACAAAAATCATAAATGATCATTGGCAAATTCTACAAAATGATGAAACCTTAAAACCCCTCATTGGAGAGAGAGTATCCTTAGGATACAAAAGACCCAATAACCTAAGAGATAAATTGGTATCGAGTCATTTTGTAAGATCTGCAAAAAAACAACATAGGGACCCAGGCATGTATCCTTGTGGCACCTGTTCAGCGTGCCAATATGTGTGGAAAGTCAAATCTCTAACTGATAAAACTGGCAGAGTACATAAGATACCCTGTCATTTCTCATGCACTACCATTGGAGTGGTTTATGCACTACACTGTTCGTGCCAAATGTTTTATGTTGGCATGACTACCAGAGAGGTAAAAACAAGAATCTTGGAACACTGCTATAATATTAAAACAGCTGAACGGGATCTGAAAAAGGGCAAAAAAATAACCTCAGTTGCCAAACATTTTTTATTATATCATAAGAGCTCTTCCAAAGATTTGAAATTCACAGTAATCCAAAAAGCATCTCTCGGTATCCGAGGAGGCGATATAGAAAAAATATTGCTGAAAATGGAATGCAAGTGGATTTACTTACTAAATACTGTCAAACCGAATGGAATGAATGACTACAACAATTACTTTGTTTATCTGTGAACCATTCTCTGCAAGACATCAGGAATTACAGTCAATATAATAAGGCATGATCAAGTAATAAAATTAATTAAAAAATATCATAAATCAATATATAACATCATGTGTAATAATAAATACAAGTTACAATACCTTGATGCAAATAAGGAATTGAACGAACATGCTTCTTTGCACCATTTCACTATTTAGTATTAAATTATATTTATAAAGCGCTTTACACCTGGGTAAAAGTTACAGTTACCTCACAAGGAGACTCTAATAAGATGCTCCTAATAAAAGTGATAACCACTACGTAAGGATACTCGAAACAGATATTCCTTATAAAATTAATATATTAATTATATACCATTTTTTCACTATTATAATGGGTTTCTATTAACCCCATCATATATGAAAGTAACGCAATTATGTTACTTTATAAATAAATCACACTTACCACAAGACTTTTGCACTAGTAATAGATTTTTGGGTCTATTGTTGTTTATTTCCCTTTTTATTCCTCGTATTTTTTTATTTTTTTATTTTTTTATTTTTTGCACTTATCACAAAGAGACAGAATCTCTCCACTATACACAAAAATTCTCCTTTGTACACATTAGTATCAAGTTCCTAATACTGCCACTGCTAAGATAAATATAAATATTCACGTATATCTCTTATCTTTATTTATCTAGGTATATTATCTGTCCTCATAATATAAGGATAATATATTGAATTCCTGTAAATTAATAAAATTTCTTACTCATATCATACCCCTTCCTCTATTAGCTAATCTAGTAAATAGGATTTGCAGTCATGATTTTTGGTTCAACAGATATTTTTGTAACAACATAGGTATTCTAACACGCAGTTGTAGCTAAGACCTTTTGCAAAAAAGCAAATATTATGTTGACAGTATGTGCATTAACATTAACCTCTAAGATAGGAGGAATAAACTTTACAATGCAATATAAAAAATCATGCAGTACAAACATCCAATGTAAACTTAATATACTGATATCTGTCTTAAGAGCACATTTGAGACCCTTATAATAAATAACAATATAACAGTGATTATCTACTGTGAATGAATATAAGATAAAGTAACAACAAACATCGCAAACCTCTGAATAACCAGTTTGTATATTATAGTAAGCTTTAATTGTGGATCATTAGAGCCGTTTATGCGTAATAAGGGTAGGAAATGTCTGCATGTCTTATATCACATTTTGCATTAATATACCCTGTTATTAATCCGTTTCAGAGCGGGTAAAAAACAATAGTCTCGAAAATTACTTATTGTAGATGTGTAAAGAGATTTACAGATGAATTTATAATTCGTGAATCTCGATATTTACAAATAGTGCTGAGACACTTGATCGTCCAATTACAATAGCTCTAACTTTCACGCCCCGTATAGGAATGACAACCCTGCTGTGGATTGGTCTTACCGCTATGACTAAGCGATGACCAGAATCACACCCACTGTCTAATCTCGAGTTCCTTATACGTAAGATGCTGATGCTCTGATGGATAGGATATTCAGCTAATCATAGGGAGACAACTCCCATTCGTTTAACCAATCCGGTATGAGTGGTGGGCATTGCAATTAAATAAAAGACGCCGAGTAGCAGCGGCCCGCACCCCCTCTGAGGAAGCGTTCGTGAAACGCGCGTCAGGGGTCCGGCAGGGGCAGCTTAGTCTCTCCTGTTGTTTTGTTTTTAATGTGCTTACTCTTGTGGAAAATAGATTAAGAAGTGGTTTAATTTATGTCCTCCAATCCTTTATTATCATATATTAATATTAATACAGCCCTCGGATTGTAAGGGCTTAGTTAATTCTAATTCAAAAACGGATTGGGGATATTGAATAGTGGACTGATATATCTAATAGCTATTATGCAAACCACAGAGTTCAAGTGGTTTTAATTCACAGCCTTTGCTACTGAATGAGTGTGAGTTCCTTAGTTAATTTAATAAACTTTAATGTATGAATGATTGGGAACGATTTAATTATTTTGAACACTTTTTGATATTAGTAGAGTTAGTCTGATAATACTCAGTGGAATTATTCTCTCTTTAAACTTTGTTGTACTCTCAGTTACAACTAGTTTGTCTAGTTGTTGTCAGTTGTCCTATTGAATAATCCACTCCAGGTCTCACTGTTGTTATATACAAACTCAAATTCTAGTAATTAGAATACTATTATTACAAATTAATATAGGCTAAACCTGGTACCATTCTTGTAACTCTACTCCCTTTTACTCCCCCCCCTCTTTTCCTCTAAACAATTTGTATTTTGGGAGAATATACTCAGATTTCTTTACTGAGTTTAGCCCTCTTCTTCTGGGGGGATCAATTATTTGTTTAATAATGAATATTCAAAATGATATGGCGAATCGCCACCAAAAGAGACTGCAAGAATTAAATTCTATTTTTAATGTCTCAACTAAGGACAATATAGTAATAAATGAGGAGGAACTAAATAATGTATTATGCAAATTACATCAAACATTACATAAACAATCTAAAAGGTGGTGGAACTGGCACTTCTTTGAGAAGTATGCAGAGAAAAACATTATACCAAGAGGTTTGAGAATGAAGGTATTTCCTGCATTCAATCTCAATAATGAAGTTCTGGTTAAAGAATGGGAAACAGCACTATCAGAATGCTCTCTTAAATTAATACAAATATTAATCAAACATGATAAACTAGAGTTATCCAAACTTGATACTGAGATAGAAGAATATAATGCTCAGTTGTCCCAATTTGATGATAAAATTGACTATAAAACACAATATGATAAATATCAGAAAGAACTGGATAAACTAGAGCTTGAAATAATAGCCACTAAAAAACAAAAACTTCAAAGAGATATAGAAGATTTTTCAAATCAAAGAGTTTATCGTTGGCGTAATAACACTAACACTGCATTCAGACAGAGAACTAACAGGTACATAGTGCAGCAACCTGAAAGTAGTGCTGAGAGCGAAAGTGACAATTCTGATGGAGATTCAGACCATGTGACTAGAGATGAACCTAATGACATAACACCTAGTACATCAAGTATCAGACCTAGAAGTTATAGTTCTGCACAATCTATAACCTCCTCCACCTCCTCCTCTACCTCTTTTTTGTCCACCACACCACACAACACAACTCAACCGGTCACACAGACCAATCAGACTCCCACACAGAACAGAGGCAACAAAAGAAAGTTTTCAGGCCCAGTGAGACAATCAACAAGAAGAAGGGAACTGAGTCCCTTCAGCAAGATAAGGATGAACAAATGAGAGTTATTAATTTATCAGATCATGTACTAAGCACAACACATAAATCAGTACTATCTAAAGGGCTATCGTTTTGCCCTGTCAACTCGCTTAATAAATTTGAACTGATTAAGGATATACACTTATTCTCTAGAAAGATGCTACTTAAGAAAATATATGCCTACAATCCAAATATCCTCAATGCAGATGATTTAGTTACAGCTGATTTATTATGTGAATTATCAGAAAGCAGTACTGACATGGATAATGAGAATTTGACACCGACACCACAAGTCTGGAAGTCAAATGTTAAACCTAAGTCTACATATACTCCATCCTTATCTTTATCACCTGAAATACAAGTTTTTTGTAAAATGGTTTGCCAGAAAATTGAACAGATACCTATATATAATGTTAATAACAATTTGAGCAGTCTTGAAATGCAAGCTTTGAGGGAGATTGAATCATGGCAAGATATCCTGATTAAACCATCAGACAAGGGTGGGAATGTGGTCTTATGGCCACAACAGATGTATATAGATGAAGCCACAAAACAACTATCTAATAATTCCTGCTATAAACAACTAATATTCAATCCCCAAAGCTCTTACCTCATACAGTATAACCGAATAATTAAGGATGCATGGGAGAACAATATACTCTCCAATTCTGAGAAGAAGTTTTTGACAAAAGAGAACCCTAAGATTGCCACCCTGTATTTTCTACCGAAAGTGCACAAAAACCCTGTAATACCTCCTGGCAGACCTATCATGTCTGGAAATGATAATTTAACTGAAAATGCCAGCAAATTTATAGACCTTAGACTAAGGGAATATCTAACCACATTACCATCATATGTCCGTGACACCATGGAAGTATTACAAATGGTAAAAGATATTGAACTAACAGACAATATGTGGTTAGTTACAGCAGATGTGGAGTCACTTTATACTAACATCAGGCATAGTGATGGCATAGAAGCCATCAAATACTTCCTAGCGTCTAACAGTCTAGAAAATGAAGCACACAATGCCTTCATAGTTCAGTTGTTACATTTCATTCTAACACATAACTTCTTCACATTTAATGATAGGTACTATCTCCAAACACAGGGTACCGCAATGGGCACTGCATGTGCACCTACGTATGCAAATTTGTTTCTTGGTTTTTGGGAACGCTTTCGTGTATTCTCTGATCATTTACAAACATATACAGAATGTATACCACTGTGGGTACGGTATATAGACGATGTGCTGTTCATCTGGGAGGGTACTTTTGATGATTTACAACTATTCATGCAAAAACTCAATGAAAATGATTTAAATATAAAACTGACATATTCTGCTAGTCAGCAGGAGATATGTTTCTTAGACTTGAAAATATTCAAAAATAGCGAAGGCCTTATAAATACTACAATCTACAGAAAGGAGACAGCAACCAATACTCTCTTACACCATTCGAGTGCCCACTCACCCAATACTCTTAGAGCGATCCCATATGGTGAGTTTTTGAGACTCCGCCGTAATTGCACAAATAAAGAGATTTATATGGCAGAGAGTGTTGCACTGTCACATAGGCTAATATCGCGAGGATATAGTAAAAAGTCTGTAAAAAGAGCAAAATACAAAGCGCTTAAAGTTTGCAGGGATGAATTACTAGTACCCAAGGATAAAACAAAAACCGAATCTCATCCTAGATTAATAACTACATATAATCCCCAGATGAGACATGTGACAAAAATCATAAATGATCATTGGCAAATTCTACAAAATGATGAAACCTTAAAACCCCTCATTGGAGAGAGAGTATCCTTAGGATACAAAAGACCCAATAACCTAAGAGATAAATTGGTATCGAGTCATTTTGTAAGATCTGCAAAAAAACAACATAGGGACCCAGGCATGTATCCTTGTGGCACCTGTTCAGCGTGCCAATATGTGTGGAAAGTCAAATCTCTAACTGATAAAACTGGCAGAGTACATAAGATACCCTGTCATTTCTCATGCACTACCATTGGAGTGGTTTATGCACTACACTGTTCGTGCCAAATGTTTTATGTTGGCATGACTACCAGAGAGGTAAAAACAAGAATCTTGGAACACTGCTATAATATTAAAACAGCTGAACGGGATCTGAAAAAGGGCAAAAAAATAACCTCAGTTGCCAAACATTTTTTATTATATCATAAGAGCTCTTCCAAAGATTTGAAATTCACAGTAATCCAAAAAGCATCTCTCGGTATCCGAGGAGGCGATATAGAAAAAATATTGCTGAAAATGGAATGCAAGTGGATTTACTTACTAAATACTGTCAAACCGAATGGAATGAATGACTACAACAATTACTTTGTTTATCTGTGAACCATTCTCTGCAAGACATCAGGAATTACAGTCAATATAATAAGGCATGATCAAGTAATAAAATTAATTAAAAAATATCATAAATCAATATATAACATCATGTGTAATAATAAATACAAGTTACAATACCTTGATGCAAATAAGGAATTGAACGAACATGCTTCTTTGCACCATTTCACTATTTAGTATTAAATTATATTTATAAAGCGCTTTACACCTGGGTAAAAGTTACAGTTACCTCACAAGGAGACTCTAATAAGATGCTCCTAATAAAAGTGATAACCACTACGTAAGGATACTCGAAACAGATATTCCTTATAAAATTAATATATTAATTATATACCATTTTTTCACTATTATAATGGGTTTCTATTAACCCCATCATATATGAAAGTAACGCAATTATGTTACTTTATAAATAAATCACACTTACCACAAGACTTTTGCACTAGTAATAGATTTTTGGGTCTATTGTTGTTTATTTCCCTTTTTATTCCTCGTATTTTTTTATTTTTTTATTTTTTTATTTTTTGCACTTATCACAAAGAGACAGAATCTCTCCACTATACACAAAAATTCTCCTTTGTACACATTAGTATCAAGTTCCTAATACTGCCACTGCTAAGATAAATATAAATATTCACGTATATCTCTTATCTTTATTTATCTAGGTATATTATCTGTCCTCATAATATAAGGATAATATATTGAATTCCTGTAAATTAATAAAATTTCTTACTCATATCATACCCCTTCCTCTATTAGCTAATCTAGTAAATAGGATTTGCAGTCATGATTTTTGGTTCAACAGATATTTTTGTAACAACATAGGTATTCTAACACGCAGTTGTAGCTAAGACCTTTTGCAAAAAAGCAAATATTATGTTGACAGTATGTGCATTAACATTAACCTCTAAGATAGGAGGAATAAACTTTACAATGCAATATAAAAAATCATGCAGTACAAACATCCAATGTAAACTTAATATACTGATATCTGTCTTAAGAGCACATTTGAGACCCTTATAATAAATAACAATATAACAGTGATTATCTACTGTGAATGAATATAAGATAAAGTAACAACAAACATCGCAAACCTCTGAATAACCAGTTTGTATATTATAGTAAGCTTTAATTGTGGATCATTAGAGCCGTTTATGCGTAATAAGGGTAGGAAATGTCTGCATGTCTTATATCACATTTTGCATTAATATACCCTGTTATTAATCCGTTTCAGAGCGGGTAAAAAACAATAGTCTCGAAAATTACTTATTGTAGATGTGTAAAGAGATTTACAGATGAATTTATAATTCGTGAATCTCGATATTTACAAATAGTGCTGAGACACTTGATCGTCCAATTACAATAGCTCTAACTTTCACGCCCCGTATAGGAATGACAACCCTGCTGTGGATTGGTCTTACCGCTATGACTAAGCGATGACCAGAATCACACCCACTGTCTAATCTCGAGTTCCTTATACGTAAGATGCTGATGCTCTGATGGATAGGATATTCAGCTAATCATAGGGAGACAACTCCCATTCGTTTAACCAATCCGGTATGAGTGGTGGGCATTGCAATTAAATAAAAGACGCCGAGTAGCAGCGGCCCGCACCCCCTCTGAGGAAGCGTTCGTGAAACGCGCGTCAGGGGTCCGGCAGGGGCAGCTTAGTCTCTCCTGTTGTTTTGTTTTTAATGTGCTTACTCTTGTGGAAAATAGATTAAGAAGTGGTTTAATTTATGTCCTCCAATCCTTTATTATCATATATTAATATTAATACAGCCCTCGGATTGTAAGGGCTTAGTTAATTCTAATTCAAAAACGGATTGGGGATATTGAATAGTGGACTGATATATCTAATAGCTATTATGCAAACCACAGAGTTCAAGTGGTTTTAATTCACAGCCTTTGCTACTGAATGAGTGTGAGTTCCTTAGTTAATTTAATAAACTTTAATGTATGAATGATTGGGAACGATTTAATTATTTTGAACACTTTTTGATATTAGTAGAGTTAGTCTGATAATACTCAGTGGAATTATTCTCTCTTTAAACTTTGTTGTACTCTCAGTTACAACTAGTTTGTCTAGTTGTTGTCAGTTGCCCTATTGAATAATCCACTCCAGGTCTCACTGTTGTTATATACAAACTCAAATTCTAGTAATTAGAATACTATTATTACAAATTAATATAGGCTAAACCTGGTACCATTCTTGTAACTCTACTCCCTTTTACTCCCCCCCCTCTTTTCCTCTAAACAATTTGTATTTTGGGAGAATATACTCAGATTTCTTTACTGAGTTTAGCCCTCTTCTTCTGGGGGGATCAATTATTTGTTTAATAATGAATATTCAAAATGATATGGCGAATCGCCACCAAAAGAGACTGCAAGAATTAAATTCTATTTTTAATGTCTCAACTAAGGACAATATAGTAATAAATGAGGAGGAACTAAATAATGTATTATGCAAATTACATCAAACATTACATAAACAATCTAAAAGGTGGTGGAACTGGCACTTCTTTGAGAAGTATGCAGAGAAAAACATTATACCAAGAGGTTTGAGAATGAAGGTATTTCCTGCATTCAATCTCAATAATGAAGTTCTGGTTAAAGAATGGGAAACAGCACTATCAGAATGCTCTCTTAAATTAATACAAATATTAATCAAACATGATAAACTAGAGTTATCCAAACTTGATACTGAGATAGAAGAATATAATGCTCAGTTGTCCCAATTTGATGATAAAATTGACTATAAAACACAATATGATAAATATCAGAAAGAACTGGATAAACTAGAGCTTGAAATAATAGCCACTAAAAAACAAAAACTTCAAAGAGATATAGAAGATTTTTCAAATCAAAGAGTTTATCGTTGGCGTAATAACACTAACACTGCATTCAGACAGAGAACTAACAGGTACATAGTGCAGCAACCTGAAAGTAGTGCTGAGAGCGAAAGTGACAATTCTGATGGAGATTCAGACCATGTGACTAGAGATGAACCTAATGACATAACACCTAGTACATCAAGTATCAGACCTAGAAGTTATAGTTCTGCACAATCTATAACCTCCTCCACCTCCTCCTCTACCTCTTTTTTGTCCACCACACCACACAACACAACTCAACCGGTCACACAGACCAATCAGACTCCCACACAGAACAGAGGCAACAAAAGAAAGTTTTCAGGCCCAGTGAGACAATCAACAAGAAGAAGGGAACTGAGTCCCTTCAGCAAGATAAGGATGAACAAATGAGAGTTATTAATTTATCAGATCATGTACTAAGCACAACACATAAATCAGTACTATCTAAAGGGCTATCGTTTTGCCCTGTCAACTCGCTTAATAAATTTGAACTGATTAAGGATATACACTTATTCTCTAGAAAGATGCTACTTAAGAAAATATATGCCTACAATCCAAATATCCTCAATGCAGATGATTTAGTTACAGCTGATTTATTATGTGAATTATCAGAAAGCAGTACTGACATGGATAATGAGAATTTGACACCGACACCACAAGTCTGGAAGTCAAATGTTAAACCTAAGTCTACATATACTCCATCCTTATCTTTATCACCTGAAATACAAGTTTTTTGTAAAATGGTTTGCCAGAAAATTGAACAGATACCTATATATAATGTTAATAACAATTTGAGCAGTCTTGAAATGCAAGCTTTGAGGGAGATTGAATCATGGCAAGATATCCTGATTAAACCATCAGACAAGGGTGGGAATGTGGTCTTATGGCCACAACAGATGTATATAGATGAAGCCACAAAACAACTATCTAATAATTCCTGCTATAAACAACTAATATTCAATCCCCAAAGCTCTTACCTCATACAGTATAACCGAATAATTAAGGATGCATGGGAGAACAATATACTCTCCAATTCTGAGAAGAAGTTTTTGACAAAAGAGAACCCTAAGATTGCCACCCTGTATTTTCTACCGAAAGTGCACAAAAACCCTGTAATACCTCCTGGCAGACCTATCATGTCTGGAAATGATAATTTAACTGAAAATGCCAGCAAATTTATAGACCTTAGACTAAGGGAATATCTAACCACATTACCATCATATGTCCGTGACACCATGGAAGTATTACAAATGGTAAAAGATATTGAACTAACAGACAATATGTGGTTAGTTACAGCAGATGTGGAGTCACTTTATACTAACATCAGGCATAGTGATGGCATAGAAGCCATCAAATACTTCCTAGCGTCTAACAGTCTAGAAAATGAAGCACACAATGCCTTCATAGTTCAGTTGTTACATTTCATTCTAACACATAACTTCTTCACATTTAATGATAGGTACTATCTCCAAACACAGGGTACCGCAATGGGCACTGCATGTGCACCTACGTATGCAAATTTGTTTCTTGGTTTTTGGGAACGCTTTCGTGTATTCTCTGATCATTTACAAACATATACAGAATGTATACCACTGTGGGTACGGTATATAGACGATGTGCTGTTCATCTGGGAGGGTACTTTTGATGATTTACAACTATTCATGCAAAAACTCAATGAAAATGATTTAAATATAAAACTGACATATTCTGCTAGTCAGCAGGAGATATGTTTCTTAGACTTGAAAATATTCAAAAATAGCGAAGGCCTTATAAATACTACAATCTACAGAAAGGAGACAGCAACCAATACTCTCTTACACCATTCGAGTGCCCACTCACCCAATACTCTTAGAGCGATCCCATATGGTGAGTTTTTGAGACTCCGCCGTAATTGCACAAATAAAGAGATTTATATGGCAGAGAGTGTTGCACTGTCACATAGGCTAATATCGCGAGGATATAGTAAAAAGTCTGTAAAAAGAGCAAAATACAAAGCGCTTAAAGTTTGCAGGGATGAATTACTAGTACCCAAGGATAAAACAAAAACCGAATCTCATCCTAGATTAATAACTACATATAATCCCCAGATGAGACATGTGACAAAAATCATAAATGATCATTGGCAAATTCTACAAAATGATGAAACCTTAAAACCCCTCATTGGAGAGAGAGTATCCTTAGGATACAAAAGACCCAATAACCTAAGAGATAAATTGGTATCGAGTCATTTTGTAAGATCTGCAAAAAAACAACATAGGGACCCAGGCATGTATCCTTGTGGCACCTGTTCAGCGTGCCAATATGTGTGGAAAGTCAAATCTCTAACTGATAAAACTGGCAGAGTACATAAGATACCCTGTCATTTCTCATGCACTACCATTGGAGTGGTTTATGCACTACACTGTTCGTGCCAAATGTTTTATGTTGGCATGACTACCAGAGAGGTAAAAACAAGAATCTTGGAACACTGCTATAATATTAAAACAGCTGAACGGGATCTGAAAAAGGGCAAAAAAATAACCTCAGTTGCCAAACATTTTTTATTATATCATAAGAGCTCTTCCAAAGATTTGAAATTCACAGTAATCCAAAAAGCATCTCTCGGTATCCGAGGAGGCGATATAGAAAAAATATTGCTGAAAATGGAATGCAAGTGGATTTACTTACTAAATACTGTCAAACCGAATGGAATGAATGACTACAACAATTACTTTGTTTATCTGTGAACCATTCTCTGCAAGACATCAGGAATTACAGTCAATATAATAAGGCATGATCAAGTAATAAAATTAATTAAAAAATATCATAAATCAATATATAACATCATGTGTAATAATAAATACAAGTTACAATACCTTGATGCAAATAAGGAATTGAACGAACATGCTTCTTTGCACCATTTCACTATTTAGTATTAAATTATATTTATAAAGCGCTTTACACCTGGGTAAAAGTTACAGTTACCTCACAAGGAGACTCTAATAAGATGCTCCTAATAAAAGTGATAACCACTACGTAAGGATACTCGAAACAGATATTCCTTATAAAATTAATATATTAATTATATACAATTTTTTCACTATTATAATGGGTTTCTATTAACCCCATCATATATGAAAGTAACGCAATTATGTTACTTTATAAATAAATCACACTTACCACAAGACTTTTGCACTAGTAATAGATTTTTGGGTCTATTGTTGTTTATTTCCCTTTTTATTCCTCGTATTTTTTTATTTTTTTATTTTTTTATTTTTTGCACTTATCACAAAGAGACAGAATCTCTCCACTATACACAAAAATTCTCCTTTGTACACATTAGTATCAAGTTCCTAATACTGCCACTGCTAAGATAAATATAAATATTCACGTATATCTCTTATCTTTATTTATCTAGGTATATTATCTGTCCTCATAATATAAGGATAATATATTGAATTCCTGTAAATTAATAAAATTTCTTACTCATATCATACCCCTTCCTCTATTAGCTAATCTAGTAAATAGGATTTGCAGTCATGATTTTTGGTTCAACAGATATTTTTGTAACAACATAGGTATTCTAACACGCAGTTGTAGCTAAGACCTTTTGCAAAAAAGCAAATATTATGTTGACAGTATGTGCATTAACATTAACCTCTAAGATAGGAGGAATAAACTTTACAATGCAATATAAAAAATCATGCAGTACAAACATCCAATGTAAACTTAATATACTGATATCTGTCTTAAGAGCACATTTGAGACCCTTATAATAAATAACAATATAACAGTGATTATCTACTGTGAATGAATATAAGATAAAGTAACAACAAACATCGCAAACCTCTGAATAACCAGTTTGTATATTATAGTAAGCTTTAATTGTGGATCATTAGAGCCGTTTATGCGTAATAAGGGTAGGAAATGTCTGCATGTCTTATATCACATTTTGCATTAATATACCCTGTTATTAATCCGTTTCAGAGCGGGTAAAAAACAATAGTCTCGAAAATTACTTATTGTAGATGTGTAAAGAGATTTACAGATGAATTTATAATTCGTGAATCTCGATATTTACAAATAGTGCTGAGACACTTGATCGTCCAATTACAATAGCTCTAACTTTCACGCCCCGTATAGGAATGACAACCCTGCTGTGGATTGGTCTTACCGCTATGACTAAGCGATGACCAGAATCACACCCACTGTCTAATCTCGAGTTCCTTATACGTAAGATGCTGATGCTCTGATGGATAGGATATTCAGCTAATCATAGGGAGACAACTCCCATTCGTTTAACCAATCCGGTATGAGTGGTGGGCATTGCAATTAAATAAAAGACGCCGAGTAGCAGCGGCCCGCACCCCCTCTGAGGAAGCGTTCGTGAAACGCGCGTCAGGGGTCCGGCAGGGGCAGCTTAGTCTCTCCTGTTGTTTTGTTTTTAATGTGCTTACTCTTGTGGAAAATAGATTAAGAAGTGGTTTAATTTATGTCCTCCAATCCTTTATTATCATATATTAATATTAATACAGCCCTCGGATTGTAAGGGCTTAGTTAATTCTAATTCAAAAACGGATTGGGGATATTGAATAGTGGACTGATATATCTAATAGCTATTATGCAAACCACAGAGTTCAAGTGGTTTTAATTCACAGCCTTTGCTACTGAATGAGTGTGAGTTCCTTAGTTAATTTAATAAACTTTAATGTATGAATGATTGGGAACGATTTAATTATTTTGAACACTTTTTGATATTAGTAGAGTTAGTCTGATAATACTCAGTGGAATTATTCTCTCTTTAAACTTTGTTGTACTCTCAGTTACAACTAGTTTGTCTAGTTGTTGTCAGTTGCCCTATTGAATAATCCACTCCAGGTCTCACTGTTGTTATATACAAACTCAAATTCTAGTAATTAGAATACTATTATTACAAATTAATATAGGCTAAACCTGGTACCATTCTTGTAACTCTACTCCCTTTTACTCCCCCCCCTCTTTTCCTCTAAACCATTAAGGGACAGTTAAAAATGGGCTTCTAGAGTGGGAAACCAATAAATGGGTGGAAAATAGCAGTCTTATGTCCAGAGTCTACAACAATAATAAAAGTATTTAGCAAAGTTTTTTTTACTCCATATAATTATACATTTTGGGGCCGATTTATCATGTGTCAGACACCGAAAAATGTATCATTGCACAAGCAGTTCTGGTGAACTGTTTGTGCAATGCAGCCCCTACTAATTTCAGAGGCGGTCTTTATAATTATAAAAAAGAGGTTACAGCTATCTCTGCCTATTTCATTTTGAATCTGTAGCCAACTGGCTGTACACTGTTTTATTACTGTGAATTGTATCCCAACGTTTATACTTAAGTTTACTACTTACGTTTTGGCAATTCTACATACACTGTATATGTTTATAACAACCTCAATAAAAAATAATTGGAAAAAAAGAGACAATATGAAATATAATAAATTTTAATAAGTAAAAGTAACAAAGTGTAAGATTTTTTTATAAGCTTGGTGTTAATAGCTCAAATGAGATAGAATTATGGTAGAAAATAAGCCATAGTAACGTTGTCAGTGTTGTCATAGTTTCTCGTCCTGCTCCAGACCCAGTGGTGGGAAATATGCTGGAGCATGACCTAAAAGACATAAAAGAGACAAAAGGTTAGAGATGAAATAGGAACAGAACAACATAACATGGGAGATAAAAAATTGTTTTTTTTTAATAATAAACAACCTCTTCACACGCGGCTTTGGTCACCCGAGCTCTATAATCCATCTTCATTAGGAGCTCATCCCTTAAAGAGAGGAAGGGGTTCACATTTTCTTTCCATCTCTCACCAAACGCTATTAAGATTATCAGTGTCTTTGGTAAGTCGATGTCTTCTTCTATGTCATGTGCAAGATATCTGCCAAAATAATCATGAGACATAGAGCAATTATAGTTATTACTGAAATATATAGTGTCCTTTATCATATAAAGCAACCAAACACAGTATTTATAAAAAAGTATATTACTTACAGGGCTACAAAGAAGTTCAAAGGTGTGAATTCGAAAGACTTCAACCCAGCTCTTTTAAAGTACATAGCAGTTATTGCTAGTAGGTACTAAATGTAAAAAAACAAACATATTTTCACATTTTTGAGAAAACTTTGTATTTTGTACTTTCATGTCAAATGTTTCCAATAAGAATAGGTAATAAAGCTATGTTGTTTACTATCCTATATTATAAAAGGCCAGGTATATTTGTCCGATGCAGTTATGCGCAGTAGAGACTACATTGCGAGACAAACATACCTGGCCGTAAGAAGCAGGGTCCGGCGATTGGTAGGAGACTATGCGCATGTCCGAAGCGAGGCCTTAAAGATCAGCAGTGGCGCATGTCTGCACGAGAAATGCTGCAAGGCCTTACTTTGGAGGGTTGGCGGATCATAGATGGAGGGGGGCGGGAGTGGGTGGGACCGATACGCTGCTAAGTCGGTGGCGTCGAAAGGTTAGGAGGGAGGAGGGTGGGCGGATCATCGATGGAGCAGGGCGGGAGCGGGTAGGATCGCTACGCTGTGGAAAAAAAAAGTTGAGAGCGGCAGGAAGGGGGATTACGGAGAGAGGATCAGAGGGGACGGAGAGGTGATTTTGTCTTTTAAGACTAGTAAGCATATAATAGATATTAAAGCTATGTCTGTCACATTTATAATAATGTGATTGGGCATTGGCAAAATGCATCTGAAAATGGATGGACTCCTTGACACTTTTATATCTTCTTATATAAGGGAACATCATTTTCAAATATTGAAAGATAACTTTTGAATAACAAAGGTAAAATGTAAATATTCAACAGTAACATTTAAATATTTGATTTAAATAGCATTTTTCATAGATTTACATTGAATTCTCTTACAATCAACATTCAAATGTTAATATTTCAATATTCAGATTTCACATTCTGCATTCAGCAAGTAGTTATTTCATATCATATGTGAAACTAATTCTTCAGAGCAGAATGTAATACTGAAATAGAAAGAGATAAGGAATGATATGGTATAGTCTAGAAGATGATGTGCTACAGTGTTTTTAATGTGCCTCTAAGCACAGACATGCAGTCATAATTTAGTGGTTTGTACTCAGATTCTGTTGTCATGTGTGCACCTAGCTTCATAAATATGCTTAGTAAGATACCTTGATAGCCTCTTAAAATTATATACACAAGAGCTTGTGTTAAAGAAAGCACTTGGTCACATATGTTGTAATATGCACCGCTTAATACCTTCTTAAATAAAAATAATATTTTAGAATTTTAAGTTAATGGGGTAGATTTAACAAGCAGCGGATACTGCTTTCTACGCTCAATGTTTACGGCTCGCCAGAAACGTAAGTTAATAAGCAGCGGTCGTAGGATGATTGACACCTCCTGCTAACTGCTAATTGGCTGTGAATGTGTAGGGGGCGGCATTGCACAAGCATTTCTTACAATACACACTATGACAGACTCATAAAGATACAACTAGACCTCTGGCATCACATACCTTATCTGCAATAAGTCCATTCTTGTCTATATCTAGTAATTTTTGGATAATATCAACTTCTGCAAAGAGAAAGAGCAGAATAAGATTGAAAGCAATTCTTTATAGATGGAGGTTAAAATTTGGATATAACCTTCAAAACTATCAATCTGATAGCCATCCCTAACAGCCTCTTACCAAGTAGTCGGTAAAACCTGGACAGATGAGTTGCAGATAGGGTTTCAGGTGTTTCAGGCACAGCCCCCGGTAGTGTCATTATAATATGATTTTCAGGATAAAGAGGAGTCACAGATCTAAGAGAAAATAAAGGACACATTATATAGACATAAATTCACTTAAAGGGAGTAAAAATAAATACAATATACTTGGGGAAATGTGCCTATAATAAGAGAGATGGTGTATACAACAAGAAAGGGGTATTAGCTGTCCCCAACATATTACCCTTAATATTAAAGGGATAGTAAACACCAAAAATTGTATTGTTTAAAAAGATCGATAATCCCTTTATTTACCATTCCCCAGTTTTGCATAACTAACACAGTTATATTAATAGACTTTTTACCCCTGTAATTACCTTGTATCTAAGCTTCTGCTGACTGCCTACTTATCTCAGATCTTTTGACAGACTTGCATTTCAGGCAATTAGTGCTGACTCTTAAATAACTTCACGTGCTTGAGCACAATGTTATTTATATGAAACACATGAACTAACGCCCTCTAGCTGTGGAAAACGGTCAAATGCATTCAGATAAGAGGCGGCATATGAGCCAACGTAGGTTTAGCTTTCAACTAAGAATACCAAGAGAACAAAGCAAATTTGATGATAAAAGTAAATTAAAAAGTTTTTAAAATGACATGCCCTATCTGAAGATTAATTTGGACTTTACTATCCCTTTAAGCTTCTTGGGTGTATGATAGCACCACCAAATATTATAAGGACTAGAGTTTTGGAATATTGTGTTCATTTGTGAGAAGAGCCAGGACAGATAATAACAATTAGAGGGCTGTATTCTGGCACCTAAACATAAAGGGACATGAAATGCAACATTTTTCTTTCATGATTCATGATAGAGCAAGACATTAAAACAGTTTTCCAATTTACTTCTATTATCTAATCTGCTTAATTTTCTTGGTATCCTTTGTTAAAAATAATACTTAGATAGGCTCAGGAGCTGCAGGGCAGCAGGTGCTAGCTGCTTATTGGTGGCTGCACATATATGCCTGTTGTCATTGGCTAACCTGATGTATTTAGTGCGTATTGCTGTTCTTTTAATAAAGGATACTAAGGGAACAAAGTCAATTTAATAATAGAAGTAAATTGGAAAGTCGTTGAAAAATATATGCTCTATCTCAATCCTAAAATAATTTTGGGGTTACACATCCCTTTAAAGGCTCTATTTCTAAAGCTGCAGGCACAACTTTGAAACCCCAGCTTTACAGGCAGAGATCACCAATCTCGCAAGGTTAGTTAAAGGGACACTCAAGTCAAAATTACACTTTCATGATTCAGATAGGGCATGCCATTTTAAACAACTTGCCAATTGACTTATCATCATTAAATTCACTTGATGGTATTTTTGAAAAGCTAAACCTAGGTAGGCTCAAACTTATTTCTAAACCGTTGAAAACCGCCTCTTAGCTCAGAGCATTTTGAACGTTTTTCACAGTTAGACAGTACTAGTTCATGTGTGTCATATAGATAACATTGTGCTCACTACAGTGTGGTTATTTAGGTGTCTGCACTAATTTGCTAAACTGCATGTCTGTCAAAAGCACTGAGATATGGGGCAGTCTGCAGAGGCTTAGATACAAGGTAATAACAGAGGTAAAACATATATTAATATAACAGTGTTGTTTATGCAAAACTGGGGAATGGGTAATAAAGGGATTATCTATCTTTTTAATAACAACAACAAATCTGGTGTAGACTGTCCCTTTAAGTAGCATTTGACCTCCTGGTCAGATAAATTGTTTGCACAAAAGCAGAGGTTGCGGCTCCACAAGCCAGCTGGCAGACAGATTCCTGGTCAGGAACCTAGAAATTTAATAAATCCCCCCCCCCCCCCCCCCCCACACACACACAAAAAAAAACAACCTGAGAGTTTCTTATTCAAAGCAAAGATTATATTTCAATATTTTTAATTGTTTTTCCTGTTTTTCTTGAAATTAAACTGTGTTTCTATAGTAATCAATATTTACATTTCAAGTTTTATTATATTAAAGTGACAGTCTACACCAGAATTTGTATTGTTTAAAAACATAGATAATCCCTTTATTACCCATTCCTTAGTTTTGCATAACCAACATGGTTATATTAATATACTTTTTACCTCTGTGATTACCTTGTATTTAAGCCTCTGCAGACTGCCTTCTTATTTCAGTTCTTTTAAAAGACTTGCATTTTAGCCAATCAGTGCTGACTCATAGGTAACTCATGTGCATGAGCACAATGTTATCTATATGGCAAACATGAACTAACGCCCTCTAGTTGTTAAAAACATTTCAAAATACATTCAGATAAGAGGCGGCCTTCAAAGGCTAATACAGTTGCATATGAGTTTATTTTTGACTAGACTGTCCCTTTAAATGGATTGTTAAAAACACACTATATTACTTTAAATTACCATAGTCCATAAAACATTTTAACAAATGTAATATCTCATTTCAGTAGCCTTCTCAGTCTTCAGTATAAGGACATGAGAAATAAGATGTGAACAAACAAAATATAACAATAAAATATTGATTCTTATAGAATTTGTTTTAAATATATAGCTTTAATTTATCACCTCTGTGCTTTTTCAAAGGAGCCAAATTCTTTCCAAATGGCTGTGTACATTTATAACTCACCTCTGAAATGACAGTATATCTGGGCTATCTGGCTGTGTTATAGAGATTTCTTCAATTCTGTTAGGAAGTGAAAAGGTGGTGATAGATAATATATTAGTGCTTTACTGAAATGTATCTCTTAAAGGAATAGTCTAGTCAACATTATACGTCCATGATTCAGATAGAGCAATTTTAAGCAACTTTCTATTATCAATTTTTCTTCATTCTCTTGGTATCGTTATTTCAAAAAGCAAGAATGTAAGCATAGGAGCTGGCCCATTTTTGGTTCAGCACTTGGGTAACACTTTCTGATTGGTGTCTAAATGTAGCCACCAATCAGCAAGCGCTACCCATGTGCTGAACCAAAAATGGCCCGGCTCGTGAGCTTAGATTCAAATAAAAATACCACGCGAACAAAGAAAAATTGATAATAGGAGTAAATTAGAAAGTTACTTAAAATTACATGATCTATCTGAATCATGAAAGTTTAATTTTGACTAGACTATCCCTTTAAATTCAATTGCAGCTAATAAAAAAATCTATGTGTAATATCATCTTACATTGATTCAAGGTCCATGGGTAATGTTTTTCTTTTAAATCCTAAGTAGTTATAACACCAGCCTATTATTAATATTAATTTATAGCATTGTTTTGTGAGAATTTATTCTAAATCATGTGACTTTCTAAAAATGTTTTTTTTTTTTACTAAAATACAAATGATTTACAAAGTTCAGATTTTGTCACTATCAATGTGGGACATCACTTTAATTACTAAGGGCTAGATAACAAGTGGAGCGCTATTTAACAATCACACTTGATCGTTAACAGCGCTAGAAGCATTTTGCGCTGTTGGGTTGTGCTCGTATTATGAGTTGAAAGAAAACTGTTCTAGCACTATAACCTATTACCCATAGAAGTAAATGGAGCCAAAAAAATTGGGAAAAAATCAATAACACCCTACTCAAATGCAAATCTATCACATAGTCATGTGAGCTAAACCAACATGAAAATATAAATATTTCACATTCCAATGTTCTTCATATAGCAGAACATACACATTTTTTCATATATATATATAATGGCATTTTGGTGCAATATATATTTATATTCAAATTCGAAAACCAATATTCAATGTTCTTCACATAACAGAGCATATATTTTTTTTCATATATATATGATGGTATTTTGGTACAATATATATTTATACCTATATTATGTATATATATATATATATATACATGATTAAATATAGTTATATATATATATATATATATATATATATATATATATATATATATATATGAATATCTATTTAGAAATATGTAGAACAAATTCTGCTATGTGCAGAACATTGGAATGTGAAATATTTACAGTAAATACACAGTTTAACCATTTATTAAATATGAATATTGCATGCATATGTTCTTACATGTTTTCATCTTCTTGACTGCAAAGGTCTCCAATGCACTTATATGTCTATGTCTATATGTTACTGTGCACATATGTATGTATGTGTTTATATGTGTATATATGTCTGTAAATACATATATACACATATAAATACACAAATACATATGTAGACATACATATATATATATATACACTGCTCCAAAAAATAAAGGGAACACTAAAATAACATATCCTAGATCTGAATGAATTAAAGATTCTAATGAAATACTTTGTTCTTTACATAGTTGAATATGCTGACAACAAAATCACACAAAAATTAAAAAATTAAAATCAAATGTTTCAACAAATGGAGTTCTGGATTTGGAGTCACACTCAAAATTAAAGTGGAAAAACACACTACAGGCTGATCCAACTTTGATGTAATGTCCTTAAAATAAGTCAAAATGAGGCTCAGTAGTGTGTGTGGCCTCCACGTGCCTGTATGACCTCCCTACAATGCCTGTGCATGCTCCTGATGAGGTGGCGGATGGTCTCCTGAGGGATCTCCTCCCAGACCTGGACTAAAGCATCTGCCAACTCCTGGACAGTCTGTGGTGCAACGTGACGTTGGTGGATGAAGCGAGACATGATGTCCCAGATGTGCTCAATTGGATTCAGGTCTGGGGAACGGGCGGGCCAGTCCATAGCTTCAATGCCTTCGTCTTGCAGGAACTGCTGACACACTCCAGCCACATGAGGTCTAGAATTGTCTTGCATCAGAAGGGTTACCCAGGGCCAACCGCAACAGCATATGGTCTCACAAGAGGTCTGAGGATCTCATCTCGGTACCCAATGGCAGTCAAGCTACCTCTGGCGAGCACATGGAGGGCTGTGCGGCCCCCCCAAAGAAATGCCACCCCACACCATTACTGACCCACTGCCAAACCGGTCATGCTGGAGGATGTTGCAGGCAGCAGAACGTTCTCCATGGCGTCTCCAGACTCCGTCACGTCTGTCACATGTGCTCAGTGTGAACCTGCTTTCATCTGTGAAGAGCACAGGGCGCCAGTGGCGAATTTGCCAATCTTGGTGTTCTCTGGCAAATGCCAAACGTCCTGCACGGTGTTGGGCTGTAAGCACAATCCCCACCTGTGGACGTCGGGCCCTCATACCACCCTAATGGAGTCTGTTTCTGACCGTTTGAGCAGACACATGCACATTTGTGGCCTGCTGGAGGTCATTTTGCAGGGCTCTGGCAGTGCTCCTCCTGTTCCTCCTTGCACAAAGGCAGAGGCAGAGGGAAGATATTCCCGAAACGTTGCTGCTGTTATATTTGTGTGCTAATAAATCCTGTTTTCTACCATTAGCTGCCATCCTTTTTGAAGTTTCCTGTTGGATAAATTCACCCACCAATAAGCACCAAAGTGCTTTTCATGGTGCTGAACCAAAAAAAATAGCTTAGATGCCTTCTTTTTCAAATAAAGAAAGCAAGAGAATGAAGAAAAATTGATAATAGGTGTAAATGAGAAAGTTGCTTAAAATTGCATTCTCTATCTGAATCACAAAATAAAAAAAAATGGGTTCAGTGTCCCTTTAAATGCAAGTCAATAGATAATAAATAAAAAGTCATGTGATCAGGGGGCTGTCAGAAGAAGCTTAGCTACAAGGTAATCACAGAGATAAAAAGTGTATTCATGTAACCATTTATAACCTTGCAAAACTGGGGAATGGGTAATAAAGGGATTATCTATCTTTTTAAACAATAAAAATTTTTGAGTTGACTGTCCCTACTTTCAACTTGTAATACGAGCGAAAAACTCAATGCGCAATATTTACATGTTATAAACAGCTTATACATGTAACCTAAAGGTAGATTTATTTAATGTTTAATACTTTTGTATAAATAGTACCATCAGATAGATTGTACAATACTGTAATCAGAAATGTAATAAATGTATTAAACTATTATTATTATTATTTTAGAACACAAAAAATTATTATTTAAACATTTTGGATTTCAGAATAAGTTTGGATTTTGGAATTCTGGATTTGGGGATTTGTACCTGTATAAATTATATATACAGTGAATAGCTGTCAGTGAATAAATAAGTGTGTGTAGATAAAAAAAGAATATTAATATTAATTTCCTTTATTTCTGAAGTGTCAGCATCTTCCAAGACACTGTACAATGAATAACTATGTAAGAGCTGACATAAATAAGTAGTATACATATTAACTAAAAAATAGTGCCCTTCCATTAACAACTAATATTAGAAGAAATACAAATTATTATTTAATGGTCAGTTTTGAACAGCTTTTACCAGGGAAGAAATGTTAAAATTTCTGTGGTTGGTTTAGAGTACATTCATGTTGTACCTGTATCGAGAGCAGTTTAATACAATTTATATATTCTGTCATACAGGTATACCTCACTTTACAGCGCTTCACTTTACAGCGCTTCGCTAATACAGCGCTCTGTGGAGCTGAAGTTCAACCTCCAAGGATTTTGAAACAGTCCTGTAATCATCATGAGATTGCAAGAAAAGTGACTGGCACCATTTTGTTATGCGCAGTTCACTCTGTTAACAGCATTACAGTGGAATCTGTGACTCATTGTTATAGTCAGGCAAATTTTACTACAGTAATTGTCACTATTTTACAGGTACAGTATTTATTGAATACTGTGCTGTGCTAGTGTTAAACTAAACATTTAACTATTGCACCCCTAATATATGTTAGTTCAAACATGTTTTCAAGTTTTTAAAACACACTGGTAAGTGAAAAGAAAGCTAAAACTGCCTTGTTTCACTTTAAGGCGGTTTTCACTTTACAGCGGGGCTCCGGTCCCTAACCCGCTGTATGAGCGGGGTATACCTGTATTTATTTTCACTAAATATTAAATCTCATATATGCACTTACTGTGTGTTGTTAAAATCATCAGCAGGAAAGTCCTCAATTTTATCCAGCACGTCCGTGCAAGTAAAACATTGGCTGTAAAGAAACCATAATTAGTGTTATGTTTTAGCACAAATAGCGCTCAATGTCAAATAATGTAGAAGCAATAACGTATTATGTAGATACTAAAATATGTAACACTGAAATGAATCAACATAAAGTTTTTTTATCAAAAAGAGTTTTTGCCCATCTAGTCTAATTTTCCTTGTTGATACTTCACAAATCAAACAAATGGCTTTTTGACTTGCTGACTAGGGATGGGCGAATGTGGTTAAATCGAAAAATGAATGTAAGAACAAATATTCCTTTGTATATTTGCTTTACACAATTGAATATCGATAAGAAAAAATATTCAAATATTCATAATAGTTCAAATATACGCATTAAAATTTTGAATGTGTATTTGAATGTCAAAATCTAATGTTATAGCTAAAAGAAAGCATACATAAAATTTGAATATTAGCAATTATATGTTTGATAAATATTCAAAATTTGATTAGAACGGACGAATATATAAATATTGTTTTTGAATGTTGCAAAATATTCGGCCAGCTCTATTGCTGACCCTCTCCATGTGACCCTGCTATTTCACTATAATATAACAATAAAATATTGATTCATATAGAATTTGGTTTAAATATATTGCTTTAATTTATCACCTCTGTGCTTTTTCAAATTCTTTCCAAATGGCTGTGTACATTGATAACTCACCTCTGAAATGACAGTATATCTGGGCTATCTGGCTGTGTTATAGAGATGTCTTCAATTCTGTTAGGAAGTGAAAAGGTGGTGTTAAATAATATATTAGTGCTTTACTGAAATGTATCTCTTAAAGGAATAGTCTAGTCAAAATTATACGTCCATGATTCAGAGCAATTTTAAGCAACTTTCTAATTTACTCCTATTATCAATTTTTCTTCGTTCTCTTGGTATCTTTATTTGAAAAAGCAAGAATGTAAGCATAGGAGCTGGCCCATTTTTGGTTCAGCACTTGGGTAACACTTTCTGATTGGTGTCTAAATGTAGCCACCAATCAGCGCTACCCAGGTGCTGAACCAAAAATGGCCTGGCTCGTAAGCTTAGATTCAAATAAAAATACCAAGCGAATGAAGAAAAATTGATAATAGGAGTAAATTAGGAAGTGGCTTAAAATTGCATGCTATATCTGAATCATTAAAGTTTCATTTTGACTAGACTATCCCTTTAAATTCAATTGCAGCTAATAAAAAAATCTATGAGTGATATCATCTTATGTTATAGCAATCAAAACTATTATGTTTCTGAATTAAACTCTTCTGGTCAGGTAATAATGTGGCGCCACTTGTTGCTGCATTGATTCAAGGTCCACGGGTAATGTTTTTCTTTTAAATCCTAAGTAGTTATAACACCAGCCTATTATTAATATTAATTTATAGCATTGTTTTGTGAGAATTTATTCTAAATCATGTGACTTTCTAAAAATGTTTTTTTTTTTTTTTTTTTTTACTAAAATACAAATGATCTACAAGGTTCAGATTTTGTCACCAACTATCAATGTGGGACATCGCTTTAAATACTAAGGGCTAGATAACAAGAGGAGCGCTATTTCACAATCCCGCTTGATTGTTAACAGTGCTAGAAGCATTTTGGGCTGTTGGGTTGCACTCATATTATGACTTGTAAGAAAACTGTAGCAAAAAAAGTGGAAAACAATAACACCCTACTTAAATGCAAATCTATCACATAGTCATGTGAGCTAAACCAACATGAAAATATAAATATTTTACATTCCAATGTTCTTCACATAGCAGAACATATACATTTTGTCATATATATATAATGGTATTTTGGTACAATATATATTTATATTCAAATTCGAAAACCAATATTCTAAATTAGAATGTTTGATAAACATTCAAAATTTGATTAGAACGGACGAATGTATACATTTTTTTTTTTTTTGAATGTTGCAAAATATTCGGCCCTCTTTATTGCTGACCCTCTCCATGTGACACTGCTATTTCACTATAATTCTTCTTTTGTGTGAAGCTCAGCTCTCTATAAATACTTACTTTGTGTCAATAAAATCAGCGTCAGGAAAGTCCTCAATTTCATCCTGCACAGCTGTGCAAGTAAATCGTCGGCTGTAATGAAATAATAATTAGTGTTAGTTTTTCCGCCCAAATGGCGTTCAATAGCATATAATGTAGAAGTAATAACTTATTATGCAGACTAAAATATTTAACACTGAAATGGATCAACATGCAGTTTGTTCTCATAAAGTGCTTTTGCCCCTTTAGTCTCTTTTTTACTTTGTCCCACATCACAAATCAAAAAGTTGTAGAACCTTCCCCTTGGAACACTGTTGTTTCACTGCTGTTCTTTTGTGTGACGCTTGGCTCTTTCATTTTATTCTCTTAACCAAACAACAATGGATAGAGCTTCACTCTAGATAATAAAATGGATAGAGCTTCACTCTAGATAATAAAATGGATAGAGCTTCACTCTAGATAATAAAATGGTTAGAGCTTCACTCTAGATAATAAAATGGATAGAGCTTCACTCTAGATAATAAAATGGTTAGAGCTTCACTCTAGATAATAAAATGGTTAGAGCTTCACTCTAGATAATAAAATGGTTAGAGCTTCACTCTAGATAATAAAATGGATAGAGCTTTACTCTAGATAATAAAATGGTTAGAGCTTCACTCTAGATAATAAAATGGATAGAGCTTCACTCTAGATAATAAAATGGATAGAGCTTCACTCTAGATAATAAAATGGTTAGAGCTTCACTCTAGATCATGGGTGTCAAACTTGCGGCCCGTGGGCCTCATGCGGCCCTCAACCTAATTTTGTGCGGCCCACGCCACCTCCATGAAAAATATGAATTATAATATGCTTATTACTTAAAGAGTTAGTGCGCTTACTGTTAGGGATGCACATACATTAAAACATACGTTATTAAAAAGAAAAAGACAGATAAGTACATAATGATTTCTTTAACACATGCAGTTCATTACTATGGTAGCACTGATTTCCCACATCATTTCTGTCCATTCCTTTCCATCATTTTCTCTTTAACTAAAATCACATACTTTATATATATTTCTATGTATTTATTTTATATTATGTACAACAGGTATGTCTATCACTATTATAAACAGTGGGTCGCACGTGGAGCGTGTGTCTCACCTTCTTAAAAGCATTAGAGCGCATTTCCTCAAGCCAGAGTAAGTTAATTAGGAGTTACAGGACACAATGTTTTGAAATGTATACAGTTATAGCAAATGCCACTGCACTGTTAAGCAATGACAAGATATGTAGGTAGTGTGCGGCCCACGTGAGTTGTACTTGTATGGAAAATGGCCCGCGACTAAAATGAGTTTGACACCCCTGCTCTAGATTATACAATGGTTAGAGCTTCACTCTAGATAATAAAATGGATAGACCGGAGGCGGAGCCTGGCCGTGCCGGAACATGGCCGCACTGAGATAGAGCTCCGGTCTGGATAACTCATTTCCCTCAAACTGCCAACGGCCACCGACACTGCAGACGGCCACAACTCACACCTAAAGACACCCTGCGTTCGCGGAAACCCGAGGGGAGCCATGCCGTGACCGCAGGTCTGTAATCAGCACTTGTAAAGACACGCTCATATACCCACGGGGACCGGCGCCATCTTGCCTAATAATACCATCAGCTCTCCCGGTCTCTGCATGGGTGTATGGAGTGACAGAGGTGGAAACACATTTAGCCCGGGGCGTACTGTCAAACAGCCCTGTAGGCTACTAACAGTCAATCTGGCCGACACTGCCGCACATACCCCAATCGGGTACACGTCATTAGACATGCCGAGATCTGAGCTACACTTTCACGTGGCGTAAGCCCGTTACTTTAGATATGCGGCTGGACGAATTATAGAGGAACTTGCCGACACCACAACAGGGGCACAGCAGTAATGTAAATAAGACACAGGTGACCGAAAAACCAGGCACGCTACCCACATGTAAAGCTTAAATACAAGGAAGGAAAATAAACAGTCTCTCATCCTCATTTCCCTGGTGCTCCGGTCTGCTGGTGTTTATTAAAACTGGCGAAGGGGAACAGTGTACTCCCAAGTGTGATAAAGGAAGTTTTATTCTTCGACCGCAATGGCAACAAGAAAGGGCCCAAAAATGGATAAAGCTAATAAACAAGCAACGCTGCCTGTGTCTGTGAGCAACTTTTTCTGCACCAATGACACGACTATTACGGAGCAAAGAGACACAGGGAGCAGCACACAGTCTCATACAGACAACATTCAACAACAAGTGGTTCCGGTGGAGCTAATGAATCAACTAAAATCTGATATTGCCAATCTCCCTTCAAAAACAGACTTTGATTCCTTAAAGAACTTAATCAAATCAGAGCTTTCAACTATAAGAAAAGAGGTCTCAGAGATTGGGCTTAGACTGGAGGACATAGAGGGGACACAGGAGACACTGAATACCCTGACTGATTCAATTATAACACAAGCTAACATACATGAAGCTAAAATGTCCGCACTACAGGACAGACTAGATGATATGGACAATAGAAACCGTAGAAATAATCTAAGGATTCGCGGTATACCAGAGAAAATCACTAATACCGAGTTGGAAACTTATGTCCAAGATCTATTTCGCCATCTGAAAAAAGACCAACAAGCTCCAAATTTGGAATTAGATAGGGTCCACAGGGCCCTCAGACCTCCCCCACCAGACAAAGCCCCTCCGAGAGACGTGATACTGAGGTTCCTACGATACAAAGATAAAGAGGAGGTATGGACTGCTGCCCGCCAACTAAGAGACATATTATACATGGATCACAACCTACAAATCTATTTGGACCTGAGCCCCAACACGCTGCAGAGGAGAAGGGACATTGCTTTTATAACTAGAGCGCTCAGGGACAAAAAGATTAAATATCGTTGGGGATACCCCTTTAGCTTGGTTGTTTCATTCGACGGCAAGTCTTTTACCTATAAAGAACCACACGACCTAGGGACTCTCTCCAAGGGACTAAACATAACCTTCAACACTCCCCCGGACTTTGATACCCAGGGGAGCATTGATCTTGAGGAGCAATCGGATCAGAGCTCACTTCAGGGAAGAAACCGATGGCGGCTAGTGGGCTATGGCAAACGAAAAAAGGACAGAAATGACCCTATCAACAAAAATGCCATGAGTTCTACCATCCAAGAGACATGAAGCGGAACATTGATGGGTGAGATTGTGTCCAATTTTCAAAAAAAAAAAAAAAAAAAAAAAAATGTATATGCAATTTACCTCTGTGGGGATGGGAAGAGTTAAACGTTATGCCTAAACATGCTGGTTATGTGAAATGTTGTGTGGCCTGTTGGGTGGTTGGGAAGTACATTCACATGAGAGGGAGATGTTGTTGTTTAGCATTCCTCCTTCTTTACCTTTTTCTTGCACTGAATTATTACTTTGTTCAAACAGTTCACTGTTTAATGGTTGTTTTTACAAAATTATTATATGTTCTTGTTAGTTTTTTAGATTTTTATAGACTGACGTACAAAAATTACAAAGTCCAGACTTACTGGGGGCGCATGACAACTTGGGGGGCTTACCATACACACATTAACCTGACAGGAACCCCGGGTGACTATGGGTGCTCTCAACACAATATAATAAATGGTATCAATAAATAAGCAGAAGGGAATCACCTTCATTTCCATTAACGCTAAGGGCCTCAACAGTCCATCCAAGAGACAGGTAGCTATGAGAGATTTTAAAGAAAGGAAGGGTGACGTGGTCTTTATACAAGAAACGCACTTCTTAAAGAATAGAGAACCCCAGACGTTTAAATACAAATTCGGAGATTCTTATTACGCTTCCAACAACACAAAAAAGTGTGGGGTTGGCATACTGTTTAGGAAGGGTATAGCATTCCAAGCCCACAAGTGCATAAGGGATACCTCAGGGAGATACCTAATTCTAGTGGGCAAGTTGTTTCATAAACAAGTAACATTGGTCAGCGCATACGCCCCAAACACATCACAAGACACATTTTTTAAAACCCTATCTAACGCCATACTAGACACAGCGAGGGGCACCTTGATAGTATGTGGAGACCTCAATTGTACATTGGACCCCACAATGGATAACTCCTCAGGGACATCCTCTACTGCACACGCAATCATTAATAAGCTAAAAAAAAACCTTAGAGATCTAGCCCTACACGACACATGGAGAATACTTAACAGAACAGTGAAGGATTACACATTCTATTCTCACCCCCATGTTAGATATTCCAGGATAGATTACATCCTTACGGATGTTACTAGTCTAGCTATGGTTGAGAACTGTAGGATACTCCCCACATCATGGACTGACCACTCAATGGTCCGCTGCAGAATGCATTGGGATACCAGGGAAGGTACTAGCTACCTATGGAAGTTGGACGACAGACTCCTTGACGACCCTACATACACAGTAAAAATAGAAAAAGCTCTGGAGGAGTTCTTCCAGTTTAATTCCAATTCAGATATTGACATTAAACACAGATGGGGAGCCCATAAAGCGGTCCTTAGGGGGGAACTTATGAGTATAAAAGCACACCAAATTAAACAGCAAAGAACTTATTTTGAGTCAGTTTTGAATAAGATTGAGGAACTGGAGAAAGCTCATAAACAAGACCCAAATGATACACAAACACTAGACAGCTTGCTGGATTATAGAGGAAAGCTTAATATGATTATAGACAAAGAGTGTAAGGTATCCGCTCTCAAATTAAAACAAATGTCTTATGAGGGTAACAACAAATGTAGCAGGCTTTTCGCAAGGAAGCTGAAACGCAAAACTAATAAATCCTTTATAATGAAAATAAAAGACCATAGGGGGGGGGAGAGCACTTCATCTGCACATATTGCTGAAGCTTTTCGCGCTTATTACGAGAAATTATATAACCTGCAGGAACCCTCCCCGGATAACGCCCACACATTTATAGATCAACTAATGCTACCAAATATAGGGGAAGAGGAAAGATCCCGCCTTAACGAACCTTTCACACTAAAGGAAATAAAGTGCATAATTAAAGATCTCCCTAATGAGAAAGCACCTGGCCCTGATGGCTTTACAACCTACTACTATAAAAAATTTACTGATATATTATCCCCCCAATTATTAGAATTATTTCAACCCATTTCGGAAAAGAACCCTTTTCTAGAGGAATCCCTAACTGCAAATATAGTGGTGCTCCCCAAACCGGGTAGGAATACAGATAGAGTGGAAAATTTTAGACCTATATCCTTATTAAATAATGATATAAAAATATATGCTAAATTGCTGGCCAACAGACTGAACCCTGTCATTCCCCAGATAATTGATATGGACCAAGTAGGCTTTGTTGTTGGTAGAGAGGCTAGGGACAATACGGTAAGAGCCATTGACATTATAGATTACGCGACATCACAAAATATCCCACTAGTATTGATTTCCACGGACGCGGAGAAAGCCTTCGACCGCGTCCGGTGGAAATTTTTGCGGTCAATATTAGAAAAATTTGGAATTGGGTCCCCCTTTATATCGAAAATTATGGCATTATATTCTTCCCCATCGGCTAGGGTCCAGGTGAATGGGGTATTGTCTCAGCCCTTCCAAATAAGCAACGGTACGAGACAGGGGTGCCCCCTGTCCCCTCTGCTGTTTGCGTGTGCGGTTGAAGCTCTGGCGGTTAAAATTAGGAATGATGTAGACATAGAGGGAGTCAGAATTAAAGAAAGAAACTATAAAATCATGTTGTACGCTGACGACATATTATTTACCCTCACCAATCCACTCACTTCACTACCACATGTGCTACAACACCTGAGGGATTTTCAGCTCGCCTCCAATTTTCTAATTAATAAATCAAAATCAGAAATACTTAATATTTCCCTCGATCAGGCCCACCTTACTCAACTAAAAAACACCTGTCCTTTCCGATGGCAGGAAAAATCACTAAAATATTTGGGGATTCAGCTTACAAAAAACACACAAGACTTATTCAACACTAACTACATCCCTTTACAAAGACGCTTAATAGCAGATCTATCCTCCTGGAGATCCTTGCATACTTCCTGGATGGGGAGAATTAACATATTTAAAATGAATGTCCTGCCCCGCATATTATATGTCTTGCAAGCCCTACCTATCCCACTCCCTACTAATTTTCTTTCATCCCTGCAGTCAAAAATCCTAGAATTTGTCTGGGACAAAAAAACGGCCAGAATAAACAAAAATATTATGTGTACACCATTATTGAGTGGCGGGCTGGGAGTCCCCGACTTAGTGAAATACAGATACGCAACCTTTCTACAACGAATACTAGACTGGCACTATAACTTTCAAAATAAGGCCTGGGTACAGCTGGAGCATGAAATATCAGACTTTAACCACTTGGGATCCCAATGTTGGGCTGGCTTGGGCGGTACGGGTGGGGACCATCAGCTTCACACATTGACCTCTGAGACCTTTAAAATTTGGAGTAATATCCTATTAAGATTCCCACATGTGTCTTCTAGATACTCCCCATTGACCCCTCTTAGTGAAAACAAAGACTTTACCCCTGGGTCTCGCTGCTCCCGTTACAGTACTAGTATGACAAGCAGAACATTGCAGGTACGCCAACTAGGCAATGAACAGGCATTTTACACAAGGGATAAACTAGTAGAGGAGGGCCTTCAGATGTTTAGGGACTGGCTCTTTCATCAGCAATGTATCTCCTTTATCTCTAAACACAGCGATAGGAGAAACCTAATTAGACCCCTAACTCAATTCGAAAACATGTGCACATCGTCAAAACCAATAGGCCATTCCCTTTCCATATTATACAAAATTTTGCAGACACAACCTTGGGGTCACAACCCATATTACTTGGAGAGATGGAATGACGAACTAGGTCTTGATATTAACCAAGGCGAGGCTAAGAGAGTCTTCCACAATATAGCTAAGTCATCAGTGTCAGCCAAATTAACAGAATTAAATCTCAAAATACTCCACAGGTGGTATATGACACCTGTCAGGATTCAAAAGCTATTTCATACACGATCCAACACTTGCTGGCGCTGTGAAATGGAGAGGGGCACAATGTCACACATATGGTGGTCTTGTAACAATATATCACCAATATGGGAAAGTATAGCCACCGAAGCTTCCAAAATACTAGAAAAAACGATCCCACCAGACCCTAAAATATGGTTATTCCTATGTATACCTAAAAACTTCACGACAGCACAAAGAAAAATGTTGTGTATTTTAAGTAACAGCATGAAAAACCTAATAGCCCAGAAATGGAAATCGAGAAACACCCCAGACCTAACACAATGGATACATAAGTGTAATGACATCTTAAAAATGGAAGAATATCACTACATGCGAATAAAATGCATGGAGATATATGCTCAGCTGAAGGAGATGTGGGAGGGTTACATAAAACACAGATTCAAGGGCTGACACTGAGATATGGCATTGGTACCACAGAGGTAGTATAACCTGAAAGGAGAGGCTAAGGTGCAGACAAAGAAGAGGTTAGTTACAAAGAGTCTCACGGGTCACCAATAGTTAATAAACTACATGGGCTCTTTGAGGGGCAGTGCGCGCTCACACTACATAATCAACTCGTCAGGAATACATTCTAGATTTCTCTTTTTTCCTTTTTATTTTTTTTCTTTTCTTTTTTCTTTCCTTCTTTTATGTTCTCAGTCTGATTTATTGTTTTACATAGAAATTTATTGAAAGGAATCCAAAACTTTTTCCTCTTGTTAAATGAGTCATTACAATGTAAAATTTTCACATGTACAATCTCAACATTTATGCCTGTATTGACCATTGTATGTATACGTATACTCTGTTTTGTTTTGGATGCCCAATAAAAGAAATTTATAAAAAAAAAGAAAAAAAAAAAATAAATAAAATGGATAGACCTTCACTCTAGATAATACAATGGTTAGAGCTTCACTCTAGATAATACAATGGTTAGAGCTTCACTCTAGATAATAAAATGGTTAGAGCTTCACTCTAGATAATAAAATGGATAGAGCTTCACTCTAGATAATAAAATGGATAGAGCTTCACTCTAGATAATAAAATGGATAGAGCTTCACTCTAGATAATAAAATGGATAGAGCTTCACTCTAGATAATACAATGGATAGAGCTTCACTCTAGATAATAAAATGGATAGAGCTTCACTCTAGATAATACAATGGATAGAGCTTCACTCTAAATAATAAAATGGATAGAGCTTCACTCTAGATAATAAAATGGATAGAGCTTCACTCTAGATAATAAAATGGATAGAGCTTCACTCTAGATAATACAATGGATAGAGCTTCACTCTAGATAATACAATGGATAGAGCTTCACTCTAGATAATAAAATGGTTAGAGCTTCACTCTAGATAATAAAATGGTTAGAGCTTCACTCTAGATAATAAAATGGTTAGAGCTTCACTCTAGATAATAAAATGGTTAGAGCTTCACTCTAGATAATAAAATGGTTAGAGCTTCACTCTAGATAATAAAATGGATAGAGCTTCACTCTAGATAATACAATGGATAGAGCTTCACTCTAGATAATAAAATGGATAGAGCTTCACTCTAGATAATACAATGTATAGAGCTTCACTCTAGATAATGCAATGGATAGAGCTTCACTCTAGATAATACAATGGATAGGGCTTCACTCTAGATAATACAATGGATATAGCTTCACTCTAGATAATACAATGGATAGAGCTTCACTCTAGATAATACAATGGATAGAGCTTCACTCTAGATAATAAAATGGATAGAGCTTCACTCTAGATAATAAAATGGATAGAGCTTCACTCTAGATAATACAATGGATAGAGCTTCACTCTAGATAATACAATGGATAGAGCCAGAATTAGAAGTGCTAGATTTATGTATAATGACTCATAGGGGCCGATTTATTAAGCCGCCTAAGCATCTGTTTCCGCGCGAGCCTTCAGGGTCATAAGACCGCTGCTCCTTAACTCGTCCACCACCTCTGAGGCGGTGGACAGCAATCAGCCCGATCGGATACGATCAGGTTAGTTGACACCCCCTGCTAGCAACCGATTGACAAATTCATTACAGTAATTTACCTTTATACTTAGTACTTTGGGGGAGATTTAATAAGCAGCGAATGCTGCTTTCTACGCCCAAGGTTTCCGGGTCGCCGGAAACTTAAATTAAGAAGCAGCGGTTGTAAGATCGGGATAATTGACATTCCCTGCTAGCGGCCGATTGGCCGCGAATGTGCAGGTGGCGGCATTGCACAAGAATTTCACGAGAAATGCTTGTGCAATGATAAATGCTGACATCGTATGCTGTCGGCATTTATCAATGTGCGGCGGACATGATCCGCTACAGCGGATCATGTCCGCTCGCACTATGATAAATTAGCCCCATAATATTTAATAAAGTTTGACTTGTTTGAAAAAAAAAAAAATACAAGTCTGATTAATGCAGGGCAAGATGAGCCCATCCATTACATGTTTTTTTATACTACTTATATGTGCTGTACATACTGTGTTCATTACAACCACTTTATTATTGCTAACATTTCTCCTATGAGGTCATTCTACGTATCCAGTACTCTTTTGGGTAATTAAAAAAACTCAGCAGTTCTTACAAATGTAAGAAAACTGTCTCAACCTGGCAACGCCTAACACCTTTCATATGTTTTTGGAAGAAAATAATGGACTTTCCTAAAAGCATCTTCTTACAAAGGACTGTGAGGTAAAATAAGTCCCCACCAAAATGTCTGAATTTAAAATAAAAGCCGATGAAATTGCAATATGTCAGTGCACTTAAACTTGTATTCACTTCCAGCGTTGTATGCAGAAGATTTTTAATCAACTGAATAAGTCTATTGTGAACATCTCACTAGTATTCACGTGACAAGATTTATCAGGGAGGCCTTCATGAATAAAATGCTTAGAGAATATAATAAAAGCTGTAAGAGAACTACAAACACAGACAATTAATATCCCTGTCCAACCCTCTCACCCCATATTGCATAGAAACATACAAAATACCTGTAATTTGTACATATAACACTTTAATTAAGGCCCAGATTACTAATGTGCACTGGTATTACAAGTTGACAGCAATGCGAACGCAAGCTCACTTTCCCAGTGCTGGGAAGCATTGTGCTCACGAGAGAGTGCTTCCATAGGCTCCAATGGGAGCCTCGTTCTCATTCAGTCAGAGATGGCATCAGGACTTCAGCACAGAAAAGGTGGTAAGTTATGCAGCGATGGCAGCAAATTGTAAATATAAACAGTATGTATTTTATTATATACAGATATATTTATGTGTTTATATGTGTTTATACATATATTAACACATAAATATATATGTATATAAGAATATACAGTACATATATATTTAATCAGAACACACACCCCACTCCCGCCAACTTTAACCCCAAAATACTGCCTAGTAAAGTTGTTTTATTAAAAAATTAAAATGCTACAATATTTATTTTTTAATAAAATACACTACACTGTATTTTGTGGGCATTTGGGGGACATTTATAAAATTAACCAGAGATCTGATCTCTGGTTAGTTTTATAAGCGCTAATTTCTACCGGCAGCTCGGGGTAGCAATAATCAGCCACTTGTAATATCTGGTTATTTATCGAGCGCCCGCAAATAGGCAAAGCTGATATTAATACAATTAATACAAAGGAGTCAATTTATCAAATGCTGGGCGGACATGATTCACTGTAGTATACATTTTCGGCATTTAACATTGCACAAGCATTTCTTGGCCGCTAGCAGGGGGTGTCAATCATCCCGATCGGATCGGGATGATTGAAGTCTGCCACCTAAAAGGTGACAGACAAGTTAAGGAAAAGCGGTCTTACGACTTCGGGAATCTGCTGCTTATTAAATCTACCCCAAAGTACTAAGTATAAAGGTAATAAACCTCTTATTTTACTGAGTAAATTACTGCAATGAATTTGTCTCTACTCCCCATCTAGAAATGTAATTCAATGCCCTGAATGAGATACAGTACATTTCTAGTATACAATCAGCTAATCTTGCCTACATTTTTAGCTACTGAGAATCTTATAGTCAGATTATTATTAATGGAACTTCTGCTAGTCTTATAATATTTAATATTTTGTGTCACATAATTACGTACAATGGAGTAGATTTATTAAGCAGCGGATGCTGCATTCTACGTCAATAGTTTCAGGCTTGCCTGAAACGTAAGTTAATGTAAGGGTGCCAGGAATCAGACTGAGATGAGAGGAGGAGGGCGAGAGCATGAACATCAGAGGAGGGAACCCAAGAACACTCCTCCGGACCGTAGCCCCTCCAGTGAACCAAATACTGTACACGGGGATGAGGCAACACAGTGGTAAACCGATTACAAACCAATGTTTTCAAGAGGGAGATATGAAAAACATTGGAGATGCGCATAGCAGGAGGAAGAACAAGAGCGTAGGCCACAGGATTAACCCGTCGGAGTATTCGAAAAGGACCAACATAACGGGGAGCCAATTTATTGGAAGACACACGAAGGTTCAAGTTGTGGGAGGACAGCCAAACTCTCTCACCAACCTGGTAGGAAGGTGCGGGCAGACACCTACGATCAGCCTGGAACTTTTGGCTCTGCATAGAACGATGAAGGCAATCCTGAATCTGCACCCACATGGAACGGAGTTGCCGGAGATGCTCCTCCAAAGCCGGAATACCCTGAGACATGAATGAATCGGGCAACAAGGATGGTTGAAACACATAATTCGCCATGAACGGGGATAACTTGGAGGAAGCATTAATAGCACTATTACGAGCAAACTCTGCCCAAGGTAACAGTTCAGACCAATTATTGTGGTGATCTGAGACATAGCAATGGAGGAACTGTTCCAGAGCTTGATTAGACCATTTCACAGCCCCATTAGATTGAGGGTGATATGCCAAGGAGAAGGAAAGCTGGATCCCCATTTGAGCACAAAAGTAACGCCAAAATCTGGAGAAAATCTGGCTACCCCGGTCCGACACTATCTCCTTGGTTAACCCATGTAAACGGAAGACCTCCAGGGCAAAAATTGAAGCAAGCTCCTGAGCGGTAGGCAGCTTCATCAAGGGAATGCAATGTGACATTTTAGAAAAACGGTCAACCACCATAAGGATAGCAGTATTGCCATTGGAAACAGGGAGCTCGACAATGAAGTCCATGGAAAAATGTATCCAAGGATGCTCACCATTAGCAGTAGGTTGAAGAAGACCCACAGGAAGACGTTGAGGAGTCTTATTCTGTGCACAAACTGAGCAGGAGGCAACATACGCAGCAATATCAGAACGAAGACCTGGCCACCAGAATTGTCGAGTGACAGACCAAATCATTTGGTTCTTGCCTGGGTGACCTGCGGCTTTAGGATAGTGGTAAGTGTGCAAAAGTTTAGTTGGAAGATTCTCAGGAACAAAACACTTACCACTAGGTTTCTAAGGAGGTGCATTGGTTTGTGCAGCCAGGATCTCCTCCCCCAAGGGAGAAGTCAAATTAGTACGTATGGTAGCCAAAATATGGTCAGGAGGTATAACAGGAGTAGGTACAGACTCCTCCTTGGACAGAGGTGAAAATTGTCGAGAGAGGGCATGAGCCCTAGCTTTCTTACTACCAGACAGGTAGGAGACCACATAATTAAAAGCGAGACAAAAATAGTGCCCATCTGGCCTGTCGGGGCGACAAACGTTTTGCTTCAGATAGATAAGTTAAATTCTTGTGGTCAGTAAAAATGAGCACTGGCACGCTAGTACCCTCGAGAAGATGCCTCCGTTCCTTGAGTGCCAAAATTATGGCCAGTAATTCCCTGTCACCAATTTCATAATTGCATTCCGCTGGAGACAATTTCTTAGAGAAGAAACCACACGGATGCAAGGAACCGTCAGGCGTAGGACGTTGAGACAAGAGGGCACCTACTCCAGTCTCAGACGCATTGACCTCAAGAACGAAAGGCAGGACAGGGTTAGGATGAGCCAGAACTGGAGCGGCAGCAAAGGCAGTCTTAAGACTAACAAAGGCCTTAATGGCAGTAGGTGACCAATGGAATGGATCATTCTCTTTACGGGTCATGTCTGTGATAGGTTTGACCAAGGAAGAAAAGTTTTTAATAAACTTTCTATAGTAATTGGCGAACCCCAAAAAACTTTGAATAGACCGAAGACCAACTGGGCGAGGCCACTGCAGAACTGCAGATAACTTGGATCCATGGAGAACCCTGCAAAGGAGATAACATAACCTAGGAAGGTTACTTGAGTCTGATGGAACTCACATTTCTCGAGTTTACAAAACAGGCCGTTCACACATAGTCTTTGAAAAACCTGTGTAACATCAGAACGATGAGCCTCAATTGTGGATGAGTGTAAGAGGATGTCTTCTAAGTGCACCACAATACACTGTTGCAACATATCTCGTAGGACATCATTAATAAATTCCTGAAAAACAGCAGGAGCATTACATAAGCCAAAGGGCATTACAAGATACTCATAATGCCCGCTCCTGGTGTTAAATGCTGTTTTCCATTCGTGACCCTCCTTAATCCTAACAAGATTGTACGCTCCTCTCAAATCAAGTTTAGTAAAGACCGTAGCTCACGGTCAAAGAGTTCCGTAATGAGCGGAATAGGGTAAGCATTCTTAATGGTAAGACGATTAAGACCCCTATAATCGATACATGGTCTTAACTCGCCACCCTTTTTCTTCACAAAGAAGAAACCAGCCCCTGCAGGAGAGCAGGATTTGCGGATGATTCCCCACGACAGAGCATCGGCAACATACTCCTCCATAGCACAATTCTCTGCAACAGACAGAGGGTACACCCGGCCCCAAGGAGGAATGGCTCTGGGTTGCAGGTCTATGGCACAATCGTAAGACCGGTGAGGAGGCAACGTACCGGCACGCACCTTGTCAAACAGGTCTAGGAACTCTCGGTACTCCTCTGGCAATTGAAATACTGAAGAAGTGCACAAGACTTTAACTGGTTTCCAAAGACAAGTGGAAATACATTGCGGGGACCACAACAAAATTTCGGACCTGCGCCAGTCGAGACTGGGATTGTGCTTTTGTAGCCAGGGATAACCCAGAACAACCGTAAAATCTGGAGAGTTTATCACCTGGAGGGTTTCAAAATTGAGAGCCCCAACAGCCATGGACAACAGAGCAGTTTCGTGAGTAACAAGTGCGGGCTGAAGGGGCCTGCCATCAATGGCTTCAATAGCAAGCGGAACGGACCGAGGCAAAACAGGAATGGAGTGCTTTGATACAAAAGCACTGTCAATGAAATAGCCCACAGCACCGGAGTCAACAAGAGCCTGAGTGACTATGGAGGAGTCCACCCAGGAAAGGACAACCGTGACAAAAGGTTTCTCCTTAAGTGGTTCCGGGGACGAGGATAAACCACCCAAGGTCCGCCCCCGACAGGACCTTAGGTGTGAGCGTTTCCCGGCCGTGTAGGACAAGACTTCAAAACGTGGCCCTGTAACCCACAATAGAGGCAGAGCCCCTCCCTCCTCCTAAAGGCCCTCTGCGCCGCGGAGAGACGCGTGAATCCCAACTGCATTGGCTCAGCAGTACCTGGTGACTCGGGACCAGGAGGCATGGGAGGAGAGGGAGGCATGGGTGGGAATGAACACGTAGGAGACAACGGACCAGGAGGCTTCCGCAAGCGCTCCTTAAAAGAGGGCCTCTCTCTGAGTCTGATGTCAATTAGGATAAAAAAAGACACCAATGCCTCGAGATCCTCTGGTAAATCTCTGGCAGCAACTTCGTCTTTAATTGCATCAGAGAGCCCATGAAAGAAGGCAGCAACAAGGGCTTTATTGTTCCAACCTACCTCTGCGGCAAGCGTACGGAACTCAATGGCATACTGAGCAACAGATCTTGTACCTTGCTGAATGGACATGAGTTGTTTAGCAGCAGAGGAGGAGCGAGCCGGAACATCAAAACCCTTTGAAAGGAGGCCACAAATTCAGGGTAATTTGAAATCACAGGTTTATAAGTCTCCCACAAGGGATTAGCCCAGGCAAGAGCTGTGTCAGAGAGTAACGAGATGAGAAATCCCACCTTAGCTCTGTCAGAGGGAAACGCCTGAGGTAACATCTCAAAGTAAATGCCCACCTGGTTCAAAAACCCTCTGCACTGAATAGGATCACCTCCATATCGCTGAGGTAGAGGTGCAGAACCGGACATGATCCTGGTAGGCATAAGTGCAGCAGCGGAAACAGGAGCAGCCATAACTTGCAGGACACTTTGGTCCAAATGTGCAGTGCGAGTCAGCAGGGTTTGCTGGGCTAGTGCAAATTGATCCAAGCGGTGATCCTGTTCATCCATCCTGGAAATGATGGCAGGTAAAGGTGGATTATTAGCACCATCAGGATTCATTGCCTTTGCGTAATGTCAGGGTGCCAGGAATCAGACTGAGACGAGAAGTGCAAAAATAATCACACCTTTATTAATAGCAAAAATAATAATAAAAAGTCCACAAGTCAAATAACAAGCCAGGAGTCAAAACCAGAGCTGGTAGTCAGACGAGCCGAGTCAGGAGCCAAAGCGAATAGTCAGATGAGCCGGAATCAGAAACAAGGAAAACAGCAGAGTCAGGGATCAGGAACCAGGAAGGACGTCAGGCAGCCAGGTAATACACAGGAACTCTCACAAACAGGTCTGAGACAACGCAAAGGCAAAGCATACTGAACAGAGGCCCTTTAAATAATAAGTGATGACATCACAATTCTGAGACTGCATCCTGTCTCACATGGATGATGCACACCAGTCTGGCCATAAATGGAAGTGTAGGAAATGAGCAGCATCCCCCACAATGCACCATAGTCAGGAAGAGAGGTGAGTGAAATGGCTGCCAGCAACACATGGTAAACAACAGGGAAAAAACCCTGACAGTTAAGAATCAGCAGTCATTAGACCACTGCGCCTAACTTCTCTGCCACCTTTTAGTGAAATCATCCCAATCTGATCAGGATGATTGGCACCCCCTGCTAGCGACTGCCGTTGAGCAGGAGGCAGCATTGCACAAGCATTTCACTAGAAATGCTTGTGCAATGATAAATGCAGACAGCGCATGCTGTTGGCCTTTAGTGATGTAGAGCGGACATGATTCGCTATATAGTGAATCATGCCCACTGGACATATGGTAAATCTACCCCAATGTATCTATCATTTACCGGATACTACATAGAAAAAACAATTTTAAATGATCAGTAGTGATGTCGCGAACAGATCGCCGGAGAACAGTTCCCGGCGATCTTAGCTTGTTCGCGTTCGCCGCGGCGGGCGGACATATGCGATGTTCAATCCACCCCTATTCGTCATCATTGAGTAAACTTTGACCCTGTATCTCACAGTCTGCAGACACATTTCAGCCAATCAGCAGCAGACACTCCCTCCCAGACCCTCCCAGCTCCTGGTTAGCAGCCATTTTAGAATCATTATGATCCTGCATTCTTAGTGAGAGGAGTGATAGTGCTGCTGCTGGTGATTTTATAGGGAAATTGATAGCTAGGCTAGTGTATTCAGTGTCCACTACAGTCCTGAAGGACTCATCTGATCTCTGCTGTAAGGACAGCACCCCAAAAAGCCCTTTTTAGGGCTAGAACTTCAGTCGTTTTTTTTTGTGTGTTTTTTTTTGTAATCTAATTGCATTTGCCTGTCTGTCAGCCTGTGTGTCAGGCTCACAGCATATACTGTGCCTACTTGCTCACTGCCACCACTCATATCTGGTGTAACATTAGTGTAAATTTTTTTTAAAAAAACTTTTACATCAGTTTGCTAGTGTAATCTAATTTCAGTTGCCAGCAGGCCTGTGTGTCAGGCTCACAGCATATACTGTGATTAATTTCTCTGTGCCACCACTCATATCTGGTGTAACATTAGTGTAATTTTTTTTTAAAAAACTTTTACATCAGTCTGCTAGTGTAATCTAATTTCAGTTGCCAGGCCAGCCTGCCACTGCCAGCCTCAGTGCCACCACTCATATCTGGTGTAACATTAGTGTATTTTTAAAAAAAAAACAAACTTTTACATCAGTCTGCTAGTGTTATTTAATTTTAGTTGCCAGGCCAGCCTGCCACTAGTGCCAGCCTGTGTGTCAGGCTCACAGCATATACTGTGTCTACTTCCATCCTCAGTGCCACCACTCATATCTGTTGTAACATTAGTGTAAATTTTTTAAAAAAAAACTTTTACATCAGTCTGCTAGTGTTATTTATTTTAGTTGCCAGGCCAGCCTGCCACTAGTGCCAGCCTGTGTGTCAGGCTCACAGCATATACTGTGCCTACTTCCATCCTCAGTGCCACCACTCATATCTGCTGCAACATTTGTGTAAATTTAAAAAAAAAAAACTTTTACATCAGTCTGCTAGTGTTATTTAATTTTAGTTGCCAGGCCAGCCTGCCACTAGTGCCAGCCTGTGTGTCAGGCTCACAGCATATACTGTGCCTACTTCCATCCTCAGTGCCACCACTCATATCTGGTATAACATTAGTGTAAAAAATTTTTTAAAAAAACTTTTACATCAGTCTGCTAGTGTTATTTAATTTTAGTTGCCAGGCCAGCCTGCCACTAGTGCCAGCCTGTGTGTCAGACTCACAGCATATACTGTGCCTACTTCCATCCTAAGTGCCACCACTCATATCAGGTGTAACATTAGTGTAAAATTTTTTAAAAAAACTTTTACATCAGTCTGCTAGTGTTATTTAATTTTAGTTGCCAGGCTAGCCTGCCACTAGTGCCAGCCTGTGTGTCAGGCTCACAGCATATACTGTGCCTACTTCCATCCTAGGTGCCACCACTCATATCTGGTGTAACATTGGTGTAAATTTTTTTTAAAAAAAACTTTTACATCAGTCTGCTAGTGTTATTTAATTTTAGTTGCCAGGCTAGCCTGCCACTAGTGCCAGCCTGTGTGTCAGGCTCACAGCATATACTGTGCCTACTTCCATCCTAAGTGCCACCACTCATATCTGGTATAACATTAGTGTCAACATTTTTTAAAAAAAACTTTTACATCAGTCTGCTAGTGTTATTTAATTTTAGTTGCCAGGCCAGCCTGCCACTAGTGCCAGCCTGTGTGTCAGACTCACAGCATAGACTGTGCCTACTTCCATCCTAAGTGCCACCACTCATATCTGGTGTAACATTAGTGTAAATTTTTTTTTAAAAAACTTTTACATCAGTCTGCTAGTGTTATTTAATTTTAGTTGCCAGGCTAGCCTGCCACTAGTGCCAGCCTGTGTGTCAGGCTCACAGCATATACTGTGCCTACTTCCATCCTCAGTGCCACCACTCATATCTGTTGTAACATTAGTGTAAATTTTTACATCAGTCTGCTAGTGTTATTTAATTTTAGTTGCCAGGCCAGTCTGCCACTAGTGCCAGCCTGTGTGTCAGGCTCACAGCATATACTGTGCCTACTTCCATCCTCAGTGTCACCACTCATATCTGTTGTAACATTAGTGTAATTTAAAAAAAAAACTTTTACATCAGTCTGCTAGTGTTATTTAATTGCAGTTGCCTGCCTGCCAGCGTGTGTGCCAGGCCCACTTGCCAACTAGTGCCACCAATCATATTTGTTATAACAGTAGTGTAAATATTTAAAAAAAAACTTTTTTGATTGTGAAACATCAGTCTGCTAGTGTAATCTAATTGAAGTTGCCTGCCTGCCAGCGTGTGTGCCAGGCCCACTTGCCAAGTTAGTGGCACCACTCATATTTGTTGTAACAGTAGTGTAAATATTTTTTTAAAAATTTTTTGACTGTGAAACATCAGTCTGCTAGTGCAATCTAATTGCAGTTGCCTGCCTGCCAGCGTGTGTGCCAGGCCCACTTGCCAAGTTAGTGGCACCACTCATATTTGTTGTAACAGTAGTGTAAATATTTTAAAAAAATAACTTTTTTGACTGTGAAACATCAGTCAGCTAGTGTAATCTAATTGCAGTTGCCTGCCTGCCAGCGTGTGTGCCAGGCCCACTTGCCAACTAGTGCCACTAATCATATTTGTTATAACAGTAGTGTAAAAAAAATTTTTTAAAAAAATTTCTGACTGTGAAACATCAGTCTGCTAGTGTAATCTAATTGAAGTTGCCTGCCTGCCAGCGTGTGTGCCAGGCCCACTTGCCAAGTTAGTGGCACCACTCATATTTGTTGTAACAGTAGTGTAAATATTTAAAAAAAAAAACTTTTTTGACTGTGAAACATCAGTCAGCTAGTGTAATCCAATTGCAGTTGCCTGCCTGCCAGCGTGTGTGCCAGGCCCACTTGCCAACTAGTGCCACCAATCATATTTGTTATAACAGTAGTGTAAATATTTTAAAAAAAAACTTTTTTGACTGTGAAACATCAGTCTGCTAGTGTAATCTAATTGAAGTTGCCAGGCCAGCCTGCCACTGCCAGCCTCAGTGCCACCACTCATATCTGGTGTAACATTAGTGTATTTTTAAAAAAAAAAAAAAACTTTTACATCAGTCTGCTAGTGTTATTTAATTTTAGTTGCCAGGCCAGCCTGCCACTAGTGCCAGCCTGTGTGTCAGGCTCACAGCATATACTGTGTCTACTTCCATCCTCAGTGCCACCACTCATATCTGTTGTAACATTAGTGTACATTTTTTTAAAAAAACCTTTTACATCAGTTTGCTAGTGTTATTTATTTTAGTTGCCAGGCCAGCCTGCCACTAGTGCCAGCCTGTGTGTCAGGCTCCCAGCATATACTGTGCCTACTTCCATCCTCAGTGCCACCACTCATATCTGCTGTAACATTTGTGTAAATTTAAAAAAAAAAAACTTTTACATCAGTCTGCTAGTGTTATTTAATTTTAGTTGCCAGGCCAGCCTGCCACTAGTGCCAGCCTGTGTGTCAGGCTCACAGCATATACTGTGTCTACTTCCATCCTCAGTGCCACCACTCATATCTGTTGTAACATTAGTGTAAATTTTTTTAAAAAAAACTTTTACATCAGTTTGCTAGTGTTATTTATTTTAGTTGCCAGGCCAGCCTGCCACTAGTGCCAGCCTGTGTGTCAGGCTCACAGCATATACTGTGCCTACTTCCATCCTCAGTGCCACCACTCATATCTGCTGTAACATTTGTGTAAATTTAAAAAAAACAAACTTTTACATCAGTCTGCTAGTGTTATTTAATTTTAGTTGCCAGGCCAGCCTGCCACTAGTGCCAGCCTGTGTGTCAGACTCACAGCATATACTGTGCCTACTTCCATCCTAAGTGCCACCACTCATATCAGGTGTAACATTAGTGTAAATTTTTTTTTAAAAAAACTTTTACATCAGTCTGCTAGTGTTATTTAATTTTAGTTGCCAGGCTAGCCTGCCACTAGTGCCAGCCTGTGTGTCAGGCTCACAGCATATACTGTGCCTACTTCCATCCTAAGTGCCACCACTCATATCTGGTGTAACATTAGTGTAAATTTTTTTTAAAAAAACTTTTACATCAGTCTGCTAGTGTTATTTAATTTTAGTTGCCAGGCTAGCCTGCCACTAGTGCCAGCCTGTGTGTCAGGCTCACAGCATATACTGTGCCTACTTCCATCCTAAGTGCCACCACTCATATCTGGTATAACATTAGTGTCAAAATTTTTTAAAAAAAACTTTTACATCAGTCTGCTAGTGTTATTTAATTTTAGTTGCCAGGCCAGCCTGCCACTAGTGCCAGCCTGTGTGTCAGACTCACAGCATAGACTGTGCCTACTTCCATCCTAAGTGCCACCACTCATATCTGGTGTAACATTAGTGTAATTTTTTTTAAAAAAAACTTTTACATCAGTCTGCTAGTGTTATTTAATTTTAGTTGCCAGGCTAGCCTGCCACTAGTGCCAGCCTGTGTGTCAGGCTCACAGCATATACTGTGCCTACTTCCATCCTCAGTGCCACCACTCATATCTGTTGTAACATTAGTGTAAATTTTTACATCAGTCTGCTAGTGTTATTTAATTTTAGTTGCCAGGCCAGTCTGCCACTAGTGCCAGCCTGTGTGTCAGGCTCACAGCATATACTGTGCCTACTTCCATCCTCAGTGTCACCACTCATATCTGTTGTAACATTAGTGTAATTTAAAAAAAAAACTTTTACATCAGTCTGCTAGTGTTATTTAATTGCAGTTGCCTGCCTGCCAGCGTGTGTGCCAGGCCCACTTGCCAACTAGTGCCACTAATCCTATTTGTTATAACAGTAGTGTAAAAAAAATTTTTAAAAAAAATTTCTGACTGTGAAACATCAGTCTGCTAGTGTAATCTAATTGAAGTTGCCTGCCTGCCAGCGTGTGTGCCAGGCCCACTTGCCAAGTTAGTGGCACCACTCATATTTGTTGTAACAGTAGTGTAAATATTTAAAAAAAAAAACTTTTTTGACTGTGAAACATCAGTCAGCTAGTGTAATCCAATTGCAGTTGCCTGCCTGCCAGCGTGTGTGCCAGGCCCACTTGCCAACTAGTGCCACCAATCATATTTGTTATAACAGTAGTGTAAATATTTTTAAAAAAAACTTTTTTGACTGTGAAACATCAGTCTGCTAGTGTAATCTAATTGAAGTTGCCTGCCTGCCAGCGTGTGTGCCAGGCCCACTTGCCAAGTTAGTGGCACCACTCATATTTGTTGTAACAGTAGTGTAAATATTTAAAAAAAAAACTTTTTTGACTGTGAAACATCAGTCTGCTAGTGTAATCTTATTGCAGTTGCCTGCCTGCCAGCGTGTGTGCCAGGCCCACTTGCCAAGTTAGTGGCACCACTCATATTTGTTGTAACAGTAGTGTAAATATTTAAAAAATAAACATTTTTGACTGTAAAACATCAGTCTGCTTTTTTGTGTCAGGCTCACAGCGTATACTGTGCCCACTTGCCCAGTGCCACCACTCATATCTTGTTTAATAGTAGTGTAAGTGTACATTTAAAAAAAATAAACTTTTTGGATTGTGAAACATCAGTCTGCTTTTTTGTGTCAGGCTCACAGCGTATACTGTGCCCACTTGCCCAGTGGCACCACTCATATTTTGTTTAATAGTAGTGTAAGTCTACATTTAAAAAAAAAAATGACAGGCAGAGGCAGGCCACCCCGCAGGTGCCGTCGTGGTTATGGTGCTGTGATTCCCTTTGACCCTACAATAATGCACAGTGTTCAGAGGCCACGTACCATGAACGCGAAAAGTTCTGAGGAGGACCTAGTTGACTGGCTAACACAGGACACCCAATCTTCTACAGCTTCCGCTCAGAACCTTGACGCACCATCCACCTCCAGCTTAGCTTCGGGCACCTCTCAAGTGACCAGTGCCACTCGCCCGCCTGCCGCCACCACCAACACTAGCACCACAGCCGCTTCACTTGATCTGTCAGAGGAGTTATTGACACATCAGTTGGAAAAAATGAGTGATGCGCAACCATCATTGACAGAGGATGTAGATAACAGTGATATGTCTCAGTCAGGCAGCATTACAGACATGGACGTACGGTGTGATGATGATGATGATGCTGTACCCGCTGCTGCTTCCTTTGTTGATTTGTCAGATACAAGTGAAGCGGTTGATGATGATGCGTCCGTGGATGTCACGTGGGTGCCCGCTAGAAGAGAAGAAGAAGTGGGGGAAAGTTCAGATGGGGAGACAGAGAGGAGGAGGAGGAGGAGACGAGTTGGAAGCAGGGGGAGGTCGTCGCAAGGAGATAGTGGCACAGTCAGACAGCATGCATCGGCACCCGGGGTCAGCCAGACAGCACGCCAATCAACGCATGCTGTTGCCACCACCAGAATGCCGTCATCGCAGAGCTCAGCAGTGTGGCATTTTTTTTGTGTGTCTGCCTCTAACAACAGCGATGCCATTTGCAACCTGTGCCAAAAGAAACTGAGTCGTGGGAAGTGCAACACCCACCTAGGTACAACTGCTTTGCGAAGGCACATGATCTCACATCACAAACGCTGATGGGATGAACACATGAGTAGAAGCAGCACACAAACTCAAAGCCGCCATCCTCCTCCTGGTCCAGCATCTTCAGCCACGTCAACCACTGCTGTACTCCTTGCCCCCTCTCAACCATCCGCCACTCAGTCTCTCTTCCGTAGCAGTTCCTGCTCATCTGCCCACAGTCAGGTGTCTGTCAAGGACATGTTTGAGCGTAAGAAGCCAATGTCCCAAAGTTACCCCCTTGCCTGGTGTCTGACAGCTGGCTTGTCTGAACTCTTAGCCCGCCAGCTTTTACCATACAAGCTGGTGGAGTCTGAGGCATTCAAAAAATTTGTATCTATTGGGACACCGCAGTGGAAGGTACCCGGCCGAAATTTCTTTTCACAAAAGGCAATCCCCAACCTGTACTCGATTGTGCGAAAGGAAGTAATGGCATGTCTGGCACACAGTGTTGGGGCAAGGGTCCATCTGACTACTGATAGCTGGTCTGCAAAGCATGGTCAGGGCAGGTATATCACCTACATTGCGCATTGGGTAAACCTGCTGACGGCTGACAAGCATGGAATGCGTGGCTCTGCAGAGGAGTTGGTGACACCGCCACGACTTGCAGGCAGGCCTGCTGCTACCTCCTCTACTCCTCCTACTCCATCCTCTTCCATAACCTCTTCCTCGGCTGAGTCCTCTTCTGCTACTGCGTCTTGCTCCGCATCAATGGCACCCCCCCCAGCTCCCCAGGTACTATTCCACATCCCGGATACGGCAGTGTCACGCCGTCTTGGGGTTGACTTGCCTGAAAGCAGAGAGTCACACCGCAGCAGCACTCCTGTCCGCCCTGAACGCACAGGTGGATCAGTGGCTGACTCCGCACCAACTGGAGATCGGCAAATTGGTTTCTGACAACGGAAGTAATTTGGTGGCGGCATTGAAATTGGGCAAGTTGACACATGTGCCGTGCATGGCACATGTGTGTAATCTGATTGTACAACACTTTGTGCATAAGTACCCAGGCTTACAGGACGTCCTGAAGCAGGCCAGGAAGGTGTGTGGCCATTTCAGGCTTTCCTACACGGCCATGGCGCACTTGTCAGATATCCAGCGACGAAACAACCTGCCAGTGAGGAGCTTGATTTGCGACAGTCCGACATGTTGGAATTCAATACTTCTAATGTTCGACCGCCTACTACAACAAGAAAAAGCTGTTAACGAGTATTTGTATGACCGGGGTGCTAGGACAGCCTCTGGGGAGCTGGGGATTTTTTTGCCACGTTACTGGACGCTCATGCGCAATGCCTGTAGGCTCTTGCGTCCTTTTGAGGTGACAAACCTAGTCAGTCGCACCGAAGGCACCATCAGCGACATCATACCATTTGTTTTCTTCATGGAACGTGCCCTGCGAAGAGTGCTGGATCAGGCCGTAGATGAGCGTGAAGAGGAAAATGAAGAGCTGTGGTCTCCATCACCACCAGAAACAACCTTATCAGCATCGCTTGCTGGACCAGCGGCAACACAGGAAGAGGATTGTGAGGAAGAGGAGTCAGAGGAGGAATGTGGCTTTGAGGAGGAGGAGGAAGACCAAACACAACAGGCATCCCAGGGTGCTCATTGTTGTCACCTATCTGGTACCCGTGGTGTTGTACGTGGCTTGGGGGAAGAAGATACCTTCAGTGAGATCAGTGAGGACGAGGAACGGGACATGAGTAGCTCGGCATCCAACCTTGTGCAAATGGGGTCTTTCATGCTGTCGTGCCTGTTGAGGGACACTCGTATAAAAAAGCTGAAGGAGAACGAACTGTACTGGGTGTCCACGCTACTAGACCCCCGGTATAAGCATAAAGTGACTGAAATGTTACCGAATTCCCGCAAGTCGGAAAGGATGGAGCAGTTCAAAATAAATTAAAAAGTATGCTTTACACAGCGTATAAGGGTGATGTCACAGCACAACGGGAATCTAACAGGGGAAGAGATGAAAGTAATACTCCTCCTCCCACGACCACGCCGGCACTTTCCAGACATGTTGTTGATGGAGGACATGCAGACCTTTTTAACTCCTATGCATCGCCACAGCCCTTCGGGATCCAGCCTCAGAGAACGACTCAACCGACAGGTAGCAGACTACCTCGCATTAACTGCGGATCTCGACACTCTGAGGAGCGATGGACCCCTTGACTACTAGGTGTGCAGGCTTGACCTGTGGCCTGAGTTATCCCAATTTGCAATCGAACTTCTGGCCTGCCCCGCTTCAAGTGTCCTGTCAGAAAGGACCTTCAGTGCAGCAGGAGGTATTGTCACTGATAAGAGAAGTCGCCTAGGTCAAAAAAGTCTTGATTATCTCGCCTTTATTAAAATGAATGAGGGATGGATCCCGAAGGGACTGACATTGGGCGATACATTCGAGTAAAAAAGGCCTGATGAGATGAGCTGCCTTGGGCTAAAAATGGTCCACACACTGCTGTATTTTATCTTCAAATGCCGGATGACTTGCGTGACTTATCCGCCAACAACTAGGGTTCAAGCCGCAATGTTTTAGGGCACTTTCTAACTGTCAAACAAACATCAATTTTTCTGGCCGCTGCTACAGCAGCGGCTTTAACAATACCTAATTTTTCAGGCATGTGTACATGCCTAATTTTTCTGGCCTCTGGTGCTGCACTGTGGCTTCAAAACCCAAACCAAAAAAAAGGCACATAACAGGGATTAAACTGCTAAGAATAGTACTACTTAACACACCACTAATATCTAGTGGCACAGTAGATTGCACGTGCAGTGCCCAAAATTAGGAGGAGGACCGACCAAGCATCTTTTTCCATCTCCCGGTTCCTAAAAATTATCTCTGGGTTCCTAAAATCAATGCTATACCTGTACTCGATTGTGCAAAATGAAGTCATGGCATATGGGGTCTTTCATGCTGTCGTGCCTGTTGAGGGTCGGGGACCCTCGTATAAAAAGGCTGAAGGAGAACGACCTGTACTGGGTGTCCAGGCATCTTTTTCCATCTCCCGGTTCATAAAAATTATCTCCGGGTTCCTAAAATCGATGCCATACCTGTACTCGATTGTGCAAAAGGAAGTCATGGCATATGGGATCTTTCATGCTGTCGTGCCTGTTGAGGGTCGGGGACCCTTGTATAAAAAGGCTGAAGGAGAACGACCTGTACTGGGTGTCCAAGCATCTTTTTCCATCTCCCGGTTCCTAAAAATTATCTCCGAGTTCCTAAAATTGATGCCATACCTGTACTCGATTGTGCAAAAGGAAGTCATGGCATATGGGGTCTTTCATGCTGTCGTGCCTGTGTTAAGGGTCGGGGACCCTCGTATAAAAAGGCTGAAGGAGAACGACCTGTACTGGGTGTCCAAGCATCTTTTTCCATCTCCCGGTTCCTAAAAATGATCTCCGGGTTCCTAAAATCAATGCCATACCTGTACTTGATTGTGCAAAAGGAAGTCATGGCATATGGGGTCTTTCATGCTGTCATGCCTGTTGAGGGTCGGGGACCCTCGTATAAAACGGCTGAAGGAGAACGACCTGTACTGGGTGTCCAAGCATCTTTTTCCATCTCCCGGTTCCTAAAAATGATCTCCGGGTTCCTAAAATCGATGTCATACCTGTACTTGATTGTGCAAAAGGAAGTCATGGCATATGGGGTCTTTCATGCTGTCGTGCCTGTTGAGGGTCGGGGACCCTCGTATAAAACGGCTGAAGGAGAACGACCTGTACTGGGTGTCCAAGCATCCTTTTTCCATCTACCGGTTCCTAAAAATGATCTCCGGGTTCCTAAAATCGATGCCATACCTGTACTCGATTGTGCAAAAGGAAGTCATGGCATATGGGGTCTTTCATGCTGTCGTGCCTGTTGAGGGTCGGGGACCCTCGTATAAAAAGGCTGAAGGAGAACGACCTGTACTGGGTGTCCTAGCATCTTTTTCCATCTCCCGGTTCCTAAAATCCATGCCATATACACGTCCCCTGATAGGGGACACCGCAGTGGAAGGTACCCGGCCACAATTTCGTTGCACAAAAGGCAATACCGGACCCCAACCGGTACTCGATTGTGCAAAAGGAAGTAACCTTACCATGGGTCCCAGCCCGCACGTCTTTGTAATTCTCTGTCTGGGAAATTATATATCTATCAAATCTATCTATTTATCTATCAAATCTATCTATCAATCGTATCTATCAAATGTATATTGCATCTATTGATCTATGTAATTGGTATCTATCAAATGTATACTGCATCTATTGATCTATGTAATTTGTATCTATCAAATGTATATTGCATCTATTGATCTATGTAATTCGTATCTATCAAATGTATATTGCATCTATTGATCTATGTAATTGGTATCTATCAAATGTATATTGCATCTATTGATCTATGTAATTCGTATCTATCAAATGTATATTGGATCTATTGATCTATGTAATTCGTATCTATCAAATGTATATTGCATCTATTGATCTATGTAATTCGTATCTATCAAATGTATATTGCATCTATTGAGCTATATAATTCGTATCTATGTATATTGCATCTATTGATCTATGTAATTCGTATCTATCAAATGTATATTGCATCTATTGATCTATGTAATTCGTATCTATCAAATGTATATTTCATCTATTGATCTATGTAAATCGTATCTATCAAATGTATATTGCATCTATTGATCTATGTAATTCGTATCTATCATGTGTATATTTCATCTATTGATCTATGTAATTCGTATCTATCAAATGTATATTGCATCTATTGATCTATGTAATTAGTATCTATCAAATGTATATTGCATCTATTGATCTATGTAATTCGTATCTATCATATGTATATTGCATCTATTGATCTATGTAATTCGTATCTATCAAATGTATATTGCATCTATTGATCTATGTAATTTGTATCTAGCCAATGTATATTGCATCTATTGATCTATGTAATCTATTTATCTATCTATCTATCAAATCTATCTATCTCATGTCCGGACTGTTTTGTGACAGCCACTTGTGTTTCGGCCAAATTTGAAGTAGGAGGACCGACCAAGCATCTTTTTCCATCTCCCGGTTCCTAAAATCCATGCCATATACACCTCCCCCGATAGAGGGAGTAACAGGTATTAAACTGCTAAGAATAGTACTACTTAACACACCACTCATATCTGGTGGCACAATAGATTGCACGGGCAGTGCCCCAAATTTGAAGCAGGAGGACCGACCAAGCATCTTTTTCCATCTCCCGGTTCCGAAAATCCATGCCATATACACGTGCCCTGGCGCCGCAACTGCCTCTGGGAACCTTACCATGGGTCCCAGACCGCACGTCTTGTAATTCTCTCTCTGGGAAATTATATATCTATCAAATCTATCTATTTATCTATCAAATCTATCTAACTATCAATTGTATCTATCAAATATATATTGCATCTATTGATCTATGTAATTCGTATCTATCAAATGTATATTGCATCTATTGATCTATGTAAATCGTATCTATCAAATGTATATTGCATCTAATGATCTATGTAATTCGTATCTATCAAATGTATATTGCATCTATTGATCTATGTAATTCGTATCTATCAAATGTATATTGCATCTATTGATCTATGTAATTCATATCTATCAAATGTATATTGCACCTACTGATCTATGTAATTTGCATCTATCAAATGTATATTGCATCTATTGATCTATGTAATTCGTATCTATGTATATTGCATCTATTGATCTATGTAATTCGTATCTATCAAATGTATATTGCATCTATTGATCTATGTAATTTGTATCTATCAAATGTATATTGCATCTATTGATCTATGTAATCTATGTATCTATCTATCAAATCTATCTATCTCGTGGCCGGACTGTTTTGTGACAGCCACTTGTGTTTCGGCCAAATTTGAATTAGGAGGACCGACCAAGCATCTTTTTCCATCTCCCGGTTCCTAAAATCCATGCCATATACACCTCCCCCGATAGGGGGAGTAACAGGTATTAAACTGCTAAGAATAGTACTACTTAACACACCACTCATATCTGGTGGCACAATAGATTGCACGGGCAGTGCCCATAATTTGAAGCAGGAGGACCGACCAAGCATCTTTTTCCATCTCCCGGTTTCGAAAATCCATGCCATATACACGTCCCCTGGCGCCGCAACTGCCTCTAGGAACCTTACCATGGGTCTCAGACCGCACGTCTTGTAATTCTCTGTCTGGGAAATGATATATCTATCAAATCTATCTATTTATCTATCAAATCTATCTAACTATCAATTGTATCTATCAAATATATATTGCATCTATTGATCTATGTAATTCGTATCTATCAAATGTATATTGCATCTATTGATCTATGTAAATTGTATATATCAAATGTATATTGCATCTATTGATCTATGTAATTCGTATCTATCAAATGTATATTGCATCTTTTGATCTATGTAATTTGTATCTATCAAATGTATATTGAATCTATTGATCTATGTAATTCGTATCTATCAAATGTATATTGCATCTATTGATCTATGTAATTCGTATCTATCAAATGTATATTGCATCTATTGATCTATGTAATTCGTATCTATGAAGTGTATATTGTATCTATTGATCTATGTAATTCATATCTATGTATATTGCATCTATTGATCTATGTAATTCGTATCTATCAAATGTATATTGCATCTATTGATCTATGTAATTTGTATCTATCAAACGTATATTGCATCTATTGATCTATGTAATCTATGTATCTATCTATCAAATCTATCTATCTCGTTGTTGGACTGTTTTGTGACAGCCACTTGTGTTTCGGCCAAATTTGAAGTAGGAGGACCGAACAAGCATCTTTTTCCATCTCCCGGTTCCTAAAATCCATGCCATATACACCTCCCCCGATAGGGGGAGTAACAGGTATTAAACTGCTAATAGTACTACTTAACACACCACTCATATCTGGTGGCACAATAGATTGCACGGGCAGTGCCCCAAATTTGAAGCAGGAGGACCGACCAAGCATCTTTTTCCATCTCCCGGTTCCGAAAATCCATGCCATATACACGTCCCCTGGCGCCGCAACTGCCTCTGGGAACCTTACCATGGGTCCCAGACCGCACGTCTTGTAATACTCTATCTGGGAAATTATATATCTATCAAATCTATCTATTTATCTATCAAATCTATCAATCATATTTATCAAATATATATTGCATCTATTGATCTATGTAATTCGTATCTATCAAATGTATATTGCATCTATTGATCTATGTAAATCGTATCTATCAAATGTATATTGCATCTATTAATCTATGTAATTCGTATCTATCAAATGTATATTGCATCTATTGATCTATGTAATTCGTATCTATCAACCGCACACTGTATTAGACATGTCTGTAAAAGTAAAAGAAAGCGGAAACCAATTTGGTTTTCCAAAGAAGTAGCACATGCTGTAAAGACAAAAAAGATAGCTTATAAAAATTACAGACACACACAAGCAGATGATGATATGAAAATATGGAGACTCCAACAAAAAAAGACTAAGCAGTTAATTAGGAAGGTTAAAGCTGATGCAGAAGAGAAGATAGCACAGTCAGTAAAACATGGGGACAAAACATTCTTTAGATATATCAGTGAAAGAAGAAAAAATAAGGTAGGAATAGTAAAATTGAAATCAGTTGATGGTAGAATAATAGAAGGAGATAAGCAGATTGCAGACTGTCTCAATGATTACTTCTGTTCTGTTTTCACTAAAGATTGTGAAGATACAATGTCTACATTAAGGGATGCTATGCAAAATAGAAACAAGCTTAACAGTAATCTTTTTACAGAGGATGAGCTTTTGTTAGCATTATCAAAAATAAATGTTACAAAGGCAGTGGGTCCTGATAATATTCATCCAAGGGTTTTAAAAGAACTTCGTTCAGTGCTAACTGTCCCATTAACTGATCTGTGTAATCAGTCACTATTAACAGGAGCTGTCCCAGATGATTGGAGAATAGCAAATGTAATACCTCTTCATAAAAAGGGCAGTAGAGAAGAATCTGGCAACTACAGGCCAGTTAGTTTAACTTCAGTAGTAGGGAAATTAATGGAAAGCCTCTTAAAGGAAAGAATTATGACTTACATAAAGACAAACAATTTAGAGGACCAAAATCAGCATGGTTTTACTTCAGGGAGATCATGTCAGACTAATCTAATTGACTTCTTTGATTATGTAACAAAAGTATTAGACAAGGGAGGAGCAGTTGATGTAGCATATCTAGATTTCAGCAAAGCATTTGACACCGTCCCACACAATAAACTTATTCACAAACTATATCTCCTTGGTCTAGATTCAAAAATTGTGAACTGGGTGGAATGCTGGCTTAAGGACAGAAAACAAAGTGTCTTAGTAAATGGAGTTCATTCAGCAGAGGGGGCTGTTACTAGTGGTGTTCCTCAGGGGTCAGTTCTGGGGCCTGTTTTGTTTAACATATTTATCTGCGATATCAGCAAAGGGCTACAGGGGAAAGTATGTCTCTTTGCAGATGATACAAAAATTTGCAACAGAGTGGATGTTCCAGGGGGGTAGACAAAATGAGAAGTGATATACAACAATTGGAGGATTGGACAAACGACTGGGATCTAAAGTTTAACACAGCAAAGTGTAAAATAATGCATTTAGGGAAGAAAAATCCAAATGTTAATTACAGACTCAATGACACTTTACTGACTGTTACAGATGAGGAACAGGACTTGGGAATTATTATTTCAGATGATTTAAAACTTAGTAAACAATGTAGTAAGGCAGCGAGTAAGGCTAGCAGAATGCTTGGATGTATTGGTAGAGGTATTTGCAGCAGAAATAGTAAGGTTCTTATGCCACTTTATAGATCATTAGTTAGGCCTCATCTTGAGTATTGTGTGCAGTTCTGGAGGCCATATCTTCAGAAGGATATTAACAAACTTGAATCTGTGCAAAGGAGGGCTACCAAAATGGTACATGGTCTAAAAAATAAAACTTACCAGGATAGGCTCAATGACCTAAATATGTATAGATTAGAGGAGAGAAGGGAAAGAGGTGATATGATAGCAACTTTCAAGTACATTAAAGGGTTTAGTAAAACTGAGGCTGTGGGTATTTTACATAAAATGGAAAATTCAAGAACAAGGGGTCATGAGCTCAAGCTAAAGGGTAGTAGATTCAGGAGTAATTTGAGGAAGCACTTCTTTACAGAAAGAGTGATTGATTTATGGAATAAACTTCCTCAAGAGGTAGTAGCAACAAACACTGTGGGGGACTTTAAAAATGCATGGGACAAGCATAGGGCTATCCTACGAACTAGATAAGTTTATACTGTTAGGTAAGGTGGGGCAGACTTGCTGGGCCTATGGCTCTTATCTGCCGTCAATATCTATGTTTCTATGTTTCTATGTTTCTATCAAATGTATATTGCATCTATTGATCTATGCAATTCGTATCTATCAAATGTATATTGCATCTATTGATCTATGTAATTCGTATCTATGTATATTGCATCTATTGATCTATGTAATTTGTATCTATCAAATGCATATTGCATCTATTGATCTATGTAATTCGTATCTATGTATATTGCATCTATTGATCTATGTAATTCGTATCTATCAAATGTATATTGCATCTATTGATCTATGTAATTCATATCTATCAAATGTATATTTCATCTATTGATCTATGTAAATCGTATCTATCAAATGTATATTGCATCTATTGATCTATGTAATTCGTATCTATATATATTGCATCTATTGATCTATGTAATTCGTATCTATCAAATGTATATTGCATCTATTGATCTATGTAATTTGTATCTATCAAATGTATATTGCATCTATTGATCTATGTAATCTATGTATCTATCTATCAAATCTATCTATCTCGTGGCCGGACAGTTTTGTGACAGCCACTTGTTTTTCGGCCAAATTTGAAGTAGGAGGACCGAACAAGCATCTTTTTCCATCTCCCGGTTCCTAAAATCCATGCCATATACACCTCCCCCGATAGGGGGAGTAACAGGTATTAAACTGCTAAGAATAGTTTTACTTAACACAACACTCATATCTGGTGGCACAATAGATTGCACGCGCAGTGCCCCAAATTTGAAGCAGGAGGACCGACCAAGAATCTTTTTCCATCTCCCGGTTCCGAAAATCCATGCCATATACACGTCCCCTGGCGCCGCAACTGCCTCTGGGAACCTTACCATGGGTCCCAGACCGCACGTCTTGTAATTCTCTGTCTGGGAAATTATTTATCTATCAAATCTATTTATCTATCAAATCTATCTAACTATCAATCGTATCTATCAAATATATATTGCATCTATTGATCTATGTAATTCGTATCTATCAAATGTATATTGCATCTATTGATCTATGTAAATCGTATCTATCAAATGTATATTGCATCTATTGATCTATGTAATTCGTATCTATCAAATGTATATTGCATCTATTGATCTATGTAATTCGTATCTATCAAATGTATATTGCATCTGTTGATCTATGTAATTTGTATCTATCAAATGTATATTGCATCTATTGATCTATGTAATTCGTATCTATCAAATGTATATTGCATCTATTGATCTATGTAATTTGTATCTATCAAATGTATATTGCATCTATTGATCTATGTAATTCGTATCTATCAAATGTATATTGCATCTATTGATCTATGTAATTCATATCTATCAAATGTATATTGCATCTATTGATCTATGTAATTTGATTCTATCAAATTTATATTGCATCTATTGATCTATGTAATTCGTATCTATCAAATGTATATTGCATCTATTGATCTATGTAATTTGTATCTATCATATGTATATTGCATCTATTGATCTATGTAATCTATGTATCTATCTATCAAATCTATCTATCTCGTGGTTGTGCAAATGGACTGTTTGCGGTTGTTTGCGGTGCGTTACACGGGGAGTTTGGTCTGTCACTGTGATGTGAGCGTAACCCTTACACTACCTGATCGATACAACATCATACCTGATGTTTTAAAGCACGTTATTCCAAACAATTTAGGAATGTTAGGTGATTTATGCCCTTTAAGGATTAAAACCAGACTCTGCATCAACTATGTAATTTTCCGTGGAAGTTTTGCCATGGATTCCCCTCCGGCATACCACAGTCCAGGTGTTAGTCCCCTTGAAACAACTTTTCCATCACTATTGTGGCCAGAAAGAGTCCCTGTTGGTTTTAAAGTTCGCCTGCCTATTGAAGTCAATGGCGGTTCGCCCGGTTCGCCAACAGTCGCGGATGTTCGAGTCCGCCGTTCGCGAACCGAAATTTTTAGGTTTGCGACATCAGTAATGATCAGTGACAAAAGAAAGTTTTTAAAAGCAAACCTAGGTACAATTACTATAACTTAGCAATATAGTAATAAAAAATTAGTTTTTTTAACCCCCAAATTATAACTTTTAAAAAAGATATTCTAGTACAAAAATATATTTTATTAGTTTTTTTAACTATTTTCCTAAATTATCTTCTGCCTTTATGAGTGACATATTCTAAAGAGTTAAACATGTTGTCTTAATCATGTATTCAGCTTGGTCATGTAACAATAAGCCAATCAAAAACAGTCTATGCACATATAACAAAATCACTGGATGTAATCTCATTTGGAGTATGAAACGTGTTTGGCATTTGGGCTACTCTAAGTAATAAAAAAAAAATTCTTCCATTGACTGTTAAAAAGATTATGGTTAATCATGTGTCTGAATAGTGTAAGCAATATCACTTCAAGGTTATGGGGTTGAATTATCATTGTGCGAGCAGACATGATCCGATATTGCGGATTATGTCCGCTGCACATCGATAAATGCCGACAGCATACGCTCTCGGCATTTATCATTGCACCAGCAGTTCTTGTGAACTGCTGGTGCAATGCCGGCCCCTGCAGATTTGCGGCCAATGGGCCGCTAGCAGGGGTGTCAATCAACCTGATCGTATTCAATCCGGTTGATTTCTGGCGATGTCTGGCCGCCCCCTCAGAACAGGCAGACAGGTTATGGAGCAGCAGTCTTTAGACCACTGCTTCATAACTTGTGTTTCCGGCAAGCCTGAAGGGTCGCCAGAAACACGGGGCATCAAGCTCCATACGGAGTTTGATAAATATGCCCCTATGAGACAACCTCTAGACAAGTATATTGTAACCTAAATGACATCCCTAGACAATGTATTCATCATTGAGCTCTGCATTTAAAGGGATATGAAACTCAAAAATGTTAATTTGTGATTCAGACAGAGCATACATATTTAAAAAAGTTTCCAATTTACTTTAATTATATTTTCTTTGTTCCCATTCTATTCTTTGTTGAAGAGATACCTAGATAGGTGTCTGAAGCACTATATGGCAGGAAATAGAGCTGCCATTTAGTGCTCTCGCAAATAGATACGATTCCTGCAAAACTGCTGCCATACAGTATAGTGCTCCAGACACATGCACGATCCTGAGCTTTACATCCCTTCTTTTCAACAGAAGATATGAAGAAAATGAAGAACATTTCAGAATAGAAATAATTAGAAACGTTCATGCTCTATCTAAATCATGAAAGCAAAATGTTGGGTTTCATATGTCTTTATTGTTGCTAGGATAAACATAAAACGATTTTTTTTTAAAAGCAAACATCTGTGACAATGTAATAGTAACATAATAAAAACATAAAGAAATACAAAATAAGCCCATTAATAAAAGCAACTTGAAATTAAAAAATAATATAGAACAAAATAAAAAAAAGAGAGAACAACTATTGTGGCTGTTAATACTTACAAGAATTTACGAATACGCCCAAAAAATGATCGGTTACGACCCATTTTTTTATTCAGGCGACATCAGCAATGAATATATAAATCTGGAAAAACATTAAAGAGAAGAGTTGTGTTAATAGATACAGTATAAATTAATTCTCTATGGGCTACGAGATAACGAGTGGCACATTAACTGTTGTGTGCGAGTGATAAGGAGTTTGTTGCGGGTGTTTGCTCGCATTGGGGGTAGCGTGCGTATTAGTAGTTGAAAGTAAACGTGTTTGCTCAAGTGCAATTTAATTTAACGTGTGTTGGGATAGCGCAAGTTCAGAGCTCTGGTTAACTGTGATGCTCCAATAAAAAGTTGCACAAAACACATCAAAAATACCTTTAAAAGTACAGTTAGACTCATAACATTATCTAATAAAAATTATTTTAAAAAAATTGCAAGAAAAATTTATATGGGCTCAAAGATATGGGGTAACAGGTTTTTGAAAAAAAATGGCAGACAAAGGGCTTTAAAAACCCCCATCATATACTGTATGTGTATATATATATATATATATATATATATATATATATATATATATATATATATATATTTGAAAAATAATATTTTACTCCAGTAACGCTTCAGTGTTTTACCACCGTCCTCAGACCATTAGCGTGTGCTGACATTATAAAGTGGAGTCAAATATCGCTTTTATGAAAGCAATATTTAGCGCTCCACTTGCAATCTGGCCTTAAACGGGGAAAATAATATTTCTGTAGGTTTTCAGACATAGGGCTCCATGTACTAAGAGGCGGGCGGACAGATTCTTAACTCGCGAAGCTGTCCGCCCGCCTCCGCTACACACGGGCAGCGGATCTATTGATCCGCTTTGCCCGTATGTACCATTACACACTCAGCGGAGTGTGTAATGCCCGCCCCTTCAGTCGCGCGACCAATCACGCGATTGAAGGGGCTGTCAATCACCTAGAGCGAGCGAGCTCTCGGTGATTTTGCTTCGCCACCTAAGAGGTGGCGTAGGGTGTAGGAAGCATATGCGAACCTGCCCCGCAAAGGCTCCGGAGCAGCTTTCGCTGCTTCGTACATGGAGCCCATAAAGTTAAATACGTTTATGAGACCTTATTTTTATTGCCTTTTTTTAATTGAATTATTGAATTGTATGTACTTTGTACAAACTGAAGTAACACCATAAGCACTGCTCAATATGTAATATAAAGAAATATTATAGATATGAAAGTAATATGGCTGGCACTGGTCATCCTCATCTGTCCATTTCTACTGGGTATAACCTTCACACTATAATAAGTCCTACCCTTGTTTATCCCTCACACAAGAGGAGCCAGAAACAGTCAAACTAAATGTTCAAATTACAAATAAATGAACAACATGTCAATCAATTTTTAATGTGTTAAAAAAAAGTTAGAGGTCACATGACTGAGATTGGAGATTACAATATATGATGCTCATTTTACACAAATCACTTCTACTAGCATAGGATTAAGAAGTGATTCAATCATAAGTTCATATATCATTGCTATTTAATATATTTACCAGAAAATGTCCTGGAAGCACAGTGGCACTCCTGAACTGGTCAGTCTCTGGAACAGAGTCGTTTGAAACTGTTAAATGGCCAACAGTAAAGCTATGGTTGGCTTTGTGATGTAACATTCTGTGAAGTCACTCTAGCTGTTATGGCAGTTTGCACTCATGTGATACCTGGTTCACTCAATATAAAGACTCATTTTTAACATACATTAGTATCAGTTAGGGTTTATTTTTATTATTTTGAGACAAAAGAAAAAAATCTCTGTAGCTGCCTTAAAGGGTCATGTGACCTTACCTTATTCTTTCATGATTCAGATAGAGCATACAATTTTAAACAACTCACTTTTCTCTACTATGCTTTTTTTCTGTTGATATCTTTGTTGAAAAGCATACCTAGGTAGGCTTATGAGGTGAAAACTAGCTGCTGATTGGTGGCTGCATATTTAGTTTCTTGTCATTGGCTCACCAATGTGTTCAGCTAGATCCCAGCAGTGCATTGCTGCTCCTTCAAGAAAGGGTACCAAGAGAATAAAGCAAAATTGAAAATAGAAGCATATTGAAACGTTGTTTTGCTGAATCATGAAAGAAAATGTGGGGTTTTATATAAAGCAATCTTTGAGTATCATGTTTACTATGTTTAAACTTAAATCAAACACATACAGTGACCAATTTATAATGAAATTAAACATTCTACATATGATTTAAAACAAACAGATCTAGCACTAGAAATACTTCCTCAGTATTCTCAGACTAATATTTTCTTTGAATGCATCATTCTATCTAGCATTTATTTAGGGCCAGATTACGGGTGGAACGCAATATTGCGCTCCACTCATAATAACAACGCACACAATTGTGTGCTGGTATTTTAAGTGGCTTGCAATGCGAACACGTGTTTGCATTGCATGGAAGCTCTGCGCTCAATAGAGCGCGTTTCCATAAGCTCCAATGGGAGGCAATTTCTCATGCCTCGAGACTAAGGGGCATATTTATGATTGTGCGAGCGAACATGATCCGATAAAGGTGATCATGTCCGCTGCATATTGATAAATGCTGACAGCATACGCTCTCTGCATTTATCATTGCACCAGCAGTTCTTGTGAACTGCTGGTGCAATACCGCCCCTGTAGGGGGTGTCAATCAACCTGATCGTATTCGATCGGGTTGATTTCTGTCTGCCGCATCAGAGCAGGCGAACAGGTTATGGAGCAGCGGTCTTTAGACCGCTGCTTCATAACTTCTTTTTCCCGGCGAGCCTTCAGGCTTGCCAGAAACACGGAGCTTGATAACTATGCCCCACAGCATGAGAACTAGCGCAGCAAAGGGGGTAAGTCACGCATCGATGGGCAGCAAATGTAAATGTATAAATATATACCTGTATGTATATGAATATATACATATATATTTATGTGTTAATATGTGTTTCTACATAAGTGTATAGGTATATAAGCATATACTGTACATATATATGTATGTGTTAATATGTGTTAATAAGTGTATAGGTATATAAGCATATACTGTACATATATATTTATGTGTTAATATGTGTTAATAAGTGTATATGTATATAAGCATATACATGTATATGTATGTGTTAATATGTGTTAATAAGTGTATAGGTATATAAGCATATACTGTACATATATATTTATGTGTTAATATGTGTTAATAAGTGTATACGTATATAAGCATATACTGTACATATATATTTATGTGTTAATATGTGTTAATAAGTGTATACGTATATAAGCATATACTGTACATATATATTTATGTGTTAATATGTGTTAATAAGTGTATATGTATATAAGCATATACTGTACATATATATTTATGTGTTAATATGTGTTAATAAGTGTATATGTATATAAGCATATACTGTACATATATATTTATGTGTTAATATGTGTTAATAAGTGTATACGTATATAAGCATATACTGTACATATATATTTATGTGTTAATATGTGTTAATAAGTGTATATGTATATAAGCATATACTGTACATATATATTTATGTGTTAATATGTGTATATGTATATAAGCATAAACATATATATTTATGTGTTAATATGTGTATATGTATATAAGCATATACATATATATTTATGTGTTAATATGTGTTTATACATAAGTGTATATGCATATAAGCATATACATATATATTTATGTGTTAATATGTGTTTATACATAAGTGTATACGTATATAAGCAGATACATATATATATTTATGTGTTAATATGTGTTTCTACATAAGTGTATAGGTATATAAGCATATACATATATATTTATGTGTTAATATGTATTAATAAGTGTATATGTATATAAGCATATACTGTACATATATATTTATGTGTTAATATGTGTTAATAAGTGTATACGTATATAAGCATATACTGTACATATATATGTATGTGTTAATATGTGTTAATAAGTGTATACATATATATGTACAGGGAACAGTCAGTTCCCATAGACCGTAATGTAAATGCACTTTTCAGTGCCATTTTTTTTCTCTAACACCCTAGGTCCTATAAAGAATTCTCTTGTGTGACTCTCTCCATGAAGATAACAACGTTGCCTTTTCAGCTCTTATGAGAGAGTTTCTCATTTCTTCTATACTTATTATCATCATCTAGCAATAATTCCCACTTGGGTACTAAACGTTCTAAATGATGTAACGCTTCTACAGAAACCAGAATGTTATACCACAGAGAAGTAGAATAAACATAGTAATCCATGGTTCTATTTTATCCCAATGCCAAACATAACCTATACGTTGTATGAGGTCATATACAGTATATAGTGCCTTGCCCCAAGGTATATTAGAGAGACCAAGGGGCCTATTTATAAAAGGCCTGTCAGACATGATCAGACATTGCGGATCATGTCCGACAGACCTCGCTGAATGCGGAGAGCAATACGCTCTCCGCATTCAGCAATGCACAAGCAGTTCTTGTGAACTGCTGGTGCAACGCCGCCCCCTGCAGTTTTGCGGCCAATCAGCCACTAGCAGGGGGTGTCAATCAACCTGATAGTATTCAATCGGGTTGAATTGCGGCAATGTCTGTCCGCCCCTTGAGAGCAGACGGACAGGACAGGTTATGGAGCAGCGGTCTTTAGACCGCTGCTCCATAACTTTTTGTTTCTGGCGAGTCTAAAGGCTTGCCAGAAACACAGGCCCTCAAGCTCCATACAGAGCTTGATAAATGGGCCCCCAAATGTTTTAGGTCATTATAAGATTTAATATTTCTATTCTCTATATCTAAAAAGTGTCTGATCTTATATTGTCCCTTAACTTGCCACCTTTTAAATTTAAAGGGACACTGAACCCAATTTTTTTATTTTGTGGTTCAGATAGAGCATGCAATTTTAAGCAACTTTCTAATTTACTCCTATTATCAATGTTTCTTCATTCTCTTGTTATCTTTATTTGAAAAAGAAGGCATCTAAGCTTTTTTTAGGTTCAGGACTCTGGACATCACTTTTTAATTGGTGGATGAATTTATCCACCAATCAGCAAGAACAACCCAGGTTGTTCACCAAAAATAGGCCGGCATCTAAACTTACATTCTTGCATTTCAAATAAAGATACCAAGAGAATTACAATTGATAATTTGATTACAATTTGATAATAGGAGTAAATTAGAAAGTTTCTTAAAATATCATGCTCTATCTGAATCCTGAAAGAAAAAATTTGGGTTCAGTGTCCCTTTAACAGTATCATCCATGCCCTTAGGAAAATCTGGATTCATATTATACTCATATTAGAAGCCCAAAATTATTATTTTTATCACGCAGACGCCAGTGTAGTGTGTGTTAACATCTGCATGTTGGATAGCGCAAGTGAGTTATTTCCTGTACATAAAATACTTTATTAAAAAATATATATAAAAAAAAATTAATGTTGGATAATGCTCAAGCTCTAAGCCAATAGAGAACAAAAAATTCCCCTCAATTAGTGGAGTTTTTATTAAAATTGAGCATAATAGACTCTACATATGCATGCACATATATATTTATATATATATACACACAATTATATATATACACACAATTATATATATACACACACACAATTAGATATATATACACACAATTATATATATACACACAATTATATATATACACACACATACATGCCTCAAAATTTCCACTAGCCATTGGGGAGTGGAAATTTAATGGTGGCAAGTTAAAGTTAGTGGGGCTGATTTATAAAAGCTACAGCGTATCATGTCCGCCAGACATCGCTGAATGCCGACAGCATACGCTGTCTGCATTTATCAAGGCACAAGCAGTTCTGGTGAACTGCTTGTGCAATGCCGCCCCCTGCAGATTCGCGGCCAATCAGAAGGGGGTGTCAATCAACCTGATCATACACGATTGGGCGGATTGATGCCCGCAGCCTTAGAGGCGGCAAACCAGTTAAGGAGCAGCGGTCTTAAGACAGCTACTTCATAGTTGCTGTTTCCGGCGAGCCTGAAGGCTCGCACAGAAACAGGGGCATCAGGGGGAGGTCGGCCCTTGATTAATTGGCCCCAGTGAGTGAATTTTTTCCTTTATTACCCATGGGTAAATAAAAATATAGGAAAGGTGGGGAAATTAGCGCATATAATCAAATGTAAATCCAAAACCAATCCAAGATATGAACGTATCCCACAGTGACAATGTAAATTCTGTCACCTTATAGATATACTACTTACATTCCATCACCTCAATATTATGAGATAAGTGCCGCAAAGATGTTAAAGGTGTTCTCTTTCTCTCTGGAGTGTTCCTTTCATTCCTCCTGGAGCCGTGAGTTCTTTTCACAATCTCAAGATGGTGTAGAGGCTCCTCTGTATCAGATCAGGTAAACCAGGTCAAAGAGAAAACATAAAAATAGTGCAATATTGTCTGAAAATATGTAAACTGTATTTAAAAATACATAATAAACCCCCCTGGAATTTGCACTCACATAATCAGCCCTCAATGATATGAGGTATCTGAGAGAGATCTTGTATATATCAATTTATTATACATCCAGTTCAGGGTAGGAAAAATAATATATATATATATATACAGTACACACTGATAAAAAAAATCTCAGAAAAAGAAACGTTTCGAGTCATGTAGACCCTTAATCATGTGCATGATTAAGGGTCTACATGACTCGAAAACGTTGCTGTTTTTATCCTTATGTTGCTTAAATAAAGAAAGGATGTTTTATATAAAGCAGTGCTGACGCTATTCTTTGATTTTTTGTGGACTTATATACGAGAGTTTGGCAGGCCTCCCCAGCGAACGTGCATTTTGAAACTTCTTCTATGGAAAAAAAAAATCTGCATTTGCAAGTGTATTAGCAAAGATGCTGTATTTACCTTATCTGCTTGATATATATATCTGAGGAAGGGGTCAGTGTGAACCCCGAAACGTCAATAAAGAGTTAAGTTGCCTTTTGGTTAACCCACTACTAAGAAGTCCTGTGAGTGCTTTCTTTCATAGGAAATATTTGTTGCATGTTAGCACCCAGGCAGATGTCTCAGGAGGCTGGATTTACTACAAGAGGGATTATATATATATATATATATATATATATATATATATATATATATATATATACTGCTGAGAGGCACCGTTTAAAAGGTGAGATCATATTCAAAATTAATTGAGGCTGTCCACCTACCTTTTCCAGAGTTTCATTAGTGAGTGTCCCTACCAGTGAGGGGATTCCAAAATTTTAGCAACAGGTTCTCTAAATACTCTATAATGCAGAACCTAAACACTTCTTATATTTTAGGAACAGGTTTTTAAGAACTGGTGAGAAAAGGCTGAATCCCACCACTGGTTCCTACCATTAGCATACAGAGGGCTAGACTACAAGGGGAGCTCAAAAGTATTAGCGCTAACAGCACTTAAGTTAAATCATCTGTGCACTAGTATTGCAAGCTGAAAGTAAAATGTTAGTGCAAGAGCAAAAAGCTTCAGGTGCCCTAACATCTGGAGATCGAACAGTGCGCCTACGCTAAATACCTTTCCTCATAAACTTCTATGGGGCAGGCTACAAAAGCCTCTTCTAACTTTTGATAACACGCTAACCCGAAGGTGCGCTAGGGACAACTGTGTTAAAATGGAAGGTGTGTTAAGAAATAGTTCAAATACCTTTGTTCTTCACTTGTTCTTCATAAAATATATATAGAGAGTTTTATGTATGTTTTTGAAGTATTTGTATTACAAAACAAAAAACATTCATTTAGTTTAAAATGAATATTTTATTTCTGAAGGTCTCAAAAGTGTTTGTGTGTATATATATTTGTACGTATATTATATGCTTATATATGTGTTTACACACTATATATATATATATATATATATATATATATATATATATATATATATATATATATATATATATATATATATACAGGGAGTGCAGAATTATTAGGCAAGTTGTATTTTTGAGGATTAATTTTATTATTGAACAACAACCATGTTCTCAATGAACCCAAAAAACTCATTAATATCAAAGCTGAATATTTTTGGAAGTAGTTTTTAGTTTGTTTTTAGTTTTAGCTATTTTAGGGGGATATCTGTGTGTGCAGGTGACTATTACTGTGCATAATTATTAGGCAACTTAACAAAAAACAAATATATACCCATTTTAATTATTTATTTTTACCAGTGAAACCAATATAACATCTCAACATTCACAAATATACATTTCTGACATTCAAAAACAAAACAAAAACAAATCAGTGACCAATATAGCCACCTTTCTTTGCAAGGACACTCAAAAGCCTGCCATCCATGGATTCTGTCAGTGTTTTGATCTGTTCACCATCAACATTGCGTGCAGCAGCAACCACAGCCTCCCAGACACTGTTCAGAGAGGTGTACTGTTTTCCTTCCTTGTAAATCTCACATTTGATGATGGACCACAGGTTCTCAATGGGGTTCAGATCAGGTGAACAAGGAGGCCATGTCATTAGATTTTCTTCTTTTATACCCTTTCTTGCCAGCCACGCTGTGGAGTACTTGGACGCGTGTGATGGAGCATTGTCCTGCATGAAAATCATGTTTTTCTTGAAGGATGCAGACTTTTTCCTGTACCACTGCTTGAAGAAGGTGTCTTCCAGAAACTGGCAGTAGGACTGGGAGTTGAGCTTGACTCCATCCTCAACCCGAAAAGGCCCCACAAGCTCATCTTTGATGATACCAGCCCTCTGGAGTGTTCCTTTCATTCCTCCTGGAGCCGTGAGTTCTTTTCACAATCTCAAGATGGTGTAGAGGCTCCTCTGTATCGGATCAGGTAACCCAGGTCAAAGAGAAAACATAAAAATAGTGCAATATTGTAGACATGTGCGGTTCGTTTCGGATTAATTCGGAAATTCGGTAAATTCGGTAAATTCGAAGATTCGGATCGATTCGGATTTCCGAATTAAAATACTTCCGAATCTACCGAATGAATCCGAAATAGCTGCCGTATCTCCGAATAAATCCGAATTAGCTCGTTAAGATTCGGCATTTCCCCATAGGAAACAATGGGAGTTTCGGCTGAAAAAAAACTAACACCGCAGCCCCATTGTTTCCTATGGGGAAACACTAAGTCTGCACCTAACACCCTAACATGTACCCCGAGTCTCTAAACACCCCTAATCTGACACTTATTAACCCCTAATCTGCTGCCTCCGCTATCGCTGACACCTGCATTATTTTATTAACCCCTAATCTGCCGACCGAATATCGCCGCCACCTACATTATAGCTATTAACCCCTAATCTGCTGTCCCTAACACCGCCGACCCCTACATTATAGTTATTAACCCCTAATCTGCCTCCCCCAACGTCGCCGCAATCTAACTACAAGTATTAACCCCTAATCTGCCGACCCGATATCGCCGCCGCCTACATTATAGCTATTAACCCCTAACCTGCTGTCCCTAACACCGCCGACCCCTACATTATAGTTATTAACCCCTAATCTGCCTCCCCCCAACGTCGCCGCAATCTAACTACAAGTATTAACCCCTAATCTGCCGACCGCAAATCGCCGCCACTATAATAAATGTATTAACCCCTAAACCGCCGCACTCCCGCCTCGCAAACACTATAATACATTTTATTAACCCCTAATCTGCCCTCCCTAACATCGCCGCCACCTACCTACAATTATTAACCCCTAATCTCCCGCCCCCATCGTCGCCGCTACTATAATAAGGTTATTAACCCCTAAACCTAAGTCTAACCCTAACCCTAACACCCCCTAACTTAAATATAATTTAAATAAAACGAAATAAATTTACTATAGTTAAATAAATGAATCCTATTTAAAACTAAATACTTACCTGTAAAATAAACCCTAAGATAGCTGCAATATAACTAATAGTTACTTTGTAGCTATTTTAGGATTTATTTTTATTTTACAGGCAACTTTGTATTTATTTTAACTAGGTACAATAGTTATTAAATAGTTAATAACTATTTAATAACTACCTAGCTAAAATAAATACAAATTTACCTGTAAAATAAATCCTAACCTAAGTTACACTAACACCTAACACTACACTATCATTAAATTAACTAAATAAATGAATCATATTTAAAACAAAATACTTACCTGTAAAATAAACCCTAATATAGCTGCAATATAACTAATAGTTACATTGTAGCTATTTTAGCATTTATATTTATTTTACAGACAACTTTGTATTTATTTTAACTAGGTACAATAGCTATTAAATAGTTATTGACTAATTAATAGCTACCTAGTTAAAATAATTACAAAATTACCTGTAAAATAAATCCTAACCTAAGTTACAATTAAACCTAACACTACACTGTCATTAAATAAATTAACTACAAGTACCTACAATTATCTACAATTAAATAAACTAAAGTACAAAACCCCCCCACTAAATTACAAAAAAAAACAAACACTAAATTACAAAAAATAAAAAAATATTACAAGAATTTTAAACTAATTACACCTAATCTAAGCCCCCTAATAAAATAACAAAGCCCCCCCAAAATAAAAAAAAATGCCCTACCCTATACTAAATTACAAAAGTTAACAGCTCTATTACCTTACCAGCCCTGAACAGGGCCCTTTGCGGGGCATGCCCCAAAGAAAACAGCTCTTTTGCCTGTAAAAAAAAAACACAATCCCCCCCCCACATTACAACCCACCACCCACATACCCCTACTCTAACCCAAACCCCCCTTAAATAAACCTAACACTACCCCCCTGAAGATCTCCCTACCTTGAGTCGTGTTCACCCAGCCGGGCCGAAGTCTTCATCCAATGGGGCAGAAGAGGACATCCAGACCGGCAGAAGTCTTCATCCAAGCGGGGCAAGAAGAGGTCTTCCATCCATCATACAAGTACCAAAATACAAACAAACACTAAATTACCAAAAATAATAAAATATTACAATAATTTTAAACTAATTACACCTAATCTAAGCCCCCTACTAGCTATTAATATAGCTTCAATATAACTAATAGTTACATTGTAGCTATTTTAGGATTTATATGTATTTTACAGGCAACTTTGTATTTATTTTAACTAGGTACAATAGTTATTAAATAGTTAATAACTATTTAATAACTACCTAGCTAAAATAAATACAAATTTACCTGTAAAATAAATCATAACCTAAGTTACAATTACACCTAACACTACACTATCATTAAATTAACTAAATAAATGAATCCTATATAAAACTAAAGACTTACCTGTAAAATAAACCCTAATATAGCTGCAATATAACTAATAGTTACATTGTAGCTATTTTAGCATTTATATTTATTGTACAGGCAACTTTGTATTCATTTTAACTAGGTTCAATAGCTATTAAATAGATATTGACTATTTAATAGCTACCTAGTTAAAATAATTACAAAATTACCTGTAAAATAAATCCTAACCTAAGTTACAATTAAACCTAACACTACACTATCATTAAATAAATTAACTACAAGTACCTACAATTAAATGCAATTAAAAAAACTAAACTAAAGTACAAACCCCCCCCCCACTAAATTACAAAAAATAAAAAAATATTACAAGAATTTTAAACTAATTACACCTAATCTAAGCCCCCTAATAAAATAACAAAGCCCCCCAAAATAAAAAAAATGCCCTAACCTATACTAAATTACAAAAGTTAACAGCTCTATTACCTTACCAGCCCTGAACAGGGCCCTTTGCGGGGCATGCCCCAAAGAAAACAGCTCTTTTGCCTGTAAAAAAAAAACACAATCCCTCCCCCCACATTACAACCCACCACCCACATACCCCTACTCTAACCCAAACCCCCCTTAAATAAACCTAGCACTACCCCCCTGAAGATCTCCCTACCTTGAGTCGTGTTTACCCAGCCGGGCCGAAGTCTTCATCCGATGGGGCAGAAGAGGACATCCAGACCGGCAGAAGTCTTCATCCAAGCGGGGCAAGAAGAGGTCTTCCATCCATCAGAAAAGTACAAAAAAACAAACAAACACTAAATTAGCAAAAATAATAAAATATTACAATAATTTTAAACTAATTACACCTAATCTAAGCCCCCTACTAGCTATTAATATAGCTACAATATAACTAATAGTTACATTGTAGCTATTTTAGGATTTATATTTATTTTACAGGCAACTTTGTATTTATTTTAACTAGGTACAATAGCTATTAAATAGTTAATAACTACCTAGCTAAAATAAATACAAATTTACCTGTAAAATAAACCCTAACCTAAGTTACAATTACACCTAACACTACACTGTCATTAAATTAACTAAATAAATTAATCCTATATAAAACTAAATACTTACCTGTAAAATAAACCCTAATATAGCTACAATATAACTAATAGTTACATTGTAGCTATTTTAGGATTTATATTTATTTTACAGGCAACTTTGTATTTATTTTAACTAGGTACAATAGCTATTAAATAGTTATTGACTAATTAATAGCTACCTAGTTAAAATAATTACAAAATTACCTGTAAAATAAATCCTAACCTAAGTTACTATTAAACCTAACTCTACACTATCATTAAATAAATTAACTACAAGTACCTACAATTAAATACAATGAAATAAACTAAACTAAAGTACAAAAAAAACAAACACTAAATTACAAAAAATAAAAAAAAATTACAAGAATTTTAAACTAATTACACCTAATCTAAGCCCCCTAATAAAATAACAAAGCCCCCCAAAATAAAAAAATGCCCTACCCTATACTAAATTACAAAAGTAATCAGCTCTATTACCTTACCAGCCCTTAAAAGGGCCTTTTGCGGGGGCATGCCCCAAAGAAAACAGCTCTTTTGCCTGTAAAAAAAAACACAATACCCCCCCCCACATTACAACCCACCACCCACATACCCCTACTCTAACCCAAACCCCCCTTAAATAAACCTAACACTACCCCCCTGAAGATCTCTCTACCGTGTCTTCACCCAGCGGGTGTTATTATTTTAACTAGGTAACTATTAAATAGTTATTGACTATTTAATAGCTATTGTACCTAGTTAAAATAAATACAAAGTTGCCTGTAAAATAAATATAAATGCTAAAATAGCTACAATGTAACTATTAGTTATATTGTAGCTATATTAGGGTTTATTTTACAGGTAAGTATTTAGTTTTATATAGGATTAATTTATTTAGTTAATTTAATGACAGTGTAGTGTTAGGTGTAATTGTAACTTAGGTTAGGGTTTATTTTACAGGTAAATTTGTATTTATTTTAGCTAGGTAGTTATTAACTATTTAATAGCTATTGTACCTAGTTAAAATAAATACAAAGTTGCCTGTAAAATAAATATAAATCCTAAAATAGCTACAATGTAACTATTAGTTATATTGTAGCTATATTAATAGCTAGTAGGGGGCTTAGATTAGGTGTAATTAGTTTAAAATTATTGCAATATTTTATTATTTTTGCTAATTTAGTGTTTGTTTGTTTTTTTGTACTTTTCTGATGGATGGAAGACCTCTTCTTGCCCCGCTTGGATGAAGACTTCTGCCAGTCTGGATGTCCTCTTCTGCCCCATCGGATGAAGACTTCGGCCCGGCTGGGTGAACACGACTCAAGGTAGGGAGATCTTCAGGGGGGTAGTGTTAGGTTTATTTAAGGGGGGTTTGGGTTAGAGTAGGGGTATGTGGGTGGTGGGTTGTAATGTGGGGGGGGGGATTGTGTTTTTTTTTACAGGCAAAAGAGCTGTTTTCTTTGGGGCATGCCCCGCAAAAGGCCCTGTTCAGGGCTGGTAAGGTAATAGAGCTGTTAACTTTTGTAATTTAGTATAGGGTAGGGCATTTTTTTTATTTTGGGGGGCTTTGTTATTTTATTAGGGGGCTTAGATTAGGTGTAATTAGTTTAAAATTCTTGTAATATTTTTTTATTTTTTGTAATTTAGTGGGGTGGGGGTTGTACTTTAGTTTAGTTTTTTAATTGTATTTAATTGTAGGTACTTGTAGTTAATTTATTTAATGATAGTGTAGTGTTAGGTTTAATTGTAACTTAGGTTAGGATTTATTTTACAGGTAATTTTGTAATTATTTTAACTAGGTAGCTATTAAACAGTAAATATCTATTTAATAGCTATTGTACCTAGTTAAAATAAATACAAAGTTGCCTGTACAATAAATATAAATGCTAAAATAGCTACAATGTAACTATTAGTTATATTGCAGCTATATTAGGGTTTATTTTACAGGTAAGTCTTTAGTTTTATATAGGATTCATTTATTTAGTTAATTTAATGATAGTGTAGTGTTAGGTGTAATTGTAACTTAGGTTATGATTTATTTTACAGGTAAATTTGTATTTATTTTAGCTAGGTAGTTATTAAATAGTTATTAACTATTTAATAGCTATTGTACCTAGTTAAAATAAATACAAAGTTGCCTGTAAAATAAATATAAATCCTAAAATAGCTACAATGTAACTATTAGTTATATTGAAGCTATATTAATAGCTAGTAGGGGGCTTAGATTAGGTGTAATTAGTTTAAAATTATTGTAAAATTTTATTATTTTTTGTAATTTAGTGTTTGTTTGTATTTTGGTACTTGTATGATGGATGGAAGACCTCTTCTTGCCCCGCTTGGATGAAGACTTCTGCCAGTCTGGATGTCCTCTTCTGCCCCATCGGATGAAGACTTCGGCCCGGCTGGGTGAACACGACTCAAGGTAGGGAGATCTTCAGGGGGGTAGTGTTAGGTTTATTTAAGGGGGGTTTGGGTTAGAGTAGGGGTATGTGGGTGGTGGGTTGTAATGTGGGGGGGGGATTGTGTTTTTTTTTTTACAGGCAAAAGAGCTGTTTTCTTTGGGGCATGCCCCGCAAAGGGCCCTGTTCAGGGCTGGTAAGGTAATAGAGCTGTTAACTTTTGTAATTTAGTATAGGGTAGGGCATTTTTTTTATTTTGGGGGGCTTTGTTATTTTATTAGGGGGCTTAGATTAGGTGTAATTAGTTTAAAATTCTTGTAATATTTTTTTATTTTTTGTAATTTAGTGTTTGTTTTTTTTTGTAATTTAGTGGGGGGGTTTTGTACTTTAGTTTATTTAATTGTAGATAATTGTAGGTACTTGTAGTTAATTTATTTAATGACAGTGTAGTGTGAGGTTTAATTGTAACTTAGGTTAGGATTTATTTTACAGGTAATTTTGTAATTATTTTAACTAGGTAGCTATTAATTAGTCAATAACTATTTAATAGCTTTTGTACCTAGTTAAAATAAATACAAAGTTGCCTGTAAAATAAATATAAATCCTAAAATAGCTACAATGTAACTATTAGTTATATTGCAGCTATATTAGGGTTTATTTTACAGGTAAGTATTTTGTTTTAAATATGATTCATTTATTTAGTTAATTTAATGACAGTGTAGTGTTAGGTGTTAGTGTAACTTAGGTTAGGATTTATTTTACAGGTAAATTTGTATTTATTTTAGCTAGGTAGTTATTAAATAGTTATAAACTATTTAATAACTATTGTACCTAGTTAAAATAAATACAAACTTGCCTGTAAAATAAATATAAATCCTAAAATAGCTACAAAGTAACTATTAGTTATATTGCAGCTATCTTAGGGTTTATTTTACAGGTAAGTCTTTAGTTTTAAATAGGATTCATTTATTTAACTATAGTAAACTTATTTCGTTTTATTTAAATTATATTTAAGTTAGGGGGTGTTAGGGTTAGGGTTAGACTTAGGTTTAGGGGTTAATAACCTTATTATAGTAGCGGCGACGATGGGGGCGGGAGATTAGGGGTTAATAATTGTAGGTAGGTGGCGGCGATGTTAGGGAGGGCAGATTAGGGGTTAATAAAATGTATTATAGTGTTTGCGAGGCGGGAGTGCGGCGGTTTAGGGGTTAATACATTTATTATAGTGGCGGCGATTTGCGGTCGGCAGATTAGGGGTTAATACTTGTAGTTAGATTGCGGCGACGTTGGGGGGAGGCAGATTAGGGGTTAATAACTATAATGTAGGGGTCGGCGGTGTTAGGGACAGCAGATTAGGGGTTAATAGTTATAATGTAGGCGGCGGCGATATCGGGTCGGCAGATTAGGGGTTAATACTTGTAGTTAGATTGCGGCGACGTTGGGGGAGGCAGATTAGGGGTTAATAACTATAATGTAGGGGTCGGCGGTGTTAGGGACAGCAGATTAGGGGTTAATAGCTATAATGTAGGCGGCGATATCCGATCGGCAGATTAGGGGTTAAATAATGTTATTATAGGGTTTGCGATGTGGGGGGGCCTCGGTTTAGTGGTTCATAGGTAGTTTATGGGTGTTAGTGACTTAGTGTACTAAATGGGTGTTAGTGTAGTAAAAACATACCGAATTTCGGAACGGAATAGAACCGAATTCAGCCGAATCCGAATAAATCCGAAACGAATTTATTCGGATCCGAATAAATCCGAAACGAATTTATTCAAATTTTGCCGAATCAGATTCGATCCGAAACGAAATTCTAAAAGTCCGAATCGATCCGAACCGAAAACGAACCGAATTTTTTAGCGGTGCACATGTCTACAATATTGTCTGAAAATATGTAAACTGTATTTAAAAATACATAATAACCCCCCCCTGGAATTTGCACTCACATAATCAGCCCTCAATGATATGAGGTAACTGAGAGAGATCTTGTATATATCAATTTATTATACATCCAGTTCAGGGTAGGTAAAATAATATATATATACAGTACACACTGATAAAAAATCTCAGAAAAAGAAACATTTCGAGTCATGTAGACTCTTAATCATGCGCATGATTAAGGATCTACATGACTCGAAACGTTGCTGTTTCTATCCTTATGTTGCTTAAATAAAGAAAGGATGTTTTATATAAAGCAGTGCTGACGCTATTCTTTGATTTTTTTTGTGGACTTATATATGAGAGATTGGCAGGCCTCCCCAGCGAACGTGCATTTTGAAACTTCTATGAATTTTTTTTTTTCTCCATTTGGAAGTGTATTAGCAAAGGTGTTGTATTTACCTTATCTGCTTGATATATATATATATAGGCTGCTGGGAGGCACCGTTTAAAAGGTGAGATCATATTCAAAATTAATTCATTGAGGCTGTCCACCTACCTTTTCCAGAGTTTCATTAGTGAGTGTCCCTACCAGTGAGGGGATTCCAAAATTTTAGCAACAGGTTCTCTAAATCCTCTATAATGCAGAACCTATACACTTCTTATATTTTAGGAACAGGTTTTTAAGAACTGGTGAGAAAAGGCAGAATCCCACCACTGGTTCCTACCATTAGCATACAGAGGGCTAGACTACAAGTGGAGCTCAAAAGTATTAGCGCTAACAGCACTCAAGTTAAATCATCTGTGCACTAGTATTGCAAGCTGAAAGTAAAATGTTAGTCCAAGAGCAGAAGCCTCAGGTGCGCTAACATCTGGAGATCGGACAGTGCGCCTACGCTAAGTACCTTTCCTCATAAACTTCTATGGGGCAGGCTACAAAAGCCTCTTCTGAATTTTGCTAACACGCTAACCCGAAGGTGCGCTAGGGACAACTGTGTTAAAATGGAAGGTGTGTTAAGAAATAGTTCAAATACCTTTGTTCTTCATAAAAAAAATATACGCCTAGATTACGAGTTTTTGTCGGTATTACAGGTTTTTACAAACCCGGCATTAGCCTCAGAAAAGTGAGAGGAGAGGAAAATTTTTCTCCACATCTCACTGTAATACCAGCGCTGCTTACGGTAGCGATGAGCTAGCTAAACGTGCTCGTGCACGATTTCCCCATAGGAATCAATGGGAGAAAGCCGGCTGAAAAAAAGTCTAACACCTGCAAAAAAGCAGCGTTCAGCTCCTAACGCAGCCCCATTGATTCCTAAGGGGAAATACATTTTATGTCTACACCTAACACCCTAACATGAACCCCGAGTCTAAACACCCCTAATCTTACATTTATTAACCCCTAATCTGCCGTCCCCAACATCGCCGACACCTGCCTTAAAAGGGCTTTTTGCGGGGCATTGCCCCAAAGTAATCAGCTCTTGTACCTGTAAAAAAATACAATACCCCCCCAACATTACAACCCACCACCCACACAACCAACCCTACTCTAAATCCCACCCAATCCCCCCTTAATAAAACCTAACACTAACCCCTTGAAGATCACCCTACCTTGAGACGTCTTCACCCAACCGGGCAGAAGTGGTCATCCAGACGGGCAGAAGTCTTCATTCGATCCGGGCAGAAGAGGTCCTCCAAATGGGCAGAAGTCTTCATCCAGACGGCATCTTCTATCTTCATCCATCCGGAGCGGAGCGGGTCCATCTTCAAGCCATCCGACGCAGAGCATCCTCTTCCATCCGATGACTAACACTAAATGATGGTACCTTTAAGTAACGTCATCCAAGATGGCGTCCCTTCGATTCCGATTGGCTGATTGCACCTTGTACCAGGTGCAATCTAGATAAATGTTTTCTCACAAAATCCCATCTCTGCCATCTAGTGGAGACTCCGCAGGATGCAACAAACTTTTTGCTCCTAAAAGGGAACTTCCAATATGCCTTCCTTCATTTTTTCTTGCTGGACGAGATGCAGAATTATGAGAAATAAGCACATTGTACAAAAAAATTATAATAATTACAAAAACAAAAAAAATGAATTTACACAAAACCATTCGTCCTATACATGACTATATAGATGTTAAGGTAGCTGAACACTCGGAAAAGGCTTAATTATTATCTTACAAAAAACAAGACAGTGACAGGTATGTGTTTAAACCCCTAGTATTTACAGTGTCAAGCTCCAAGATCCACTTCACCTCGGCATTTATCATTGCACCAGAAGTTCTGGTGAACTGCTGGTGCAATATCAACCCGTGCAGATTTGCGGCCAATCAACCCGATTGTATTATAGTTATGGAGCGGCGGTCTTTAGACCATACGGAGCTTAATAAATATGATGCCCCCTTGTCATATACCATAACCTTTTAAATAATTTTTTTACATTTAATATATATATATATATATATATATATATATATATATATATGTATATATATGTATATGAGTCTAATACTTTATTTTAATATGTTTTACGTGTGTTTTGTAACCCCTAATCTGCTGTCCCTAACATCACCGCAACCTACATTACTGTTATTAACCCCTAATCTGCTGTCCCTAACATCGCCGCATCCTACATTACTGTTATTAACCCCTAATCTGCTGCCCACAAAATCGCAGCCACTATACTAAAGTTATAAACCTCTAAACCTAAGTGTAAACCTAACACCCCTAACTTTAATGTAATTAAAATAAATCTCAATAAAAATTACTATCATTAACTAAATAATTCCTTTTTAAAGCTAAATTCCTGTAAAATAAACCCTAAGCTAGCTACAATATAACTAATAGTTATATTGCAGCTATCTTACGGCTAGATTTAGAGTTGGGCGGTAGCCGTCAAAACCAGCGTTAGAGGCTCCTAACGCTGGTTTTGGGCTATGGCCGGTATTTAGAGTCAGTCATTAAAGAGTCTAACGCTCACTTTCCAGCCGCGACTTTTCCATACCGCAGATCCCCTTACGGCAATTGCGTATCCTATCTTTTCAATGGGATCTTTCTAACGCCGGTATTTAGAGTCGTGGCTGAAGTGAGCATTAGAAATCTAACGACCAAACTCCAGCCGCAGAAAAAAGTCAGTAGTTAAGAGCTTTCTGGGCTAACGCTGGTTCATAAAGCTCTTAACTACTGTGCTCTAAAGTACACTAACACCCATAAACTACCTATGTACCCCTAAACCGAGGTCCCCCCACATCGCCGCCACTCTATTAAATTTTTTTAACCCCTAATCTGCCGACCGCACGCCACTGCCACCTACGTTATCCCTATGAACCCCTAATCTGCTGCCCCTAACACCGCCGACCCCTATATTATATTTATTAACCCCTAATATGCCGCCCCCAACGTCGCCACTACCTACCTACACTTATTAACCCCTAATCTGCTGACCGGACCGCGCCGCTATTATAATAAAGTTATTAACCCCTAATCCGCCTCACTCCCGCCTCAATAACCCTATAATAAATAGTATTAACCCCTAATCTGCCCTCCCTAACATCGCCGACACCTAACTTCAAGTATTAACCCCTAATCTGCCGATCGGAGCTCACTGCTACTCTAATAAATTTTTTAACCCCTAAAGCTAATTCTAACCCTAACCCCCCCCTAAGTTAAATATAATTTTAGTCTAACGAAATAAATTAACTCTTATTAAATAACTTATTCTTATTTAAAGCTAAATACTTACCTGTAAAATAAACCCTAATATAGCTACAATATAAATTATAATTATATTGTAGCTATTTTAGGATTAATATTTATTTTACAGGCAACTTTGTATTTATTTTAACCAGGTACAATAGCTATTAAATAGTTAATAGCTATTTAATAGTTACCTAGTTAAAATAATTACAAAATTACCTGTAAAATAAATCCTAACCTAAGTTACAATTAAACCTAACACTACACTATCAATAAATTAATTAAATAAACTACCTACAATTATCTACAATTAAACCTAACACTACACTATCAATAAATTAATTAAATACAATACCTACAAATAAATACAATTAAATAAACTAACTAAAGTACAAAAAATAAAAAAGAACTAAGTTACAAAAAATAAAAAAATATTTACAAACATTAGAAATAAATTACAACAATTTTAAACTAATTACACCTACTCTAAGCCCCCTAATAAAATAACAAAGACCCCCAAAATAAAAAAATGCCCTACCCTATTCTAAATTACAAAAGTTCAAAGCTCTTTTACCTTACCCACCACCCACATACCCCTAATCTAACCCAAACCCCCCTTAAATAAACCTAACACTAAGCCCCTGAAGATCTTCCTACCTTATCTTCACCACGCCGGGTTCACCAATCGATCCAGAAGAGGGTCCGAAGTCTTGATCCAAGCCCAAGCGGGGGGCTGAAGAGTGACGTCCATCCTCGGGCTGAAGTCTGGATCCAAGCGGCGGCTGAAGAAATCCATCATCGGGCTGAAGTCTTGATCCAAGCGGGCGCTGAAGAAGTCCATCATCGGGATGAAGTCGGAAGTCCATCATCGGGATGAAGTCTTCTATCAAGCCGCATCTTCAATCTTCTTTCTTCCGGAGCGGAGCCATCTTCTTCCCAGCCGACGCGGATCCAACCTCTTCAAGCGACGCCTACTAGCCGAATGACGGTTCCTTTAAATGACGTCATCCAAGATGGCGTCCCTCGAATTCCGATTGGCTGATAGGATTCTATCAGCCAATCGGAATTAAGGTAGGAAAATTCCGATTGGCTGATCCAATCAGCCAATCAGATTGAGCTTGCATTCTATTGGCTGATCGGAACAGCCAATAGAATGCGAGCTCAATCTGATTGGCTGATTGGATCAGCCAATCGGATTGAACTTGATTCTGATTGGCTGATTCCATCAGCCAATCAGAATTTTCCTACCTTAATTCCGATTGGCTGATAGAATCCTATCAGCCAATCGGAATTCGAGGGACGCCATCTTGGATGACGTCATTTAAAGGAACCGTCATTCAGCTAGTAGGCGTCGCTTGAAGAGGTTGGATCCGCGTCGGCTGGGAAGAAGATGGCTCCGCTCCGGAAGAAAGAAGATTGAAGATGCGGCTTGATAGAAGACTTCATCCCGATGATGGACTTCCGACTTCAGCCCGATGATGGAGTTCTTCAGCCGCCGCTTGGATCAAGACTTCGGACCCTCTTCTGGACCGATCGGTGAACCCGGCGAGGTGAAGATAAGGTAGGAAGATCTTCAGGGGCTTAGTGTTAGGTTTATTTAAGGGGGGTTTGGGTTAGATTAGGGGTATGTGGGTGGTGGGTTGTAATGTTGGGGGGGGTATTGTATGTTTTTTTTTTTACAGGCAAAAGAGCTGAATTCTATGGGGCATGCCCCGCAAAGGGCCCTTTTAAGGGCTGGAAAGGTAAAAGAGCTTTGAACTTTTGTAATTTAGAATAGGGTAGGGCATTTTTTTATTTTGGGGGTCTTTGTTATTTTATTAGGGGGCTTAGAGTAGGTGTAATTAGTTTAAAATTGTTGTAATTTTTTTCTAATGTTTGTAAATATTTTTTTATTTTTTGTAACTTAGTTCTTTTTTATTTTTTGTACTTTAGTTAGTTTATTTAATTGTATTTATTTGTAGGAATTGTATTTAATTAATTTATTGATAGTGTAGAGTTAGGTTTAATTGTAGATAATTGTAGGTAGTTTATTTAATTAATTTATTGATAGTGTAGTGTTAGGTTTAATTGTAACTTAGGTTAGGATTTATTTTACATGTAATTTTGTAATTATTTTAACTAGGTAACTATTAAATAGTTATTAACTATTTAATAGCTATTGTACCTGGTTAATATAATTACAAAGTTGCCTGTAAAATAAATATTAATCCTAAAATAGCTACAATATAATTATAATTTATAGTGTAGCTATATTAGGGTTTATTTTACAGGTACGTATTTAGCTTTAAATAGGAATAATTTATTTAATAAGAGTTAATTTATTTCGTTAGATTTAAATTATATTTAATTTAGGGGGGTGTTAGGGTTAAAGTTAGACTTAGCTTTAGGGGTTAATAAATTTATTAGAGTAGCGGTGAGCTCCTGTCGGCAGATTAGGGGTTAATACCTGAAGTTAGGTGTCGGCAATGTTAGGGAGGGCAGATTAGGGGTTAATACTATTTATTATAGGGTTATTGAGGCGAGAGTGAGGCAGATTAGGGGTTAATACATTTATTATAGTAGCGCTCAGGTCCGGTCGGCAGATTAGGGGTTAATAAGTGTAGTTAGGTGGAGGATATGTTGGGGGCGGCAGATTAGGGGTTAATAAATATAATATAGGGGTCGGCGATGTTAGGGCAGCAGATTAGGGGTACATAGGGATAACGTAGGTGGCGGGGGTGTGCGGAGCAGCAGATTAGGGGTTAAAAATAATATGCAGGGGTCAGCGATAGCGGGGGCAGCAGATTAGGGGTTAATAAGTGTAAGGTTAGGGGTGTTTAGATTCGGGGTACATGTTAGAGTGTTAGGTGCAGACGTAGGAAGTGTTTCCGAATAGGAAACAATGGGGCTGCGTTAGGAGCTGAACGCAGCTTTTTTGCAGGTGTTAGGGTTTTTTTCAGCTCAAACAGCCCCATTGTTTTCTATGGGGGAATCGTGCACGAGCACGTTTTTGAAGCTGGCCGCGTCCGTAAGCACCGCTGGTATCGAGAGTTGCAGTGGCGTTAAATTATGCTCTACGCTCCCTTTTTGGAGACTAACGCACTGAAAACCCAGCCATTCTGTGAACTCTAAATACCAGCGGTATTTAAAAGGTGCGGCCAGAAAAAAGCACGCTTAGCTAACGCACCCCTTTGGCCGCAAAACTCCAAATCTAGGCATAAGTTACAAAAACTAAAAAAATATTTACAAACATTAGAAAAAAATTACAACAATTTTAAACTAATTACACCTACTCTAAGCCCCCTAATAAAATAACAAAGACCCCCAAAATAAAAAAATGCCCTACCCTATTCTAAATTACAAAAGTTCAAAGCTCTTTTACCTTACCAGCCCTTAAAAGGGCCGTTTGCGGGGCATGCCCCAAAGAATTCAGCTCTTTTGCCTGTTAAAAAAAACATACAATACCCCCCCCAACATTACAACCCACCACCCACATACCCCTAATCTAACCCAAACCCCCCTTAAATAAACCTAACACTAAGCCCCTGAAGATCTTCCTACCTTGTCTTCACCTCGCCGGGTTCACCGATCGGTCCAGAAGAGGGTCCGAAGTCTTGATCCAAGCGGCGACTGAAGAACTCCATCATCGGGCTGAAGTCGGAAGTCCATCATCGGGATGAAGTCTTCTATCAAGCCGCATCTTCAATCTTCTTTCTTCCAGAGCGGAGCGGAGCCATCTTCTTCCCAGCCGACGCGGATCCAACCTCTTCAAGCGACGCCTACTAGCCGAATGACGGTTCCTTTAAATGAAGTCATCCAAGATGGCGTCCCTCAAATTCCGATTGGCTGATAGGATTCTATCAGCCAATCAGAATTAAGGTAGGAAAATTCTGATTGGCTGATGGAATCAGCCAATCAGAATCAAGTTCAATCCGATTGGCTGATCCAATCAGCCAATCAGATTGAGCTCACATTCTATTGGCTGTTCCGATTAGCCAATAGAATGCGAGCTCAATCTGATTGGCTGATTGGATCAGCCAATCGGATTGAACTTGATTCTGATTGGCTGATTCCATCAGCCAATCAGAATTTTCCTACCTTAATTCCGATTGGCTGATAGAATCCTATCAGCCAATCGGAATTCGAGGGACTCCATCTTGGATGACGTCATTTAAAGGAACCGTCATTCGGCTAGTAGGCGTCGCTTGAAGAGGTTGGATCCGCGTCGGCTGGGAAGAAGATGGCTCCACTCCGGAAGAAAGAAGATTGAAGATGCGGCTTGATAGAAGACTTCATCCCGATGATGGACTTCCGACTTTATCCCGATGATGGACTTCTTCAGCGCCCGCTTGGATCAAGACTTCAGCCCGATGATGGATTTCTTCAGCCGCCGCTTGGATCCAGACTTCAGCCCGAGGATGGACGTCACTCTTCAGCCCCCCGCTTGGGCTTGGATCAAGACTTCGGACCCTCTTCTGGATCGATCGGTGAACCCGGCGTGGTGAAGATAAGGTAGGAAGATCTTCAGGGGCTTAGTGTTAGGTTTATTTAAGGGGGGTTTGGGTTAGATTAGGGGTATGTGGGTGGTGGGTTGTAATGTTGGGGGGCGTATTGTATGTTTTTTTTTACAGGCAAAAGAGCTGAATTCTTTGGGGCATGCCCCGCAAAGGGCCCTTTTAAGGGCTGGTAAGGTAAAAGAGCTTTGAACTTTTGTAATTTAGAATAGGGTAGGGCATTTTTTTTTATTTTGGGGGTCTTTGTAATTTTATTAGGGGGCTTAGAGTAGGTGTAATTAGTTTAAAATTGTTGTAATTTTTTTCTAATGTTTGTAAATATTTTTTTATTTTTTGTAACTTAGTTCTTTTTTATTTTTTGTACTTTAGTTAGTTTATTTAATTGTATTTATTTGTAGGTATTGTATTTAATTAATTTATTGATAGTGTAGTGTTAGGTTTAATTGTAGATAATTGTAGGTAGTTTATTTAATTAATTTATTGATAGTGTAGTGTTAGGTTTAATTGTAACTTAGGTTAGGATTTATTTTACAGGTAATTTTGTAATTATTTTAACTAGGTAACTATTAAATAGTTATTAACTATTTAATAGCTATTGTACCTGGTTAAAATAAATACAAAGTTGCCTGTAAAATAAATATTAATCCTAAAATAGCTACAATATAATTATAATTTATATTGTAGCTATATTAGGGTTTATTTTACAGGTAAGTATTTAGCTTTAAATAGGAATAAGTTATTTAATAAGAGTTAATTTATTTAGTTAGAATAAAATTATATTTAACTTAAGGGGGTGTTAGGGTTAGAATTAGCTTTAGGGGTTAAAAAATTTATTAGAGTAGCGGTGAGCTCCGATCGGCAGATTAGGGGTTAATACTTGAAGTTAGGTGTCGGCGATGTTAGGGAGGGCAGATTAGGGGTTAATACTATTTATTATAGGGTTATTGAGGCGGGAGTGAGGCGGATTAGGGGTTAATAACTTTATTATAATAGCGGCGCGGTCCTTTCGGCAGATTAGGGGTTAATAAGTGTAGGTAGGTAGCGGCGACGTTGGGGGCGGCATATTAGGGGTTAATAAATATAATATAGGGGTCGGCGGTGTTAGGGGCAGCAGATTAGGGGTTCATAGGGATAACGTAGGTGGCAGCGGCGTGCGGTCGGCAGATTAGGGGTTAAAAAAATTTAATAGAGTGGCGGCGATGTGGGGGGACCTCGGTTTAGGGGTACATAGGTAGTTTATGGATGTTAGTGTACTTTAGAGCACAGTAGTTAAGAGCTTTATGAACCGGTGTTAGCCCAGAAAGCTCTTAACTACTGACTTTTTTCTGCGGCTGGAGTTTGGTCGTTAGATTTCTAATGCTCACTTCAGCCACGACTCTAAATACCGGCGTTAGAAAGATCCCATTGAAAAGATAGGATACGCAACTGACGTAAGGGGATCTGCGGTATGGAAAAGTTGCGGCTGGAAAGTGAGCGTTAGACCCTTTAATGACTGACTCTAAATACCGGCGGTAGCCCAAAACCAGCGTTAGGAGCCTCTAACGCTGGTTTTGACGGCTACCGCCCAACTCTAAATCTAGCCGTTAGTTCTTTTTTATTTTTTGTACTTTAGTTAGTTTTTTTAATTGTATTTATTTGTAGGAATTGTATTTAATTAATTTATTGATAGTGTAGTGTTAGGTTTAATTGTAGATAATTGTAGGTATTTTATTTAATTAATTTATTGATAGTTTAGTGTTAGGTTTAATTGTAACTTAGGTTAGGATTTATTTTACATGTAATTTTGTAATTATTTTAACTAGGTAACTATTAAATAGTTATTAACTATTTAATAGCTATTGTACCTGGTTAATATAATTACAAAGTTGCCTGTAAAATAAATATTAATCCTAAAATAGCTACAATATAATTATAATTTATATTGTAGCTATATTAGGGTTTATTTTACAGGTAAGTATTTAGCTTTAAATAGGAATAATTTATTTAATAAGAGTTAATTTATTTCGTTAGATTTAAATTATATTTAATTTAGGGGGGGTGTTAGGGTTAAAGTTAGACTTAGCTTTAGGGGTTAATAAATTTATTAGAGTAGCGGTGAGCTCCTGTCGGCAGATTTGGGGTTAATACTTGAAGTTAGGTGTCGGCAATGTTAGGGAGGGCAGATTAGGGGTTAATACTATTTATTATAGGGTTATTGAGGCGGGAGTGAGGCGGATTAGGGGTTAATACATTTATTATAGTAGCGCTCAGGTCCGGTCGGCAGATTAGGGGTTAATAAGTGTAGTTAGGTGGAGGCGACGTTGGGGGCGGCAGATTAGGGGTTAATAAATATAATATAGGGGTCGGCGATGTTAGGGCAGCAGATTAGGGGTACATAGGGATAACGTAGGTGGCGGGGGTGTACGGAGCGGCAGATTAGGGGTTAAAAATAATATGCAGGGGTCAGCGATAGCGGGGGCGGCAGATTAGGGGTTAATAAGTGTAAGGTTAGGGGTGTTTAGATTCGGGGTACATGTTAGAGTGTTATGTGCAGACGTAGGAAGTGTTTCCGAATAGGAAACAATGGGGCTGCGTTAGGAGCTGAACGCGGCTTTTTTGCAGGTGTTAGGTTTTTTTTCAGCTCGAACAGCCCCATTGTTTTCTATGGGGCAATCGTGCATGAGCACGTTTTTGAAGCTGGCCGCGTCCGTAAGCACCGCTGGTATCGAGAGTTGCAGTGGCGTTAAATTATGCTCTACGCTCCCTTTTTGGAGCCTAACGCACTGAAAACCCAGCCATTCTGTGAAATCTAAATACCAGCGGTATTTAAAAGGTGCGGCCAGAAAAAAGCACGCGTAGCTAACGCACCCCTTTGGCCGCAAAACTCCAAATCTAGGCATATGGTTTTGTTTTTATTTCACAGGTAAGTTTGTATTTATTTTAACTAGGTAGAAAAGTTAGTAAATAGTTATTAACTATTTACTAGCTACCTAGCTAAAATAAATACAAATTTACCTGTAAAATAAAACCTAACCTGAGTTACACTAACACCTAACCTTACACTACAATTAAATAAATTACATTAATTAAATACAATTAACTAAATTACAAAAAGAAACAAACACTAAATTACACAAAATAAAAAAGAAATTATCAAATATTTAAACTAATTACACCTAATCTAAAAGCCATATCAAAATAAAAAGCCCCCCAAAATAAAAAAAAAACCCTAGCCTTAAAGGGACACTGAACCCAAATTTTTTCTTTCGTGATTCAGACAGGGCATGCAATTTTAAGCAACTTTCTAATTTACTCCTTTTATCAAATTTTCTTCATTCTCTTGGTATGTTTATTTAAAAAGCAAGAATGTCGGTTTAGATGCCGGCCCATTTTTTGTGAACAACCTGGGTTGTCCTTGCTGATTGGACAGCACCAATAAACAACTGCTGTCTATGGTTCTGAACCAAAAAATTGCTGGCTCCTTAGCTTAGATGCCTTCTTTTTCAAATAAAGATAGAAAGAGAATGAAGAAAAATTGATAATAGCAGTAAATTAGAAAGTTGCTTAAAATTGCATGCTCTATATGAACCATGAAAGAAAAAAATTGGGTTCAATGTCCCTTTAACTAAATTACCAATAGCCCTGAAAAAGGCCTTTTGCGGGGCATTGCCCCAAAGAAATAAGGTCTTTTACCTGTAAAAAAAAAATACAAACAACCCCCCAACAGTAAAACCCACCACCCACACAACCAACCCCCCCAAATAAAATCCTATCTAAAGAAACCTAAGCTCCCCATTGCCCTGAAAAGGGCATTTGGATGGGCATTGCCCTTAAAAGGGCATTTAGCTCTTTTTCTGCCCAAACCCTAATCTAAAAATAAAACCCACCCAATAAACCCTTATAAAAACCTAACTCTAACCCCCGAAGATCCACTTACAGTTTTTGAAGACCGGACATCCATCCTCTACGAAGAGGCAGAAGTCCTCAGTGAAGCCGGCAGAAGTCTTCATCCAAGCGGACCGAAGTCTTCATCTAAGCCGGCAGAAGTCTTCATCCAGACGGCATCTTCTATCTTCATCCATCCGGCTCGGAGCGGCTCCATCTTCAAGACATCCGGTGTGGAGCATCCTCTTCTGACGACGACTAACGAAGAATGAAGGTTTCTTTAAGGGACATCATCCAAGATGGCATCCCTTGAATTCCGATTGGCTGATAGAATTCAAAAAATCCTATTGGCTGATCCAATCAACCAATAGGATTGAGCTCACATTCTATTAGCTGTGCGGATGGATAACGATAGAAGATGCCATCCAGATGAAAACTTCTGCCGGCTTGGATGAAGACTTCGGCCCGCTTGGATGAAGACTTCTGCCGGCTTCACTGAGGACTTCTGTCGGTTCGTTGAGGATGGATGTCCGGTCTTCAAAAACTGTAAGTGGATCTTCGGGGGTTAGTGTTAGGTTTTTTTAAGGGTTTATTGGGTGGGTTTTATTTTAAGCTTAGGGTTTGGGCAATGTAAAAGCCTTATAAAACCCTTATAAGGGCAATGTCCATCCAAATGCCCTTTTCAGGGCAATGGGGAGCTTAGGTTTTTTAGATAGGATTTTATTTGGGGGGTTTGGTTGTGTGGGGTGGTGGGTTTTACTGTTGGGGGTTGTTTGTATTTTTTTTTTTACAGGTAAAAGAGCTGATTTCTTTGGGACAATGCCCCACAAAAGGCCCTTTTAAGAGCTATTGGCAGTTTAGTTTAGGCTAGGGTTTTTTTTTTTAATTGGGGGGGGGGGCTTTTTATTTTGATAGGGCTATTAGATTAGGTGTAATTAGTTTAAATATTTGATCATTTCTTTTTTATTTTGTGTAATTTAGTGGGGGTTTTTTGTAATTTATTTAATTGTATTTAATTAATGTAATTTATTTAATTGTAGTGTAAGGTTAGGTGTTAGTGTAACTCAGGTTAGGTTTTATTTTTATTTTACAGGTACCTTTGTATTTATTTTAACTAGGTAGCTAGTAAATAGTTAATAACTATTTACTAATTAGTCTACCTAATTAAAATAAATACAAACTTAGCTGTGAAATAAAAAAAAAAAAACCTAAGCTAGATACAATGTAACTATTAGTTATATTGTAGCTAGCTTAGGGTTTATTTTATCGGTAAGTATTTAGTTTTAAATAGGAATTATTTAGGTATTAATTGTAATTTTTATTTAGATTTATTTTAATTATGTTCAAGTTAGTGGGTGTTAGGGTTAGGGTTACACTTAGGGTTAGGTTTAGTGGTTTATAACTTTAGTATAGTGGCAGCGACGTTGGGGGTGGAAGATTAGGGGTTAATAAGTGTAGGTAGGTAGCGGCGATGTTAGGGGTGTCAGATTAGGGGTTAATAAGTGTAATGTAGGTGACGGCGATGTCAGGGCAGCAGATTAGGGGTTAATAAGTATAATGTAGGTTGTGGTGATGTTGGGGCGGCAGATTAGGGGTTAATAAGTGTAATGTAGGTGACAGCGATGTCGGGGCGGCAGATTAGGGGTTAATAAGTATAATGTAGGTGTCGGCAATGTCGGGGGCGGCAGATTAGGGGTGTTTAGACCCAGGGTTTATGTTAGGGTGTTAGGTGTAACATATGTAAACATAACTTTTCTTTCCCCATAGGAATCAATGGGGCTGCATTACGGAGCTTTACGCTCCTTTATTGCAGGTGTTAGGCTTTTTTTTAGCCGGCTTTCCCCATTGATGTCTATGGGGAAATCGTGCATGGAAAAACTCATCTGAAGTTACAAAATCGGTCCCTGATGCTGAACCCTCCTCTTCTGTCTGCTCTATATCGCTAAAAGTGACTTTTTTGTTGTTTTTACTTTTTCTTTGTTTATGCCACCTTCGATTTTTATTTATATTTTTCTGTATTTTATTATTTTCACTCATCCCATTTTGTTCTTGTAAATTCACTCTGTGTGCTTTCCTGTTGGGTCTCCTAGATTTTTTACCCATAAATATACTTTATCATTAGCGTAATCTTTGCTGTCTCTTAAAAATGTAGTGTTTAGTGTTTATAACTAATTTTCTCGCTTCTTCAACTGCCTCTTGGAGCAGGGTGTCATAGGTAGTATATTCAGAAACTTCCTTAAATTTATTCATTTCAGATTGTGTTTATATAATTTCTTCTTTCAATTTAGCAAGTTGTTCCATTTTATATCTGATTAAAAGTCCCATTAGGCGTATTGCACAGTCTGTGATTATGTTGTTCCATTCTATTATACATTCTTTATTTTCCACTTCAAAGGTAGGAAACTTTTGCAATCTTAGGCCTCTTTTTATATATTTGTCAAAGAGCCAGTTATCTAAACGTAGCCTGTGTTCTCTAGTCTTAAGTCTCTCCATTGTTTCAAATAAGTCTGTTAGTTTTACATTATCAGAGTCCTCTTTAAACAGGTCTTCTAGGTCTAGATGATCAATATTCCATTCATCTGTGGTTTGGAGTGAGTAGAAATCAGTGTGTGATTCTAATTCCATTTTTTAAAACGTTATTTAGAAGACAAAAAGGTTATTGTTGCTGTTATTTGGTTCCAATGGATAGATATGTGAAGGTATGTAAAAGAAGGATATTCCTCCTCTTTCAATACATATTAGGATTTATTGAGCCTACACTTGGAGGAAGTTCAAATATAAAATATAAATTGTGTAATGCTCAATAGGTTTCTTTACAGGATACAAACAGGGGGTTATATGTAGTGAAACGTTTTTTACTTTCTAAACTCAGGACTATGTAGCAGTGCTTTTACTGACTGATAGTGTCAGGAATTAGACTCAGTCACTTATTTAATAAAAGTCTAGTCAATAGGACAAAAAAGACCTCTCACAGCTTCAGCGGATGTATAATGATTGAAGAACTTATAATGACTCACCCCGCAAGTTTAAACTGCCGCCTTCTGCATCGTCGCTCTCATGGCTCAACTCGGCTTCAAATGGAGCTGGACTCCCCCTAGGGAGCAAAAAGGACTTACTTGGTGGTCCATTGAAAAGAGTTTTCAGTCTCTCATCCACCTCCGCATCTAGCGGATGCTGCTCCTTAATGTTGTTGCTACTTGGCTCTGCTTTGCTTCTCGCACCTGGCTAAAGCAGAGGACTCCTCCTGAGATAGTGTTAGGATGCTACTATACCCCTCCTGTGCCGCCACAGCTGTTAGCTCTGGATCCGGTTTGCAAAACTCCTCCAGGTATGCAGCAAATTCAATGGGTAAAAATAATAGATCCAGGCTTATCCAAATGTAAAATAAAAGAAAATCCGTTCACTTTGGATAAGCCTGGATTTATTTTTACCCATGGTTTATAATTGCTGTTATATAGTTGTGAGACCCGTGGAGTCAACATCACCCCTAAATATTTTAGATGGGGAAGTTTGTAAGGGCACAAGGAGCCAAGGTCAAGGAAATTAGTCCTTGTCAATTGAGATCCTCTGACTTCTGCTGATTGATGAGAAAGTTGGAAAGTTTACTGAACGGGTCAAATTCTCGTCAGTGCTGTTAAGAGGAGGAAGGAGAGGACGTGAGAAGGACATTGTCCGCAAAAAAGGTGACCTTATATTTGTTTGGACCTATGGAATTCTCTTGAATATCTGGGTTGTTTCTTATGTGGGCAGCCAATGCTTCCATTGTCAAGATAAATAGGATTGTGGCTAAGGGACAGCCTTGCCTGGTGCCGTTTAGTATGTGGAAGATGACTATATTGACCTTCAATTGGGCGGACGGCCCAGAATATGAATTAGAGATTAATTTGATCATGAGGTCACCAAAGCCAAAATGTTTAGAGTGTTCTTTGGAAAACTCTCAATTTAGCTTATCAAAGGCTTTTTCTGCAACGGTGGAGACCAGGACTGAAGGAATCTTATGAGTAACCACATATTCCATGACATGTAATACCCAAATGGTGATGTCCCTGGCCTCCCTGAGCAGAACAAAGCCTGCCTGGTCAACAAGTATGAGACTAGGTAGGACTGTATTAATTCATTTAGCTAAGAATTTCCACTTATAACCTAATGTCTCCATTAGGTAGAGAATCTGGGTAATAGCTACTTGGGTCAGTAGGTAGTTTACCAGATTTAGATATTGCAGTTATGTTTGCCTCTACAAGCTAAGCTGTCAATTGTCCATCTCCCTTAAGGGAGTTGAATAAAGTTGCAAAATGTGGGGCTTATATTTGTCCGAATTGTTTATAATATACGTTGATTAGACCATCAGGACTTTTATGTGGAGATATATTTTATGGCTTCTAAAACTTTTTGGACCGTGATTGGATCTTCTAATGATTCAGACAGTAAATCAGGTAGTGTAGGCAGGTGTGTATCTTCTAGGTATTGATCTAAAAGAGTAGGCTTAGAAGAATGGTCAGAAGGAGGAATATTGTATAAGGTGCTATAATAGTTACTAAAAATGTTGCAATATTCTTGCAGTCAAAGGTGTCTATGCCATATGATAATGTTATCTTGTGAATAAAATTTGCACAGGCTAGTTTTTTCAGAACCCTGGCCAAAAAGGGACCTGCTTTATTACCCTCAATGGAGTATATTTTTTTAAGGTAAGGAGCTTTTCTCTGGGCCACTCTATTCAGGAGATTATTTAAAGTGAATGTAAACTTGAGCAGACTCGCTCAAGTCATAGGATAGAATTAAAAAAATTAGTGAAACTTTCATTCATTAAATTAGTAATATATCCTGATCTACTGAGATGTTTACCTTTTAATGCTATAATGATAAGCGCCCACTATAGTCCTCAATTGATTGTCAGATGAGGAATCTGCAATCCACTAATCGTTGTTTCCTTTAAGTCCTGTCTAACTTTTTGTAGCTTGGAAGTGTACAAGAAGTCAGAGGGGCTTGACATATGAGAATGTTGCAATTCACAAATTGGCTTAGTAAGAGGTTGTACTCTGTATTGTAATTTTTAACTAAGATTGCTTTCTGTTTGATAAACTCTCCTCTAATACCGGGAGAGGTTTGTGGAACTTGTGTTGGAAATATTCTGTCAATGTTTGTGTTATATTTTGAAGTAACTGAAGTTGGTGGAGAAGATTTTCATCAAGGTTCAAGCAGAAGTCAGTGGCTGGCCGTTCTGGCCACAACATGGTCAGGGATATCATGGAATGATACAACCATAGTGTCAGTTCTCTGTCGAGTCACCATTTAAATGTAAAACTTTCTGATCTACAATTATGTAGTCAAGTTTGGAATATGTCTTATAAGGGTTAGAAAAGAAAGAGAAAGATTTTTGGTTAGAGTGATGTGTTCTCCACACAGATAAAAGATTGGCATCAGGTAAACAGTTAGAGATTATTTTAAGGATGCTCTGGGGTTGTGTATTTTTTTATGTGAGCAATCTAGTAAAGGATCAATTACAATTTTGAAATCATCCCCAAGAATAATTGATCCCTAAGCTACCCCCTGTCTCATTTTAATTGATTAACCAGGTAGCATTTGTATCTGTTTGGTGATGTTGCTTAACAAATATGCCCAGCGTTATTTCAGGGCATTTTCTGCATGTGCAAAATCAGCGTTGCATCCAAAATCCAAAAACTTTTAGGGATACCCAGAAATAATTAAAAAAGTGTTGTCTGGGTATTTATCAAGTCCACTAAGCTGAGAAATGAGATAAGTGAAACATGACCCTGTAAATGTGTCAGTAAGTGTCGAGAATTTGGATTGTGATCAGAATAAATAGTAGTGGCATTTGTTTAGTATAGGACTAGTTTTAAACAAACCGATAATGTAAACAATGATTCCAATAAAAAATGAAAATATCAGATTGTGATATCGTCAATATAAAAAAGTGTTCTTTTGCAGCTATTAAATTGTTTTTTATCAAATGGCAGATTGTGATCAATACCCAGTCAGTATTAATGATGCTTAAATGTAGGTTTTCGCCTCAGCAATAATATCAATTTATAATAAAGAAAGTTAAATGTCTTATTATTTTGAGTCACTTAACATCCAAACATCAAATTGTAATCATAAATGAACATTCTGATGATCATATTTCATTTTAGTTTAAGATTAAAAATTAAAAAATTATGTTTATAAATTTGTGAATTGAGCTGAAGGAACAGTCAAGAAAAGGCACTTGAAACATGGAAAACTTGGCACAAAATCTAAAATGTAAAAAAAAAGTCTACAAAAATGTGCTTTAAAGGCATTTTCTGATTAATTAGAATGCTGGTGTTTAAGGGTCATAAAAGTGCAAAAAGAAAATTTGCCCTTATATGTGTGTAATTGGATTCCTCATTTTCATATCCACTT